>NC_081843.1:58264780-58576636 GCF_963259705.1 Myotis daubentonii
AATCAGAACCAATAGCTGACTATCTTTCCATAACTATCTATCTATCTATCTATCTATCATCTATCTATCTACCTATCTATCTATCTACCTATCTATCATCTAACTGATTTATTGCAAAGAATTAGCTTACACTATTATTCTGGGTATCTGACTAAGCAAGCCTGAATTCCATGGGGCAGGCAGGTGGGCAGGAAAGGAAAAACAAGAGCAGGCTAGAACCTCATAAACATGAATAGACAATAAGGTACATCTGGGGGAAATGGAGAGAGACTGCAAAGCCAGCTGCTGGTTAGAGTCTCTGAACTCAAGGGAAGGATAAACCCTCTTTTATTTATATATATTTAATATATATATATTTTGTATTATATATTTTTTATTGATTAATAAAATATTAATCAATATATTAATAATATATATTGTAATATATATTTTTTATTGATTTTTTACAGAGAGGCAGGGAGAGGGATAGAGAGTTAGAAACATCTATGAGAGAGAAGCATTGATCAGCTGCCTCCTGCACACCCCCTACTGGGGATGTGCCCTTAGCCAAGGTACATGCCCTTGATCGGAATTGAACCTAGGACCCCTGAGTCCCCAGGCCGATAGCTCTATCCAGTGAGCCAAGCCAGCTAGGGCAAACCCTCTTTTAAAGAGCTTTCAACATTTTACTAGTAAGTCAGACCAACACAAGATACTATCCCTTTGGATTAACTTAGTCAACTGATCCGAGGCAAATCCCTATTTGCTCTTTGTTGCTTGCTGTATAGTTAAATCATGAAAATGAGGGGAAATTCAGCAATTTGGTTTTAGTTTAATTTAACCTTTAATGACATTTTAATTATTGTATTATAATAAGCAGTGTCTAGATTTATATTTAATTGAATAACTGGAGGAAGGAGTTACATTTGTTACAAAATGGCTGCTGCGTCCCTCGTATTCTCTGTTTAATGGAATCATGATGGAATGAGAATTCTGGGCATTGTAATTCCGCTTAACCAAGTTGACACATCACAAAGCCATCACAAGCATAGCTTCCATACATTCATTATAGTTCCTTTGTTTTTTGATCGTTATGTTTTGAAAGCATATTTTAACATAAATTAAATATTCTACAACCTCCAAATAGTCATTGAGTGCAGGAAATATTTCTAGGCCCACACTGTAAAATATGGTAACCACCAGCTACATGAAGCTTAAGTTTAAATCAATCAGAATTTAAAATTCAGTTCCTTAGTAACTTAACCACATTTTAAGTGCTAAAAGCTACAAATGTATAGTGATTACAATGTTGAACAGTTCTGTGTAGAACATTTCATCATTTAAGAACATTTCATTGTATAATGATATATAAGCAATTTATTCTAAGAACTACAAGAATATTTTCTTTGTTTCACTTGAAATTGTTTTTGCCCTTTTTTTCCAAAGTGTTCCCAAGTTTTTAGATTAACCATTCACATAAAACGTAAAATGGCACCAAATAGAAATTTACTTTATATAAAAAAACTGCCCCATTATAATGAATACACCACTCTGGTGCAGCATTGGTGGTGGTGGTGGTGAGCATTTTATAGATGGAGGAAGGTGATAAGAGGGGATTATTTGACATTTACACTCAATTTTGATATAAACCTAAAATTGCTCTAGGAAAATCTATTGATTTTTATTTTTAAATCCTGATAGTCATTGCAAATATCCTTTGAAAAATATCAGAGAGAATCACAAAACGTATAGAGGAACTGAAAAAACATTTTTTCCAAAGAAGAAATACAAATGGCAAACAGGTACACAAAATATGCTCAACATCACTAATCATCAGGGAAATGCAAATCAAAATCACCCATCGTAAGATATCACCTCACACCTGCTAAAATGGCTGTCCTAGATAAAATATAAGTATTGGCAAAGATGTGGAGAAAAGGTAATCCTTGTGCACTGCTGGTGGGAATGTAAATTTGGTGCAGCCACTGTGGAAAACAGGCGGTTTCTCAAAAAACTGAAAACATAACTAGCATACTGAGTCTCCATTCTCACTTCAGAACATACACCCGAAGGAAAAGAAATCAGCATCTTGAAGCAATATCTCCACTACCATACTAATTGCAGCATTATTCACAATTTCCAATACATGGAAACAACCTATGTCTGTTTCTATGGGTGAATGGATAAAGAAAATATATATACACATAAACATCTCTGTATATAAAACAATATGACTACACATTAAAATGTATAACCATATTAAAATATGTAATAACGCACATGTTATGCTTGCATATATGAATATGTATCTACGTACATATATTATTAGTACAGTGACTGTGGGACTCCAGCCTAAGCGCCCCGGGGCATGAACCTAACCAGGTGGCCTTTGACAACCTGCTGGAGCGGCCACAGAGCAAGGCAGGCTCCCAGCTGCTGAGCTACCGCCCTTCCTGCCAGCGGCTTCCCTGTGTTCCTTACCTCCAACCACGTGCAGAGGTTCCTCTTCCCCAGCAGCCAGTAGGAGGCCCAGAACCCGACCCAGACGCAGGTGGCACCCATGTCGCCGGCCACCTGCAGGCAGGCTGCACCCCAGCCCCTGGTCCTGGACACCTCTTTCTGCCTAGGACGTTCTCGGGTCGCCTCAGCTCAGGACGCCTAAACTATGCCCCCTGAGGACTAGCTGCAGAGCACCTGGTGCTCGCCATGCTGGCAGCAGCCTAACCTGCCCCCGGCAGCGCACGCGCACAGGCAGCGTGTCTCCAGGCCGCAGTCCGTAATGGAGAATCCAGCATGGATTCCGACCCGCCGGCCTCAAGCCCCTCACTTACCAGGTCAGGAAGCTCAGTGCCTGCGAGATCAACGTGGAGAAGAAGATGTGGCTGGCGGAGGTCTGGGCCTGGGCTGGGGACAGTACCCGGGTGGGTGGCGGCCCCGGGGACCAAGCGTCGGCCTTGAGACGCCGGAAAGAAAGGGCACAGCCCTGTGTGCAGCCACAAGCAGCGGCTGGGCGCTTTCTGAGGACAGTGGCCCCAGGAGAGCAGCTGAGAGGGCCTTTGGGCCTTTGGTTGCCGGGAGGGCAGCAGCCAGGAGCGCCAAGCCGCCATGGACCGTGGCGCATGGGCACTGTGTGGGCAGGAGAGGTCTGGGTCTGCTGCATGGAGGGCGTCTCAGGGCATTACAGCAAAGTCATGCTTCAGGGAAGTGCTCTACCTGGGATCCATACCGAACAGAGGTAATTTAGCTTCTTTTTAAAATTATATTGTGGTAAAGACACACATGAGATATGCCCTCAGAGTTTTAAGTGTACAATACAATACAATATTGGTAACTCAGGGCACAGTATTGCTCGGCAGATTTCTTGAAAGTATTCATCATCATTTTCCCCATCGTCATGCCCTGGTAACCACCATTCTACTCTCTATGTCTATGAGTTTAACTCTTAATACTTAATAAGGTGTCATTGGTGGAATCATACAGTATTTGTTCTGTGACTCGCTTGATTTACTTAGTATAATGTCCTCAAAGTTCATTCTTCTTTTTGTATATGGCAGCATTTCCTTCTTTTTTCAAAAAGTCTAACTTATTTCCCATTGTATGTATATACTATAATTTCTTCATTCATCCATCCATTATATAGGATAATATCATTCATCTTGTATCAAAAATATATGGATGAGGCCTGCAACCTAGGGACCTGCCTGGAATTGAACCGGGGGACCCTTCAGTCCTCTGGCAGAGGCTCTATCCACGGAATCAAGCCCGTTAGGGCTCATGGGTAATATTTTGAGTAGCCTAAATATGCATTTTCTTAAAAAAAAAAAAAAGACTAATTAGGGCTGTTATGCTAAAAGCAACATATATTATAAATGAAACAAAATCAAATATGCAAAACATCAAAATCTTTAAAAAAGAGAAATTCTAAATATATTACATAATCCCTAAATATAATGGAAGGCAAACTAATACAGAAGTTAAATGTTTCTGACATTGAAAAGTCAATGCAAACAAAGCATGCCTATGCTATCATAGATATTTACATAATTATTAATGAGGTAATTTTAAAATACCAGCTGATGTAATATCCATTAAAACATTAACAGGATTACTTTGGTGAGAATGCTGCAAAATTGAAACTGCAGAACAGTGTGGCTATATTACTGACCTCTGAAAATATTTTTTATACTTATATTGAAAACATTTTCAAGTATATCAAATATTTCAAATATATTAGATATATTTGTAAATATATTTCAAAGAAAATATTTTCTTCTGAATTGAATAAACTTTTCTTTTTCTTTCATTTTCTTACCTCTTTCAGGGCCTTCTCCCTTGTTTCCCCTCCCCCCCCTCATTTCTCATTCACCTGTGTCCTGTATTTTCTTCCTAGGAAGGAAAAAAAATTGCTTTCTTTTAATTCAAGGATTGTCATTCATTTGATGTAGGGTCCTTATGCATCACCAGAGGGTTAAAATTTATTAGTAAGCTTAATAAATTTTATTAGCTCTGAGGTACTTTTCTGACTTCATTGAGATGCGCTTCTGGCTACTTAATATTTGTGCTAAAATGTTCTTATACATTAATCTTGATTATTTCCCTAGGGAAGACCAAATAATTAATAGACCACTTAGTTTCATAGGAGTATTACATTGATAACAAAATCCAGTTGTGAACAATCATAATGCCCTTTACAAAAAAGAAATAGAATATGAACACCACTAGCTATCTGCAAATCTTCATCTATTTTTGGCAAAAATTCTCAAAACATGTCGGTATGTGGTATTTTTCTAATGTTTCCCCGTTACGGGCTTGAAACTCTTGAAAAATATGTGTAATAATAACAACAGTTGAATTATGAGGTATACTTTTCCTCATTAGTAGAACATTTCATGTTATATTTGAAAACTGTATGTAGAAAATAGTGATTGTTTGGGGGAAGTATATCTGAACAATGACTGATCAGAAGTTTTGTGACAGAAAACATATAACCTAGACCTCCAATTCCGTAATTGATTAGCTATTTTGTAATACTTTTGCAAGGCTCTTATTGAAGCTTGAAATGCAATTTTCTTTCTTAGGAGGATCCACCTTTGTTGGTGAGCTATCAGTTCAATGGTCAGCTGCTGTGATCTTCTACAATCCTCGGCCCTCCCTCTATAACGCACTGCGTCCTTAGAATACGCTTTCTCTGGGCCTCTTTGTGGACTGGGCCCTTCAGCTTCACTTGCTTTGCTAGACCATGGTCATCCCTTCTGCCAGTGGAAACTGGGCCCCAGGAAACTTACTTTCTATGTAATTGGCTAAGATCTTTCATGACTGTTCATTAATTACTCTTTAATTTTCATGTTAAGTAAGGGTCATAGGTGACTCTTCCCACCTGGAAAAACTTCGTCTTCTAACTCTGAATGTCTAATCCCAGCTAATTTCTGTGCTGATAAACAGAAGCAGAGAATCAAATTTTCAGAACCCAGGAGATTCACAGACATGAACATATCTAATTAAAACCAAACTAGAGATCAAGGATTAGAGAAGCTTTCCGGCCTTTGTGATGACTTGGAAACCTTGAACAGCCACACTTAAAAGGCTCGCTAATATTTATTTAGTAATTAAGCCAATACATTGAGGGGCGTTTTGTTATGTAACAAAAGCTATTTATATGTCTAACTGATGTAATCTGTTTGCTACATCACCATATATTTTAATCCCTAATGTGTGGGGAGAGCGTACAAACTCATTCTGCTATTTACTGGAAGGAATAATGTACTTCTACATAACGTGGCTATGGGTACAATCATGGCTAAAATTTATGATAGTAAAAGATATAATTCAGGAACAGCAGGGAAAAGATACACACATGTTAAAGAAGTCACACACAGGCTTCCAAGTTCTCTCTCTTTCTCTGCTAGCATAAAACAGGATGTAATTTATCCTGTGAGATATCTCCACCCAAAGGAGCCCACCTGAGTCTTAGTCTAGAATTCTTAAAGATACAAACTTCAATCCAGGAACCAAGTATGACATGACACTTTAGGCTTTCTTTAAATATGTTGACAACCTGGTTCATTACATTACATAATCACTAGGAGAACCTTAGAGTTTAGTGCTCAGTGTGTGAACAAGAGTTGTTACCATGGCTACAGATATAGGTAAGAACTGAATAAGACAGCCCTGCTGTGTTAACTATTTCTCCCCTAACGCTAAACTTCCAACAGAAAAGAGAAAAAAAAAAGTGATGTGGTAGAAGATTTCTGTATAAAAGAAATGAGGCCATGTGGTGAAACACTGAGCAGTGTTTGGTTTAGTCAGTAATGCCTTTCTTCATCTTCTAACCCCAGCGCCTCATTTTTGTGTGATGACCTTGGGTGAAGAATTTTTCTCTCCCACAGTTTCAGTTTTCTCCATAATATTTAGCTCATACAAAGTTTGGAGAATTAAGATGAATCAACATGTACATATCATTGGCATTTAGTAATTCTTTAAAAATTGGATGCAAAATAATAAATCTTTAAACCACTCAAAATTATTGTGGATTTCACTGAAAAAAAAGGAAATAATTTAATTAACTTTTTAAAAAATTCAGGCAAAGTGGCTTTTCAGTATGATTGCAATATTTATGCTAAGACCCTCATTCTTTTACTAACACGCTCATTCTTTTGCTAACTGAATAGAATGTGATGGTGAATGTTAGGAGGAGTGAATATTTACCCTGGACTCATCTGCTCTTTGCTTGCACACTGGCTATGTTGACCAAAATGACCTCAGGGTATCCTTGGCAGCCTCTCCAGGAAAGAGGACAGGCTTGACTCCTCAGTGCCTGGTCTTGAATATCAATGTGTTTTCAGTAAGCGCAAGGTGTTTTTTAGTTCTGCTGTGCAGCAGTGCAGGAGACCATGTGTTTTGGCTTCTAGAGGTTACGGCTGGCTCTTTGACAAGCCTTATCCATCCTTAAGAGTTCCTTCACTGAATCTTTGGAACGTTAGAATATGACCCTTCAGCTTTACATTGTTGCTGTTGTCCTCAGTTATTACTGTGCTCCACCAAACCTCAAAACATTATTGACATAGAGTACATTCGGCTACCAGAGCAGTTACTTTTCTTATTTAGAAAGCAAAACCTGGAAATCCACCTTTAATTTGGAAAAATATATTCAAATTCCTGGGGATGAACACTGCAGGCATAATGTACTTGACCCTGTAGGATCATTTTATTTTGGTATACACTTTCTTTTTTAATTATAAGGACCTGGATAAAGGGTAGGTCTACTTATTGAATACTTGTCAAGTATTGAACTTTTCTCATTGTGTATACATATGCTTTCTTAAGAACATCAATATTCAAATCCTAAGGCAGCATTGTACAATTAGCAAGAAAGCAAGTAGAAAGTGAAATGAATGGGAAAAAATGACATTGTTGAAAATTATTTCAAAATATATAGGCTCTCAAGAACTAATACGAACTAATACTTCCCCTTCATCAGCATTAGTTAATTTGGAGTAAATTTTCTTCCCCATTCTGATTGCAAGAATATATCTTCCATATGTATATTCTTAAATGTGGTGGCTTATTCTATTCATTATGAAATTAGGATTCAATTATGTATTCAGGATTTGATCCTACAGCCCTTTACAGCACTTGAGAGTGTAGCTGAAAAAAGTGATGGATTCTAGTACAGACTCTTTGGGAAACAAATAAAACTTTTAAATGCATGCTTTATTTTATTTTATCTGCTAGATCCAAGAAAAATGCAAGAGAAAAAATTATAAATATATCTTAAAATGCATCATTATTAGAGATTAATAAATTTTAATTTACATGTTCATACATCCTTGAAAATAGGGGAGAAAGTTTATAAGTACACTTTTAAATGTTTGGGTCACTTTTACCATTTAAAATTGCAATAATCTCTAAATTACATTATTAATGACCATTTTTATAGAAAAATCAAAAAATAAATAAGCAATAAGAAGGCTATACAAGTAATTTACCACCTTTAATATTTCAAGGCACGTATATAAATATGTTAATGCCTTTGAAAGATATTGTCTAAGTTCTTTCATAATTCTTTCTAGAAATTTACATAGTCACTAACTGAAAACTAAGCCAAATGTTTATTGCCATAGAAGATTATAATTATTTTTGGCTTTTGTTAATTTAATAGGTGCAACATGGTATCCTTTAAGACCCTTAAAAATACATTGTTCCTGATTACTTTTTTGAACTTTATTAATGTTTCATTCAAAACAGTGTGCTTAACTTTTAGTTTTCTGAAATAAAATAATATTGGCCTAAATTCTGAAGTGTTCAGATAAGGGGATCTTGCTAGTACTTTTCTTTAGAAGTTGTTTATGTTTAATATGTCTTAGTTATTCTGAAGGTATTCCTAAAGAATTACTCAGGGAAACAAAAGTGCCTATTTTTAGAGATGGGCAACAGTAGTGAGTAATATGAAAATGTCAGCAATGTATTACTCTTTAATGAAGATATAAATCACAAGTACCTATAAATTGAGACTATTCTAACTAAGGGTTATAAGGTTAACTTTCTTAGATCATTAGCCTTAGTTAAAATGGAAACAGCTTAAATATTCAGAACATTTACATCTGTCACTATATTAAAAGTAATTTGCATACTATATAATTTTTTCTTGTTTTAACCCTGGAAAGAGTCTGAATTATTTAGATGATAAGCAATAACATTTTTGCTTCTGTTGTTAATTAGTTAGAACTATTTAAACCCAACCAGATGATTCCTGGTAGAAAATAAGGCAAAATGGGAAAGGTGTTTGTCTGAAGATGGATAGAGATGACTAATCCCTGCCCCCAAGAAAATTATGAAGCAAATATTGAAAAGATGAAGATGAAAGAAAAAAGGGGCTATTACTTGCTTCAAGTTATCTGCAAGATACATTTATTCAACTATCCAGGTGCTGTGAAGGATAGCAGTGTGTGTGCATGTGTATGTGTGTGAGTGTGAGTGTGCACAATCATGTTTCCTTCCTGAAAGGACTTCACATTTACATGGTAACATAGAAAGAGGAATCAATGGGAATTTGCATGGGAAGACTATACAGTAGTCTCCCCTTACCTGGAGTTTCACTTCTTACAGTTTTAGTTACATGCTGTCAACCATGGTCCAAAATATTATATGTTAAATTGCAAAAATAAACAATTCATAAGTTTTAAATTGCGAGGTGTTCTGAGTAGCATGGTGAAATCTCATACAGTCAGCTGCAGTCCTGCGCAGGCCATGAGTCGTCACCCCTTTGTCCAGCTGTACATACTTCCCACTTAATCATTTCATAGCTGTCTTGGTTACCAGATCAACTATCACAATAGGGCAGTGCTCGTTTTTAAGCAACCCTTATTTTACTTAATAATGTCCCAGAGCACATGAGTAGTGATGCTGGCAATGGGTACACTGAAGAGAAGTTGTAAAGTGCCTTCTTGGAGCAGAGAAAGAGACCAGATGTCACATGACTTTCATTTTTACAGTATATTGTTATCATTCAATTTTATTGTTAGTTAAGGTAATTAAATCTCTGACTGTGCCTGATTTATGAATTAAACTTTATCATAGGCATGTATGGATAGTGATATAATATAGTGTATGTAGGGTTTAGTACTATTTGTGTTTTCAAACATCTACTGGGGGTCTTGAAATGTGTCATTCCTGGGTAAGGCGGCGTGTGTTTGCTTCTTGATCAATAGAAATGGTGAGGGTTCATGAAAAAATAATGTTTACTCATTGTAATATAACACTCGCTTTTCATTATACTAAGTGTGGTTCCTGTTGAGTGTTCAGTCTTATATTTTACAGTGGTCACACATTACTGATAAGACTTGTTAACCTGCCTCCCTTGATTTTCTGAAACCCATGAAAAGAGTTTCCACAAGCTCTCCAAGTATCTGACATCTTTTTTTCATTTTGTTTTGTTTTGTTTGTTTGTTTTGTGTTTTCTTTGGAAAATCCAAGAGAGCTTTCTTACCTGGGGCTGAGGCAGAAACCTGCTTAGCCATTTAAATAAACGAGAAGAGTCTACAAAAGTTTCCATGTTTCCCTGAGTCCAAAACATCTCCCTTTGTATTCTGGTCTTTGAAAACATCTTTGTAACAACCTTCAAAAGCATTTTCTTTCCCATTTATGTTCTGATTTTATTTTATTTTCCCTGGGCTTCAGACTTAGTTAAATCTTCCACTGATCAAATGTAGCTGGAAACTACAAAACTTTAGAAGAATTGTATTTGGAAAGAAGGGCAGCAGAAGTTGGATATTTTTGGAGTTCATCGTTTTCTTGCCTAAAACACTCCAGAAAATCAACCAAGTGACCCAGATTAAACTTGATTAATAGTGAGTAGTAAACAAACAAGCATGATGATTTAGATTTATTAGATATAGAGGGGCAAGGATTGAGCATTGTTTTTTAAAAAAATATATTTTTATTGATATCAGAGCAGAAGGGAGAGGGAGAGAGAGATAGAAACATCAGTGAGAGAATCATTGGCCAGCTGCCTCCCACATGCCCCTTGGGGATCAAGCCCACAACACAGGCAGTGCCCAGACCAGGAATTGAACCTTGACCTCCTGATTCATTGGTAGATGCTCAACCACTGAGCCACACCGGCCAGGTGGATTCAGCATTCTTAAAATAAAGCTTGTCATATTGTTATTTAGTTCTATATTGAGCATAAACTCTCTTCTTTTAAGATATGTGACAATAGAGCATATATGTTTGGAAAGCTATGAAAAGCCCTCTCTCACTCAGGTTAGAGTAAACTAAGGGAGGAGACTTTCGTGGTCAGATTATGGCTCTGAGTTACCTCTATAATTCCTGCTGAAGATAATATGATGCACAGAGACTTTCATATACCACATTTTTCTTTTATTTCTTAGAACATATTCTGTTAAGGGATGAATTCATTGAATGATACAGTTTATGATAAGTGTTCCTAACCCCCAATTTTTTTAATGCAGTTTTGAAAATCTTCCAATATGAACTATATTGAGTTCAACAGAGATGCATAAGTGGTCCTTGGAATTATCAGCCATTCAAACCTCAGTGCAGATGAATATGATTTTTTTAAAAATTTCCTTGACATCTCTGATGATGGCAATGAAATAGTAGGAATTTAGAAAAAAGGAAGTCACTGTGATGGATAGAGTGGCAACATGAGGTATTTGGGATGGCTGTTCAAGGGGACTGCAGATGCTGGTAGTGGTGTCAACATTTGCTGGGGATGAAACACTTCCTGGATGCAAGGAGAAATAATGGGCCACAATCATATTAACAGCAACACTATTGTCTTTCCACTAGTTATTCAAAGGGAGATGTATAACTTGACGCTTAGAAAAAGAATGATTGTAAATTAGAAACGCTATGACACCAAAAAAAATTATAATGTTTTTAAATGTTTCTGTGATTTTTGACAGAATATATTGACTACTTTTTCAAAAGGTACCTGTTAATTGTTATGTGACAATAAAAATAGGAATATTTTTTCTGGGACTACTATGTTTAAACAGCATGTAGTGAACTAAATGAACAACTAAATAAGTGAACATAAAGATGTGGCCCTAAGACAGGATCTTGTATCGCTGGCTTTTGGACATTATTATGAAATAAGTTATGTACCCCGAAAGATGTTGAAGTCCTAATACTCACTAACTCTAACTGTGACTCAATCTTGAAATAAGGTCTTTGCAGATAGCCAAGTTAAGATGAGGTCATTAAGATGCACCTAATTTAATATGGCTGTGTCCTTATAAAAAGGGTTCACTAGGACACTGAGACAGGCATGCACAGAAGAAAGATTATGTGGAGACAGAGAAAGTGCCTTGTCACTATGGGAGTCACGCTGCCATAAACCAAGGGGCACCTGTGGCTCCAGAAGCTGGAAGAGGCAAGAAAGAAGCCTTCCTAGTGCCTTCAGAGGGAGCATGTTCCTGCTGATGCCTTGGTTTTTGAACTTCTGTCCTCCAGAACTGTGAGGCCATTCATTTCTGTTCTTTGCCATCCAGTTTATGGTGTTTTGTTACAGCAGTCCTAGAAAATTAATATAGGAGTCTTTCTAAAAACAATAATAATAATAAAAATAAATCAGTTGTTAATTGAAACAGTAAATTTATTTTGAACAACATAAGGTTTTTTGATTTATAAGTTTTGTGCTCCAGTTCCTCTATTTACATGTTGACAATTTGTTCCTTATAAAGGAGAATCTGTAGGATACTCTAATAATGTGTGGCATTCAGGCAACACATGTGGTGTACATTCAAAATAAAATAGCTAAATAAGAACCAAATATGTGAGATGGAGTAATGTAAAGAATGAATTTTCCCAACTCCTATCTCTACTAATGACACCAATAAGACAATTTGCTTCTATACTTCTAATCTATAATAATAAAAGCATAGTATGCTAATTAGACTGGACAACCGAATGACCTTCCGAACAACCTCCTGGACGAAGCCTGGGCTGCGAGGGCAGAGGCAAGCCATCACGGCTGCGGGAGCCGAGCCCCTTGCATGAATTTTGTGCATCGGGCTTCTAGTTTTAAAATAAAACACTACAGCCTGACAGGTATGGCTCAGCAGTTGAGTGTTGACCCAGGAACCCAGAGGTCACCAGTTTGATTCCAGGGCAGGGCACATGCTGGTTGTGAGCTTGATCCTCAGTAGGGTGTATGCTGGAGGCAGCCTATTGATGTTCCTTTCTCATTGATGTTTCTATCTCTCTATCCCTCTCCCTTCCTCTCTCTCTAAAAATAAATAAATATACATCAAAATAAATAAAACACTACAATATTTATGCTTCTTCATATACCATACATCTTACTGCTGTGATATTGATGCTGGGTTTCCATGGCATTTTTCAAATGAATGACATCACAGGAATATAACTTATCCTTCTCCATCCAGTCTAGTCCTTAATTCTGCATTATCTGCTCTCTTCTCCCAATCCACCTGTCCACACACAATTTCACCAGTGTCTTTTATTTTCCTTTTTTTTTTTGTACCATGAATCACGTTCTGAAAATACACAGGTTGGATAGCTGATGGATGGATGGATGGATGGATGGATGGATAGATAGATAGATAGATAACTAGAATGAACGAACAATGGAGTAACAACAGTATACAATTTTATATTTTTTGCCATTAAACTTAATCTCACAATGCATATTGTCAGGAAATTCTGACTTTTAAATAAATATTTATCAGCTCTGAGAAGTGTCTTGTTTAGTTATTGTTTATGTGGTTTTTATTTGTTATACTGGTTGGCTAGTTTGAGTACATAATGATTGTCAGGTGATGAGCCAATATAAATATTAATAATCACAGCTCAAAGATTATAAAATTTAATAAAACTAGTATTTTTCATAGAAAAAAATAAGATGAGGTAAGAGAGATTTTAAATTGAAATGAGCCACCAAGATAAAAAAAAAAAATCTGATGCTAACTATAAAAAGCTGCATGAATGTATGCTATCTTATTTCTTGAACGCCCTTGAGAAAATCTTATTAGGGTACAAACTAGTTTGTCCCAGATCCAGGATAATAAAAGGCCTCTCTTCCAGAATAAAAATTAATTGCATTCTGCTTATAAATTCTATTGTTGTAAGCATCCTCTGTCTCTTCCTGCTAATGAAAATAAGATTAACATTTTCCAGGTAAACACTGTCTCCCTTTTACATGTGTTTAGCCAAATGATCTTGTCACAGATGTTTTTTCCATCAAGCTTTTCACTTAAAAATCTCCAGTCTTTCTTTAAACCCTTGGAGTTTAATTTTGTTCTCCAGTTCAAGCATTTTGTATTAGCAGGAAATAACATGTGCCAAATATTTCTAATTGACATATGCAGAGTATCCTGTAATTCTTCCCTCATCTGTCAGGTAATTCAACTTCTGTAATCCTATTTTTAAATTAATGAATTGAGGAATGTTGTTTTCTCCTTTGCAAAACCGAAAAAAAGAGAAAAAGATAAGCTTCATCATGGATGTAGGATGTGTTGGGGTCACAAAAGAATGTTCTCATAGCCTTCATCTTACCAAATTCTATCATGTTCAAAAAGATACATGTAGTAATCTAAAATATGCTCAGAGGCTTTGATGATGCAATTGTCTTATTGTCACAACTTATACTAAATATAAAGCTATGTTGTTGTTTTCCCCGTGATTTAGCATCATTAGTCATACTTCACAAAGTCACTGCAGGGAAAATTTACACTGTCAGTGTCATTTTACAGGTGAAGTAATTTAGAAAAAAAGAAAAGAAAGTTTATGAGACTGGGATACAGATAATGTTTTGTTATTTTCCAAACTCTTTCAATCCTACTCAAGACTCTATGGTGGTTTCTTATTGCATTGTGTCAAAGCGAATTTTTTTTTCTAGGCCTTTAAACACCTATTTATTCTTCAAAGGTAAATACAAAGCCTAAAATAATCTCTCCAATGATTGCCTTATTATAATAATAATAATTTCTAAGCAACTCACAGATGGAATTACCTTTAACAGAACTTTATTCGGCTATAGAAGACAGATGAAGGTATATTAGAGAGATGAAAAGACCTAAGAGTGAGAAAAGGAATATAGGCCATTCAGACTGGATTTGATTATTCTCAGAGCACCTTCCAGTCCAGACAAGCATTTTAATGTGATCTAGAGATATCACAGGCAGGAAAACCAGCCTCAAAGAAAGAAGAGTTCATGCTCTCCCTGGGTGAATTGCATGAGGTCATTTCAGTTTCACTTCTCCCTTAGGGTCAAATACCACATTTCACTATGCAGCAAATGATTGAATTTCCACCCATGAGTTGTAATTATACAACTACAAATATAGCTACCTGTGGTACAGATGATATAATGGGACCTTTACAAGCCTAACTTATCCACCTAATTATGATAATATTTCTCTTAACCTCAAATGGCGCTGGGAATATTTGTCTCTGCTATAGTTCTTGTTATGGAAATCTAAATATGATTTATTTTATATTTAAAAAAACTTTTATTTAATAAGAACAAACCTACTTAAAAGGCCCAATGTAGAAATAACTTTCTCTCTTACATTACACCAGGAAAAGGATATAGTCATCTAAAAATCTGAGGCCTGCCCTAATCGGTTTGGCTCTGTGGATAGAGTGTCGGCCTGCGGACTCAAGGGTCCCAGGTTCGATTCCGGGCAAGGGCATGTGCCTTGGTTGCGGGCACATATCCAGTAGGGAGTGTGCAGGAGGCAGCTGATCGATGTTTCTCTCTCATCGATGTTTCTAAATCTCTATCCCTCTCCCTCTCTGTAAAAAAAATCAATAAAAAAAATATTTAAAAAAATAAAAATCTGAGGCCAAATAGAAACAAATAACAGGAAAGGAATAGTTGATAAGTTGATCCATTATTATAAAACAAAATTGCACTTAAAAATATCATTACAAATTTTAATCAAATGATATGAGTCATTGAGTAAATTGCTTTGTAAATTTAAATCCCTGAATCTAGTGTCTCTGATATGAAAATGCTATCTCTATCAATTTGCAGTTGTGTAAGTTTCCTTAAAATTGAGCTACTGGATTCATATTGTGCACATGAATATTTATCCTTCTTATATTTTTGTAACCAATTTGTGACAGAATTTTTTATTATATTTTGGAAAATTGTGGCTTCCAATAAGAAAGTTAATACTCCCTTTTTTTAAACTAGTGTTTATAATATTTTTTTTTAATATATTTTATTGATTTTTCACAGAGAGGAAGGGAGAGAGATAGAGAGTCAGAAACATCGATGAGAGAGAAACATCGATCAGCTGCCTCCTGCACGCCCCCCACTGGGGATATGCCCGCAACCCAGGTACATGCCCTTGACCGGAATCGAACCCGGGACCCCTCAGTCCTCAGGCCAACGCTCTATCCACTGAGCCAAACCGGTTTCGGCGAGTGTTTATAATATTAAAAGAAACAAAGATACGCTTTATAATACTGACTTTGTTTCTAATTACCTATGTGTGTTCATGAAAAAGTGTATTTACTCCTCATCTATTGTAATTTATTTGTGTTACTATGAGGATAAAGAACATGGGTTGAGAAGGTGTATATAAAAACACTGACAAAGTATGCAGAGTATTTAAGCATCCCATGAGATTATTGTTACTATTCTATTACTATTTCCTATTTTTTTCCACCCATCTTAAGTTTTTTTCACCCATTTCTTAAGTTGTGTTAAGCAGGCTTAAAAACGATAGCAGTCCCTACTTGTCTTTTTGAATAGATATGAAGAGAATATAGCTGTCGCCAAAAACATAATTTTATCTCAAAATTTTTGAAATATTAGAGCACATTGGCAGCTGTAATCCCCCTCTTTTTATAAAAAAATTAATAAAACAGATGTGAATAAAGTAAGTAAGAGTTAATTATGATGCTAATGATGGTGATGAAATATTTGGGGAAATTACTAGCTCTATGATCAGCTCTCAAAAGTTCACTGTACAAGTGATGCTGGTGAGAGAGTTACGTCGTACATTGTGGCTTCTAGTTAAACTAAGAAAATCCTTCTTAGACAAAAAGATCATTATCTTGGAATTGTTAGAAAAGGCCAAATTTAAAATCATTATTTACATATTGTCTCCACAATGGCCATAGGGTATTCTTTCTTTTATATCCACTGATGGGCTTGCATTTGTTTTTGGAAAGAGCAACTCACATGAAAAGACAAAACCATTACACACTGGCTGTTTCAAGAGGGTCATTTCTGCCTGAACGTAATTAGCCATTGCCTATGCATATTTATTCATACCAAATAATAGAGAGAGTGAAATCTTGAAGCAAACACATAAAAGACAGGACTGGGTACAATAATATTGTATATTGGATGGTTTTGAATCTTATTGCTGTTCTTGTTTCCTTTAATTTTACATATCCCTCTATATTCTCCATGCAGATATTTGGTTAGTCAATTTCCTTTTCTAATCACCAGGTTGAAATCTCCAAATCATTTAGCTAAGCTTGGTCTGAATCTAATGGGTGATTAAGCTGTGTGCTTCTGCTAGTTTCACTACAATTCCTCTTAATTATCCTGGATCAATAAATTTTGCCCTCAAAATGAAAGGAAATCTAGTCAATATATGCCTATGTCAAAATACGCATGGCTTACCCTAGGAGGAAGTACATGGTATAAGAGTGATTTGGGTACACAAGAGTGAAAGAATGCCTTATTAAGCATACTGGGGGAAATCCTGGCACTGTGAAACTATGTTGTGAGAAATCTGTGAATTCAAGACAAGCATTTTACATGTTAACAATGGGATTAAAATAAGAAGTGTGCCTGGCTAATAGCACTTGATTAAGTAGCTTTATCTATTAAATCTTACATGGCTAACCTCGAAGGGCTTCAGATACATGGGTACTAATTTACTGAGATGAAACTGTTACCCGATTACAATGAGTTGGAAATAAAAATAAATACAGGATAATGAATAAATAGTAAGTAAAAGTGGTACTTTTGGGAACTAAAAATTTGTAGACAAAGAGGAAGAGGAATGATTGCAAAGGTCTTGGGCACAGTCTTTGACTCTGAACTGTTAGTAAACCTGCAGGAAAAACCGCTATGCAGAGATACTTCACTTAGCAAGATGCCTGGGGGGTGGGGGTGGGGGGTAAGATATTGATCATCTCTTACTTTATGAGGCTAGTGGGTGCACTGAGGAATGTGTGGATGTGAGTGAAGAAGCAACATGGTGCTTCAGTATGTACTGTATGCTGTAATGTCCTTGATACACATGGGCCATCTACTAAAAGAAAGATACATTGTTAAGTAAGTTGGGGAAAATGTTTTCTCAACTTACCTAACAATAATTTATTGAAAAACATCTCAGAGTCTTTAACAAGTAATGTCCAATGAAACATTTTGAATGGTGCATATGTAGCACATTTCCCTAGTTTTTTTTGTTATTAGTAGGCTTTATTTTTTAGAACAGTTTTATGTTTACAGAAAAACTGATCAGTTAGTGAAGTTTCCATATATACCCTTACCCCCCTTGCGGTTTCTATTTTAACATTTTGTGTTAGTGTGGTACCTTTTTTTAAATCAATGAACCAGTCTTTATTATTAATTAAAGTCCATTGTTTACATTATGGTTTACTCTGTGTTGTACAGTTCTGTAAGTTTTGATAAATGTATAATGTCATGCATCCATCATTACAGTATCAGATGGAGTAGTTTAACTGTCCTAAAAGTTCCTTATACTTCATTTATACATCCCTCCTCCCTCCCACCCCATTTACCTGGCAACCATTCATATTTCTATTATCTAGAGTTTTGCCTTTGTCAAAATGTCACTTAATTAGAATAATACTATATGTACTAGGAACCTTTTCATACTGGCTTGGTAACTCATCAATAAATAACATTCCATCCTATGGATGTACTACAGTTTGTTTATACATTTACCTCATGAGGGATATCTTGGTTGCTTCCAAGTTTTGGAAATCCTAAGTCAAGCTGCCATAAACATCCATGTGCAGGTTTTTGCGTGTACATCAGTATTCAACTCATTTGGGTAAATTTCTAGGCACATGATTGCTGGAGCACATGGTTAAGACTACATTTAGCTCCAAGAAAATGCCAGTCTTCCATAGTGTCTGTATCATTTTGCATTCTTACCGGCACAGATTGAGAATTCCTATTGCTCTACATCATCACCAGCATTGGGTACTAACAGGTTTTGGATTTTAGTGATTCTAACAAGTATGTTGTGATGATTGGGGGGTTCTCTGTCCAGACAGTAGAAATAGTGTCTCAGTGGGTACATAGTTGGGTACAGCACTAAATTGCTACAAGTGTGTACATATTTTCAGGGGCCTGTAAACATTTGTATAATTTCTCATCCATGCTCGCGGGAATTATATGTTCAGTTGCTCAAGGATAGAAGTGTAAATTTATACCTATAGCTTAGAAGGCAAATAAGCAAACACTAGCCACAATTTTTATCATGTTTTCTGTTTGTTGCTTTTGAAAATTTATTTGGTGGTTATGAACGATGCCAGATAGAGGAAGCCACTAAAAAAAGAAATCACAATTTATTTGCAGATGACTCATTAGCATTTCAGTTTTCTTAGGAGTCTTATTACCTCTGGGCTTCTTATCCATCTTATCTAGGTTTCCTGGTGCACTTACATATCTATGTGGATCTGTGGCCTGAGGGTGAGAGGAAAATAACCACGAGGCACCATGAAGAGTCAGCGATCAGATTCTAGAGTCCGTCTTCCTGCAGGTGAGTCACTTAATTTCTACACACCTCAGTCTCTTCATCTGTAAAATGAGGATAATGATAGCACTACCTCACATTTGTTGTGAGCATTATATTAGTTATTATGTGTAGTATTTGCACAATTGGAATATTTTGCCCATATGAAGTGCTCTTTGGGTGTTAGCTATTTTATGTATTTAGTTAAGCATATAACTTGTTGCAAAAAAGTTCATTAATCTAACATGCAGGCCGTCCCAAAAACATGTATATATGCTTTAACAGCTGATAGCTCAATTTTGAAAATAAAATGTATTTTAATAAGCACTGCCTTTATAATTAATCAAAATGTATGTATACATTATTTGGGGGCACTCAATAGCTCATGTTTTAATAATACAGCAGTGTTCACTGTTTGATTTTCAAATCTGCGGTGGTAGTGATGGCACTGGAGGTAGTGAGCAGTCAGAGTGAATGGGGCAGTTGTATTCACTGATCTTGGTATATGTAGCATCACTAGTAGGTGATAATAGATTCTTATTCTCCTCTTTGCACTCCCATCCATTCTACAGTATTCAGCTTATTCTTTCCATGCTTGGTAGACATCCTTTTCAAAGCTTTTTTTTTTTTTTCTGTAGTGGCTTTTGAGGCTGAAGTAAGCCATGACTCTTTTCTTCCTATTCATGGGAGAAGGAATTCTGCCACCCTCTCAAGCTCAAAAGACCCCGTAGATATTTACTGCTTTGCTCCCAGGGATGTGAGGGAGAAGTTGGACTATGTAGGTCTTTTCCCTGAAAGAGATGGGTTTCAGTTCAAGAAGATCCCACAAAGCTTAAAGGTCAACAGTTCAATCCCTACTTACTACAATATGATTATAACACCTATTTTTATGTCAAGGTTGTGCTCATTTAAAAAGGAGTATCTTCTGAAGGTTCTCAGAGTCATGAATAAAATGTTCACATTATACCTACTAATAACTATTACAAACATTGCATGATTTATAATTGCTAAGGCACCTAGGTCTACAGTTGACATATCATTAAATGCTGGGTGGTAGGAATATAGATGACATGAAACTGTCCTCCCAGAATTGAACATATAAGTAAGAAATTGTGGCTCATACATGGAAATCAATTGAATTTTAAAAAATTAAAAGGTTCATAGTCTATACCAGCAATTTTCAACTGGTGTGCACCAGGAACTTTTAAAACATGCAATACCTGACTATTTAGTTCAGGGCACTGACTTATTTTCCCTTAGATTGTAAAAAAAAAAAAAATGACAACATCTAGCACAACACAACCACCTATTGTGAATGAGTCAAAATTATACCAATTTTTTGTTGATTGGCAAAAAATATAATATATTCTTTGGTGTGCTGCAGAATTTTAGTAATTAGTTTATGTGTGCCATGAGATGTAAAAGGTTGAAAATCACTGGTCTGTATATCAGAGATCAGAGAAGAGAGTAGGGTATTTACAAATGATTGTCATTTAGTGTGTTTATGTCTTAGTGCATATACCTCCTTCATGTATACCAAATGACTAATTCCCATTATCTTACTCATATATTCTGTTCAACATTTTGTCTCCAGTGTTTGGCTTAGCTCCTGTCTCATGACAGTACATAACATATTTAATCTCCTAACCTTAGTCTCTATCATGATCTGTGTAAATAGTACAAATGAACTGCAGTTTTTAGCTGCCTTGCCACAGGGGTAAATTTAAATAGTTAAATTATTTAATGGGTGGTATTGCAAAAAGTTAAGGCAGCAAATTAAAATCATCACTATCATTATCACTCACTCACTCATTTTTGTTAAATACTTACAAGGTACCAGGCACTTTTCTAAGCACTCTTTTATCTCACTGAATCTACACAACTCTATGGTATAGTGATTAATTGTATTCTTATTTACATGCGATGGTACTGAAACATTGAAAAGTAAATAAAATCACCCATGGTTACTGAGCAACTAAATACTGAACCAGATTTAAAACCACACACTCTGACTCCAAAGTGAAAAATGGTGCCAAATTGTCACAATGGGCAATGGAGGGTAACAGTACAAGTTCTGCCTTGGAGAGCCAGTGAGGGAAGGCTCCAGGGTCATCATATTGCCAGGAAACCTGTTAGATATAGAGATTAAAAGAGCACTTTGGAAATTTTGGCTGTTATTGGCCTTTGAAATTATAAAACACACTTGTATAAATTTGCTTTTCAGCAATTTAAAGGTACAAAATATAGTCAGGACAATGAGAAGTTTATATTTAGGTCAATATGCTGTCAGCTACTGTGACACACTGTCCTTGCCAAGGAGATAGTTTTACTAAAAAATCAATTTTTTAAACTACTTTTAAAAAAGTATTTTATATTCATAAACACTTATTTTCATATAATCTGATACAGTGTTAACTTAAAGAAATACAAACAGGTGCACTGGCATCCTTATCTTTAAATAGGAAAATAATTTAGAAATTCAAATTGATTACAATGTTCTTAATAATGCATTGCTTAATATGTTATATAATATGTTATAGTAGTCAGTATTCTTGAAACATTTATCTAGGCCTAGCAGGACATAACTCTTTAATATTTATTTCCCAATTTGGGGCACTTGGTGACACAAAATGAAAAAAACTTGTTTAATGTCATATACTGAATTACTAGGAGACCTAGAATTGGTACTTCTATATATTATTTGTCTACCAAATTTTAGCAGGTTATATAATTTTATTTAATTATAACTTCCACCTCCCTTCCCCAAAATGCATATATTCAGGTACTATAGTTCAATAAATAAAATCTACATTCTTGGTAGCTTTTTTCCTATGATATTACTTGCTCATCTATATATATAAAGGCTAAGCAACTGTCCAACCAGCCAGTAAGTATGACGTGCACTGACCACTAGGGGCAATGCAAGAGCTGCCAAGCTGCTGTGACTTGGCAATGGCGGTTCTTGGGTGACGCACCTGGAAACAGAGAGGAGGGAGCATGATTCCAGGGTGCCTTACCCAAGAACCACCCTCTCATAATCTGGGTCCCCTCGGGGGATGTCAGAGAGCCGGTTTTGGCCCAATCCCCGCAGGCCAGGCTTAGGAACCCCACCTGCCAGAGGGACCCTGCTCACTCTGCAGATGACCTTTGAGCTGCGGTGCTGCCCCAGGTTCAGCCAGCCAGGGAGGGACTGCAGGAGGTTGGCTCCAGGGTGTGTCCAGCTCATCTCGCCCAGTCCCGCCCCGCCGGCCACCTTCTACTTAATTTCCCTTTCAATGTGCATGAATCCATGCACTAGGGCACTAGTAAATTTATAAGTGGCTTCTGTCTGTCTTACTAGTGTTTGGAGAGGCGATCTCCCACTGTGCATGATTTCAGTGGTCTGATGAGGCTCTCAGGTTGAATTTGGCCCATCATCCATCACAGAGTTGCATATTTGGAGCTTGGTAAGCAGTCTTTTGGTGATACCACTTGTAAAAATTCTATCTCTATGAGTTTTATAAATTTACATGAATTTAATTTATAAATTATTCCATCATATGCATTTATATACTTTTTAAAACTAATCAGGTGATAGATGTGATAGGTGTGGTTGACCTTGAGGATTTCTGATTAAGATGGAGCATGAGGGAGCTTCCTGGGAGTCCCAAGAAGGTGGTGTGAAGATGGAAGCAGAGACTGGAATGATGTTGCCACAGCCTAAAAAGTCTAGGTTGCCAACAACCACCAGAAGTCATAATAGCCCATGAAGCGTTCTCCTCTAAATCATTCACAGGGAATCTAGCCATGACACCATTTAAATTTTTGATTCTGGCTATAAATATGAGTGAAAAAATTCTATTGTTTGAAGTCACTCAGTTTGGGGTCTCTCTCCAAAGCAGCCACAGGAAACTGATATTTCCAGTCAGACCTTTGGACCTTTTCTGGCCTTCCTGATAACCTTGACCAGGTACTTACTGATGATATATTATAGTGAGCAGAGATACTACTAACTGTTTTTATCTCAAAATCACATGGTTTCCTGTACATTCCATCACACACATATTTATCTTGGGAATGCAGTAATTATGGTGATCTAAATCCTATATAATAAAAGGCTAATATGCAAATTGACCAAACTATGATGTGCACTGAACACCAGGGGGCAGATGCTCAATGCAGGAGCTGCCCCCTGGTGGTCAGTTTGCTCCCACAGGGGGAGCAGAGCTCAGCCAGAAACCGGGCTCACAGCTGGCAAGCGCAGTGGCAGTGGTGGCGGGAGCCTCTCCTGCCTCCGCGGCAGCGCTAAGGATGTCCGACTGCCATGGGAAGTGGGCCTAAGCTGGCAGTCAGACATCCTCTGAGGGCTCCCGGACTGCGAGAGGGTGCAGTCTGGGCTGAAGAACCCCCCTGAGTGCACTAATTTTGTGCACCAGGCCTCTAGTTATAAAATAATGACCATAGAAACATAAGTAAAACAGAAGTTTCATATGCAGAAAAAGACATTAAAAGGATCAGTGAAGTTTCTGAGATGTAGAGTGTTTAATAAATTTTGGCTGTTGCTATTATGATTTTTATTATCCTCTTCACATATTACTTGAATGAAGTAGGTTTCCTTCAGTTCTGTTCACATACCTTCTTGCAGATAAATGCTGAAGGAGTAGAATCAGTGTAATAATGTTCTTGTCTAGCAAGCTCAAACAGATTTGCTCTTAAGCACTAGGCCCGTGGTTGGCAAATTGCGGCTCGCGAGCCGCATGCAGCTCTTTTGCCCCTTGAGTGTGACTCTTCCTAAGCCTTAGGAGTACCCTAATTAAGTTAATAACAATGTACCTACCTATATAGTTTAAGTTTAAAAAATTTGGCTCTCAAAAGAAATTTCAATTGTTGTGCTGTTGATATTTGGCTCTGTTGACTAATGAGTTTGCCAACCACTGCACTAGGCTGAAAATAGACCCATTCTTATAATAAGTCTTCCCAAGACAATTGTTTGTTGTAATATATTATGACATGAATTTGAATTCGAGTTGTGAATTTGAATTCAAGCATATCAGCTAAAGCTGGAACACAAATACTCTTTTAATTGTTAAATGAAAACTTAGCGATTGAGAGGTGTTGATTGGTAATAGGACTCACAAAGAACTACACAAGTAAGGGCTCTTGTATTCTAAAATCTGTGGATATGATAGGGGCAGAAATAGAATATTGGGGACCAGCTGTAATATTGTAAGAAATATTAATCATGCTCTGTTAACCGTGATTGTTTTATTCTGATTAAAGAAGGCACATTCTAACCCAGTGGTTCTCAACCTGTGGGTCGCAACCCCTTTGGGGGTCAAATGACCCTTTCACAGGGGTCGCCTAAGACCATTGGAAAACACATGTATAATTACATGTTATTTTTGTTATTAATCACTATGCTTTAATTATGTTCAATTTGTAACAATGAAAATACATCCTGCATATCAGATATTTACATTACGATTCATAACAGTAGCAAAATTACAGTTATGAAGTAATAATTTTATGGTTGGGGGTCACCACAACATGAGAAACTGTATTATTAGGGTCGTGGCATTAGGAAGGTTGAGAACCACTGTTCTAACCTAACTGGTAGTTGCAGTTGGAACTGGTAGCTAACCTGGAAATTCAGCCCATCCTCCTCATCAGGGAGCTGCCTATTATCATGGAAAGATTAACAACCTTGTTGCAGAAACCAGAGCCCTTTGAAGACACCAACCCTTTGCATACCTGCAGGCATTTGCAAATATCCAGTCCTCATTATCTGTCAACTGCCCATTTGGCATGCCCTTCCCTATGTAATCTTTGTCCTTCTATCCAATATAAGCAGCTGGCTTATGGTGGGGTGCAGAGCAGATATTTGTAGGTGACCTGCTGCTCTCCCATACTGCCAGCAGTATTGGAATAAATGCTTATATACGATTCAACCCTGTCTCTGCTTAATTAGCTCAAGTAGTAGCAGGAAGCAAAAACCCATTGATTGTCCTGTTACAGATCCATTCATTTCCTTTAGTCATCTTCTACATTTCTGACAAAATTTTTACTTATAATCTTATTTTCATAATTTTTTTATTAGTTATGCTTTGATATGCTAAAGAAACTACTTTGTCAGGTTTCAATCTACTTTTAATCTTTTACCTTTAAATATATTTTAGAATATCATAGTCCTATATCAAGAATTATCTTTATTAATTCACTTTAATTTCCTAGAAGAGAAGAAAAACAAAGAGAGTGCGTTTTAGAGATAATTTTTCCCAATTACTTGAAAATGAATGTAGGCAATTTAATTGTCAATTCATGGTATATGCTTTTTATATATAACACTAAACATGCTAATGTGTATAATTTTACTTTAATGAAAAAGAATTTATGTGTATACCTTTTCTCATCTTGTGTTAATGGGGATTACCTCAACAAAACATTGTGCATTCAGAAAAGAATATATTCTTTGTTACTTACTTTAAGTGAAGAAGTTTTTCATCTGCAGTTTCTCCCAAAACTTGAGAATTAATTAAGTGAATAGTTTCATCACATAGATGACTAGGTTCTAATTACATGAGGGTCGCAAGAAATATTATTCTCTGTAAATGTCAGCCCTAAATAAGCTTGTATTTTAAAGTTTTGTTATTTTTGTTGTAATTTTATTTTATTTTTGAAGTTGCCTGCCATTTTCTGCAACTGTCTGTCGTCCTTTATTTTATTCCTCCAGGTCTTACGGGAAGGAATGGGGGCTAGATGATTGTATTTGTTATGGTAATAATACGCACTTTAACAAACGTATACCTAAACTAGTGCCAGTTACTGAACTCAGTAAAAAAACAATTTCTTAGGTATATGACATTCCAGGGGTAAGGTGAGTCCTATGCCTTTTCTTCATCTGCCTGAAATGCACAGATAAAATTAATTTAAGGTAAAGTGTTCTTTCTTCAGTGGTAAAAATGTTCATAGATCTAGTTGTTGTTGTTTTTCAATTGGTGCTCAGTATTAAATATTATGTTGTAATATCCCATCTGAAACCGCTACTTGTGTAAATGAACCCAGTTTAGTCAGGAATTTCTATCATGGTTTAAAAGAATTACATTTTACTTATCACTTAGACCTACTGGTGAGTGGCAGCTCTCCCTCTTGTAGAGTATCCTCGGCTCCCTCTTATTTTTGAGGCATATAAAGATTCGACTATTTTATAGGTATTTCTCAGTAATGACCAATATCTTGGCTTCAACTAACATCCCATTAGGAGAGGAATGACCTTAGGTAAAATTGTGTTTGAGCCATTTACTTTGCTGCTGTCCTATTTCTCTGTGCACAGGTATCAAAGTGGTTCCAAGTATAAGTTTTAAAGAAAGATAAAATAAGCCTCATACCCTGGTTATGACAGAATAACTTATTGAATGCTGTCATTTTTCTGAAAGTTATTTCTCTGTTCCTCAAATTTCTATCTATAAAATAGGACTAATAATTTTTACCTAATAGGTTTTTTTTGGTGTGTGTGAGCATTATATTAGGTAATTTGTGTAAAGTATGAGAAGATTACCTCTGTACAATCATAGACATTCAAAAATAGCTGCTATCTTAGCCACAGGAATCTTGAATATAATGCCACACACATGCTCTGATGCAATATTCTACTATACTAGTATAGGTTATTCACAATTTCCTATTCATTCACTTATTACTACAGCACAGCTAGTGAGAAATATGGTTATGTCTAAAACTTTGTAATAAATTTCACATGTGCTACAACACCTTAGTAAAAGTTTTCTGCATAATAGACACCATCAGTGACTTAGAAAATGCAGATTCAGGAGGGGAAAATGGGGATACCTGAAATAGGACTTAAGAGTGCAACAGTTTACTAGTATAACAATTTAGACCTGCCTCCATGCTTATAAACCTGTAATATGATTCATATATTCTGTGGCATTAGAAAGATTAGAGGTGTACAGAGATATGGGAGGTAGAAACAGATAAGTCATGTGTGTATAACATTACATTGACGGTGAGAAAAAAGTCAAGAAATGGAATAAGTTTTAAAACACAAAAATCATAATTTCTAAATAATATATTTATTTTGCACAGTAGGCAATAGTTTTCTTACTTAAAAGTATTTTCTGGCCGAAACCGGTTTGGCTCAGTGGATAGAGCGTCGGCCTGCGGACTGAAGGGTCCGGGGTTCGGTTCCGGTCAGGGGTATGTGCCTGGGTTGCGGGCATATCCCCAGTGGGAGATGTGCGGGAGGCAGCTGATCGATGTTTCTCTCTCATTGATGTTTCTAACTCTCTATCTCTCTCCCTTCCTCTCTGTAAAAAATCAATAAAATATATTTAATAAAAAGTATTTTCTGTTTAATTTGAACTGATTTTAGCTAGTTGTTAATGTTTTAATATTTTATTCAATTTTTCTCTCAATTGGTATTATAAACATGGTCTTTTTAAAAATAGTTTCATTACAGTTGACATACAATATTATATTAGTTTCAGGTGTACAACATAATGATTAGATATTTATATAACTTAACAAGTGATTACTTTGATAAAGCTAGTACTTAAGAGTGCAACAGTTTGTACTAACTGTATATTGTAATAACTCTGACACCATACAGAGTTATTACAATATTATTGACTATATTCCATATGCTATATTTACATGCCCACGAATATTTTATAACTAACAATTTGTACTTCTTAAACCCTTCCCTATTTCATCCATGTCTCCAACACCCTTCCCATCTGGCAATTGTAAGAATAATTCTCTGTATCTATGAATATGTTTGTTTTGTTTATTTATTTTATATTTTTTAGAATCTGATATAAGTAAAATCATATGGCATTCTTCTTTCTCTGTCTGACTTATTTCACTCAGTACAATACCCTCTAGGTCCATCCATGTTGTTGCAGGTGGCAATATTTCATTCTTTTTTATGGTTAAGTCATATCCCATTGTATGTATGAATTACTCTTCTTTATTCATTCATTTTGATGGACACGTAGGTTGCTTCCACGTCTTGGCTATTGTAAAAAATGCTGGAATGAATACATGGATGCATATGTCCTTTTGAATTTGTGTTGTTTCTTTAGGTAAATATCCAAAAGTGGTATTGATGGGTTCTTTTTTGTCCCTTGTTATATAGCCTTTGTTTTAAAGTTTATTTTATCTGGTATAAGTATTGCTACCCCAGCTTTATTGTTTGTTTCCATTGTGATGCAATATTTTTTCTCCATCCCTTTACTTGCAATCTGTGTGTTTTTCAATCTTAAGCAGACAGCATATATAAGGGATCCATTCCATCACACTATATCTTTTGAATGGAGCATTTAGTTCATTTTCAATTAAAGTAATTGTCGATAGATATGCAGTTATTGCCATTTCATTATTTATACTTTTGATCTTTTTTCTCCTTGTTCTTAAAGAATACCTTTAACATTTCTTGTAATACTGGTTTGATGTTGATGAACTCTAGCTTTTTCTTATCTGGGAAGTTCTTTACATGTCCTTTAATTCTAAAAGATACCTTTGTTGGGTAGAGTAATCTTGCTTGTTGCTTTTCATCACTGTGAATATTTCCTGCCCTATCCTTCTGGCCAGCAAAGTTTATGTTGAGAAATCAGTTGAAAGTCTTATAGATAATTAACTCTCTTTTGGGTAACTAATTGCTTTTCTATTGCTGCTTTTAAGATTCTCTCTTTGTGTTTAACCTTTGGCATTTTAATTACAATGTGTCTTGTTGTGGACCTCTTTGAGTTCATCTTATTTGGGACTCTCTGTGATTCCTTAGCTTGTATGTCTATTTACTTTACTTTGTTAGGGAAATTTTCTCTTATTATTTCAAATAGTTTTTTAATTATTTGCTCTCTCCCTTCTTCTGGTAACCTTTCCATGTGAATGTTAGCATATGGACCTAGAAGTCCCTTAAATTGCACTTAGTTTTTTTGATTCTTTGTTCTTTTTACCATTCTATTTCTTTTTTTTCTGGTACCTTATCTTCCAAGTCTTTGATTCAGTCTGTTACTTCATCTAATCTGCTGTTAATTTCCTCTAATGTATTATTAATTTTAATTATTGTGTTCTTCATTTTTGACTGGTTGTTTTTTTATGGTTTCTATGTCCTTTTTGATGCTGTTGGAGGTCTCACCAAGTTCCTTGAGCGTCCTTATAACCATTTTTTTGAACTCTGTATCAGGTAGATTGTTTGCCTCCATTTTATTTAGCCCTTTTTCTGGAGATTTCTCCTGGGTCGTTTTTTTTATTTGGGGATTTGGGGCATGTTTGTTTGTCTCTCCGTATAGCTACCTTGCTGTTTTTGTTTCTATGTATTGGGTAGAGCTGCTATGTCTCCTGGTTTTGGTGGAGTGACCTTGTGTCGTAGCTATCCTGTGGGGCCAAGTTGAACAGTCTCCTTGGTCACCTGAGCTGGGTACTCCAGGTGTGTCTCTTGTGTGAGATATGTGTGCCCTCCTGGGATAGTTGAGCCTTGATTGCTGTTTGGGGGGATTGATCCTCAGGCTGCTTGGTTTAAAGGACTGGCTGTGACCATTAGAGAGGGTTATTGTGCAGGGCTTATCCTACATAGCAGGATTCACTTTAGCAGGGCTATGGTGTCTGCCAAGTCTGCTCTTTGAGTGTGTTGTTTGTGATGGTGGTTATGTGGTCCTCTGGTGTGGTATTTTGGTTCTAGGGTCTCTAGGGAGGTGTGTGCTAAGGTCAGTTGTTTCTGTGCCTTGCTCAGGGCCACCTGGTATGAGCTATAAAGTGATCTGTAGATGGTTCTCAGTTGTGCTAGGTTTGGAGATTCCTGGAAGAAGGTAAGTTGCAAACTGAGACTAGTTGCTGCTGGGGCTACTCAGCAAGAGATATGGGACAGGCCAAGGCCAAATGCTGCTTGTTTGGGGTTTGTGAACATTTGAGAGATTTTACAAAAGATAGCGTGAGCCAAGACAGGCTGTCTGTATGCAAAAGCCACTGGAAGTGGCTTGAGTGGGCCTGCAAGTTGTGTGGCTGGGTCTCAGAGAATCACTAGTCCAGGGGAATAGTGTTAACCAGGCTGATTGAAACTCAGATATAGTGCCGGTCTGCACCTTCAGGGCAAGGGCTCAGTAAAGGAACAATGGCTCCTCCTAGAACTTCTTCTGGGAGAAAGCAGCTCCTCCAGCCTTTAACCTGAAACCAGACAATTCAGTTCCTCCCTAAGTGTCCCTGTGCTTTTTCCCAGCATTGAATCTCAAGAGTGAGTGAGTCTGTCACCAAGTTCAAGTGTAGGACCTTTAAGAGGAGTGCCTGGGACTTCAGAAGCCCTCTATCGGACTCAGCCACAATCTTCTGGTTTTCATAGCCAGAAGTAATGAGCACCTCTCTTTCCAGCTCTGGAATCCTGGGCTGGGAAGTCTGCTGTGGAGCTGGGAATCCTCACTCCTCAGGGAGGCCCTCCATACCCGAGATACCCTGACTGATTTTTAACTGGTATAGGAGCAGCCTTGGTGCCTCCTCTCAGTGTAGATGTGGCTTCTTCTTTATCCTTTGTTATAGGACTTTAGTTCAGCTATATTTTAGGTGGTTCCAGATAATGGTTGTTCTGTCGTTCAGGTAATTTTGAAGTGATTGTGGGAGTAGTGTACAGTGGTTACCTACTCCGCTATCTTGACTAGAAGCCCCTAAACAAGGTCTTAATATTCTAACTCTTTAATAACTTTTCAGTCCTCAACTGACAGCTTTGCCAGAATGTATAAGTAATATTTTCCTTTATTTCTGTTTATCCATATCCTTATTATATTACCTTACAATTGTTGTGTACAAGATACATATGTATTCTAAAGAATGATAACTAAGCTGTAACCTAATGTTTTAATCTAGTCAAACTATTTGGTTTTATTTTGTTCTTATTTTCTATGAATTAACCAGTAGTGTGAACATTTTCTTTTTTTTTTATTTCATCCATTTTCCTTCTGCTAAGTCACTAAAAATTCAGTTGCCTAAAACTAGATATCTATATGATGAACATTTTTTCTCAGACACTATTCATTTCAAAGCATTTTTGTCTGCCTGAAGTCCTTTAGCATCTAAAATTTCCTATATTATTTTCAGTGCTCACTCCATGATGCCACACTTCCTGACCCCCTAAATTAGTCTTCTATGTGCTATACTGTGTTGAATTACTCTCAAACCAGAGGCAAATTAGTCCTCAGATTCCTCCTTTTGACTCTGTGTTCTGTCTTTAAAAATTGTTCAATTTATTAGGCACTGCTTCTTCCTTTTATGACTCCAAGCTGTTACTATTTTTAATCAAACTTTTCTTATTAAGAATTCTACAAATGTGGCTATAATTAGCATTTCTAAAATTACCTCCTTCAAAAGTTCCTTTATATTTTAAATGACCTGTCAGTGATAGATTTGTTACAACATAATGGCTTCTGCTTTTCCCTTCTCCAGTGTAAAAATGTTGGGTTTGATCAAAATGGGGATCCTTCAGGGGAAATATTGAGGTGAGAAATGTGGTCAGATATAGAATCCTGGCAAATTGAATGTTAACCTGAATCTGATACTCAGGGCAGCATGAAGTCAGAGAGACTGTAAATTATGTCTACAAGTGTGACAAGGCATGATTAGCACAAATGGCAGAGCTGGAGCTTGGAGAACTAGCCAAAGACCCATTAAGGACTGCATAAGGAAGTGTCTACCTGGTATACTAGTAGATTGTTCCATAGATGTTTTGTAACTTCTAGTAAAGGATCTTTTATTAATTTTTAATTTTTTGTATTGGTTTTTTAAATATAGAGGAAGGGAGAGAGAGAAACATTTATGTGAGAGCAAAACATCAAATTGGCTGCCTCCTACATGCCCCTTACAGGGGGTCGAGCCCCCAAGGCAGGCATGTGCCCTGACCATGCATTGAACTGCTATCCTTTTGGTGCACAGGATGACGTCCAGCCAACTTAGCCACACAGGCCAGAGTAGATCTTTTATTAATTTTTTTTTCATGTATAGGTATTTTATTTTATTTTCACAAAAATTATAGGTATTTTTTAATTGGTTCCACTGTGAGTTAGACTCAGGAAAACCTTGTGACCTCATGTCTTTAATAAGCAAGTGATTACTGCAGAGTAATGAAGATGAAACCTCTAAGGGTTTCCTCAGAGGGTGAGACTCACAACTAGATCTCATGAGAAAAACAACTTTATTTCACATTAAAAAAGAGTAAAAAAATCTCTTGGTCTTGAGTACATAAACATGAGGATGTTGATGTTGGTAAACTTTTTAATGTTGAAGTTGATAGACACTCAAAGTATGAAATGTGAAATGTTGTACTCCCTTTAAACCCCAGACCAACCAAGAGATGAGGAGGACATTTAAAAAGATATATGGATTAGAGGCCTGCTACATGAAATTCATGCAAGAATAGGCCTTTGCAGTCGCAGCTGCCTGGCTCCTTCCCTCGCAACCGTGGCAGCTGTCTCAATCCTATGGCTGCAGACTGGCTTTATCCCGGAAGGACATCTGGAAGGATGTCCGGTCTAATTAGCATATTATGCTTTTATTATTATAGATGATTTCCCTCATAGGCTCTGCCAGTCCTTGATTTTCGTGGCTAACTATCTCAGAACTGCACATGATAGAACAGAGAGGAGGGTTAGAATGTCATTTTTAAAGTAAGCCATTATTTATTTATTTAATAATTCTGTTTTCAATGCTTATTGTCTTTAAAAGATTGTAGTTGGGGTCACATTACATCAGGATAAAAAAGGGGAAAGAATATAAGCTAGGATTCCCTGATTTGGAGATAACAAATAAATATATAAATCTCACACACACATTTTTTTAGGCAATATTGATGGGGAATTAGCAGAGTAATGGAGGCCAATTTAACACAAGGGAGCACTTTACCATCTGAAAATGGTCTTCTGAGTTCTATCATAGAAATATCCTATTTTTATTTATTAAGACAGGGTTTCTTTACAGTTTACCTTGTGAGGCCCAACAGAATAGACCAGAAATAACATTTCACAAGAAAGGAGGTAGGTGGCCTCTGTTCAGTCTCATCTAGATTCTTCCCTTGATCAAGACTTATATGGTGTGTGTGTTTTAAATTAACCATGGAAAAGTTACTTCAACAGATATTCAAAGTAATATAATAAATATATCAAGTTATGGAAGCAATTAGGCTTGGCTATAATTAGAAATATTTCTACTCCTACTACATTTTGCAAATATGAATTTGAGAAGAAGGATTCATTTCATGTTAACCCCAGAAGGAATTTATCTGCTGACATAGACTCTCCATGGTCCACTAAGGACCCAAATTTTATGAGTAATAAGTGTCTAGTAGCTGTTTGCTGGCAGGGGCTCCTCACATATTCTTCACTAGGAAGAACCTCAGACTGAACTCTCGGATTCCTGCACTATGCCTTTCTCATGTCTGCCATATCAGTCAACTGTTATAAGAGAGTTCATGGTTTTGCCTTCTGACCAATGGAGTGAGACCTCCCTTGTTCCATCAGACCTATACAAATTGTAACCTCATTTGCAGCTATATTAACCAATCAAAAGTGCACAATTTGGGAACTTCATTTGCATAAGCTTGAAAAGTTGGCAGGTACTTTCTCAACCATTTAGGTTGCTTCCTGAAGCTGTGTCTATCAGGTTACAGCTCCTTGAGCTGAAATAAATGCTGTTTTATTCCTTAGTATAATCTAAAATTAATTTTTGTTTACATAAACAACATTAAAATAACCACAAAGTATATCTGCACATATATGCAATCAATATTTTTACAAATGAACATATTATTGCTCAATTCAACTAGAATTTTTTAGGACCCACTGACCATAGTTCTGTGATAACCAGAAATGATGATCTGAAAATTCTACCTTGATCCTGAAAAATTTAAATGATTTTGAAAATCCCAGTATATGAATCCCAGCAACAACATAGCGCCGGTAACTAACTACTACGCAGTCAGCTCTGGGCAGTGAACTTCCACTCGACAGAGAGGCCCTATAGCCTCAGAGGCCAACCCCAGAACACTGCCACCCAGAGGCTGACCCACAAACTGACTCTTTGCTAAACACAAAATAAGGCAGTCTGGGAAATAAATGCGGCATGCTTTAAAATAAGGACTGTGGTTTACAACACAGAGGAACAGTATATCGCACGGAATCTCAACACTCTCCTGAATACCTGGAAGGTCTAAGGCGAGCCACACTGAAGAATAGAAGAAACGAAGGACATTCACTACTGCAATTTTTTTTTCTTTTTTCACTTTTTAACTAAGAAACCAATTTTTTTTTATTTTTTTTTCTGTTCTTTTTTTTTTTTTCTTCTTTTTCCATCACCTGATTTTACCCTTTTAATTACTACCTTCTTATTTTTAACCAGTATTATTACTGCTACCATTTTACCATTTTTTAAAGTGCCATTTTATTTTTTCTTTATTTTATTTTGGGATTAGTGTTCACCATTCTATTTTCATCGTTATATTATTGGTTGTTTCTAGTTTGCATTCATATCCAGGGAGCTGTTGCTGGAATTTGTTGGGATTAATGGCTGTTCTATAGGAGTATTCTCCTCATATAAAAAGTCTCTTCCCCTCTTCCACTTCATTCTCTCTTTTCGCTCTTTTTTTTTTTCTTTTCTTTTCTCGCTTTTATTTTCCCCCTTCCTTTTTCCCAATTTCATTTTTGCACTCCCTTTTTTTGGTCCCTACTTTTCTTTTCCTTTCTCTCTTTTATCTTTTTCTCTTCCGTCTTCCTTATCCCCTAATTCTCTTAATTCAGGTGGTCACCTTTACTTGGGGTTATTAATATCGTAAATATATTTGTGTATAGTGCCTGGTACGTGGTGCCTTGTTGTGTTGTATTTTGTGCCTTTAAATCAACGCAGCAGATCCAAGCAACAGCAACCTCCTGAGCACCACATCCTCTGCTGAGGAACAGCAGCTGTACGTGAAACCTCGCCCCACCAGCCAGAAGAGCCACCACAGCTGTGAACAGCACCCACCAGAGGAGCTGCTGACAACTGAAGAGCAGCTGCTACCGCAACCGCCCGAAGAGCAACCACAGACCAAGGAGTCACTGCCACCAAGGGAGCAACCACTGAACAACTCAACGTCTAGATATGTCATTGAGATCAAACATGGGTAGACAAAGAAACCCCCAAAGGAAAGAGAAGGAGGACTCTCCAGAAAAGCAGCTAAGTAATACAGAGGCATGCAACATGACAGATAAAGAATTCAGAATAAGGATCCTAGAGTGCATAAACCGGATGGAGGAAAAAATCGACAACCTCTTCAAGAAGCAAGAAGAAACAGATGAAAAAATCGATAACATATGGAAGAAGCTAGAAGAAACAGATGAAAAAATCGATAACATATGGAAGAAGCTAGAAGAAACAGATGAAAAAATCAACAACCTAAGTAAGACCCAAGAGGAAATGAAGAGTGATATAGCTGCAATGAAAAACTCCATTGAAAGTATCAACAGTAGACTAGGAGAAGCAGAGGACCGAATAAGTGAATTAGAAGACAAGGAAGCAAAACACACCCAAAATGTACTGCAATTGGAGAAAAAAATTAAAAGACAGGAGGAGAGCCTAAGGGAGCTTTGGGACAACATGAAACGAAACAACATACGAATAATAGGAGTACCAGAACAACAGAAGGATGAACAAGGATTAGAAAACCTACTCGAAGAAATAATATCAGAAAACTTTCCTGAGGTGGGGAAGAAAAAAGTCACACAAGCCCAGAGAGTCCCAAACAAGGTGAACCCGAAAAGACCCACACCAAGACACATCATAATCACCATGGCAAATGTTCAGGACAAAGAGAGAATCTTACAGGCTGCAAGAGAGAGACGGAAAGTTACATACAAGGGATCTCCCATTAGATTGTCAAATGACTTCTCAACAGAAACACATCAGGCAAGAAAAGAATGGACTGAAATTTACAAAGTGATGCAAAGCAAAGGACTGAATCCAAGAATACTCTATCCAGCAAGGCTATCATTCAAACTTGAAGGGGAAATAAGAAGCTTCACAGACAAAAAAAGGCTAAGGGAGTTTGTCACCACCAAGCCAGCATTGCAAGGAATGCTAAAGGGACTGATATAAAAATAAGAAATAAAAAGTTCAGAAAGAAAACAGCCACACAAAAAAAGAAATGGCTACAAACAAATACCTTTCAATAATAACTTTAAACGTAAACGGACTAAATGCTCCAACCAAAAGACATCGAGTGGCTGAATGGATAAAAAAACATGACCCATACATCTGCTGTCTACAAGAAACCCACCTCATTAGAAGGGACTCACACAGACTGAAAGTGAAAGGATGGAAAAATATCTTTCAGGCAAATGGAAAGGAAAAGAAAGCTGGGGTAGCAATACTTATATCGGACAAAATAGACCTCAAAGTGAAGGCCTTAACAAGAGATAAGGAAGGCCACTTCATAATACTAAAGGGATCAATACAACAAGAAGATATAACCCTGGTAAACATATATGCACCCAATGTAGGAGCACCCAAATTCATAAAAAAACTCCTGGAAAATATCAAAGGAGAGATCGACAACAATACAATCATAGTAGGGGACTTTAATACACCATTGACAGCACTGGATAAGTCCTATAGACAAACAACCAGCAAAGATATAGCAATCCTAAATGATTCACTAGATCAGATGGACTTAATAGACATCTTCAGAACACTTCACCCCAAAGCCAGAGAATATACGTTCTTTTCAGGTGCTCATGGGACATATTCAAAAATAGACCACATACTGGGTCACAAGCAAAGTATACCCAAATTCAAGAAGATTGAAATCATAAAAAGCGTCTTCGCAGACCACGATGGCATAATATTAGAAATAAACTACAATAAAAACAACCCAAAATACTCAAACACCTGGAAGCTGAATAGCATGCTATTAAATATTGATTGGGTTACCAATGAGATCAAAGAAGAAATTAAAAACATCCTGGAAACTAATGACAATGAAAACACAACAATCCAAAACCTATGGGACACATTGAAAGCAGTCCTGAGAGGGAAGTTTATAGCTCTACAGGCCTATCTCAAAAAACAAGAAAAAATGGTAGTAAGTCATCTAACTCTACAACTCAAAGAATTAGAAAGAGAGCAACAAGAAAACCCCAGAGTGAGCAGAAGGAAGGAGATAATAAAGATTAGAGCAGAAATAAATGACATAGAGACCAAAAAAACAATACAGAAAATCAATGAAACCAAGAGCTGGTTCTTTGAAAGGATAAACAAGATTGATAAACCTCTAGCCAGACTCACCAAGAAGCAGAGAGAGAGGACCCAAATAAATAAAATCAGAAACGATAGAGGCGAAATAACAACAGACCCCACAGAAATACAAATGATTGTTAAAAAATACTATGGACAGCTTTACTCCAACAAACTAGACAACCTGGAGGAAATGGACAAATTCCTAGAAAAATACAACATTCCAAAACTCAATCAGGAAGAATCTAAAAATCTCAACAGGCCAATAACTATGGAAGAAATTGAAGCAGTCATCAAAAAGCTTCCATCAAACAAAAGCCCAGGACCAGATGGCTTCACAGGGGAGTTTTACCAAACATTCAAGGAAGAACTAAAACCTATCCTCCTCAGACTACTACAAAAAATTCAAGAGGAAGGAACACTTCCAAGCTCATTCTATGAAGCCAGCATCACCCTAATACCAAAACCAGGTAAAGACAACACAATGAAAGAGAATTACAGGCCAATATCCCTCATGAACATAGATGCCAAAATCCTCAACAAAATCTTAGCAAATCGGATCCAGCAGTACATCAGAAAGATCATACACCATGACCAAGTAGGATTTATCCCAGGGATGCAAGGATGGTACAATATCCGCAAATCAATAAACGTGATACATCACATAAACAAATTGAAAGAAAAAAACCACATGGTCATATCAATTGATGCAGAAAAAGCATTTGACAAAATTCAACACCCATTTTTGATAAAAACTCTCAGCAAGGTGGGAGTAGAAGGATCATACCTCAACATAATAAAAGCCATATATGACAGGCCCACAGCCAACATCATACTCAATGGACAAAAACTAACACCATTTCCCCTAAGAACAGGAACAAGACAGGGATGCCCCCTCTCACCACTCCTGTTCAACATAGTACTGGAAGTGTTAGCCATTGCAATTCGGCAAGAAGAAGAAATAAAAGGCATCCAAATTGGAAAAGAGGAAGTAAAACTGTCCTTATTTGCAGACGACATGATATTATACATACAAAACCCTAGAGATTCCATCAAAAAGCTACTAGACTTAATACATGAATTTGGCAATGTAGCAGGATACAAAATTAACCCCAAGAAATCTGAGGCATTTCTATATACCAATAGTGAACTTTCAGAAAGAGAGATTATAAAAACAATCCCGTTTACCATTGCACCAAAAAAATTAAGCTACCTAGGAATAAACTTAACTAAAGAGGTAAAAGACCTCTACTCAGAAAACTACAGGACGTTGAAAAAAGACATAGAGGAAGACATAAACAGATGGAAGAACATACCGTGTTCATGGATTGGTAGAATCAACATCATTAAAATGTCCATACTACCCAAAGCAATCTATAAATTCAACGCACTTCCCATTAAAATACCAACAGCATACTTCAGAGATCTAGAACGAACTTTCCAAAAATTCATCTGGAATAAAAGAAGACCCCGAATAGCTGCAGCAATCCTGAAAAAGAACAAAGTAGGTGGGATCTCAATACCAGATATCAAGTTGTATTACAAAGCCACTGTTCTCAAAACTGCCTGGTACTGGCACAAGAATAGGCATATAGATCAATGGAATAGAATAGAGAGCCCAGAAATCGGCCCGAACCAATATGCTCAATTAATATTTGACAAAGGAGGCAAGAACATACAATGGAGCCAAGATAGTCTCTTCAATAAATGGTGTTGGGAAAATTGGACAGATATATGCAAGAAAATGAAACTAGACCACCAACTTACACCATATACAAAAATAAACTCAAAATGGATAAAGGACTTAAATGTACGACAGGATACCATAAAAATTCTAGAAGAATCCAAAGGCAAGAAAATTTCAGACATATGCCGAAGCAATTTCTTCACTGATACAGCTCCTAGGGCACTTGAAACTAAAGAAAAAATGAACAAATGGGACTACATCAAAATAAAAAGCTTCTGCACAGCAAAAGAAACCATCAACAAAACAACGAGAAAACCCACTGTGTGGGAAAACATATTTGCCAATGACATATCTGATAAGGGCCTAATCTCCAAAATTTATAGGGAACTCATACAACTTAACAAAAGGAAGATAAACAATCCAATCAAAAAATGGGCAAAGGACCTAAATAGACACCTTTCAAAAGAGGACATTCAGAAAGCCAAGAGACATATGAAAACATGCTCAAAGTCACTAATCATCCGAGAGATGCAAATCAAAACAGCAATGAGGTACCATCTCACACCTGTCAGACTGGCTATCATCAACAAATCAACAAACGACAAGTGCTGGAGAGGATGTGGAGAAAAAGGAACACTTGTGCACTGCTGGTGGGAATGCAGACTGGTGCAGCCACTATGGAAGACAGTATGGAGTTTCCTTAAAAAACTGAAAATGGAACTCCCATTTGACCCTGTGATCCCACTTCTAGGAATATATCCCAAGAAACCAGAAACACCAATCAGAAAGGATATATGCACCCCTATGTTCATAGCAGCACAATTCACCATAGCTAAGATCTGGAAACAGCCTAAGTGCCCATCAGTAGATGAATGGATTAGAAAACTGTGGTACATCTACACGATGGAATACTATGCTGCTGTAAAAAGGAAGGAACTCTTACCATTTGCAACGTCATGGATGGAACTGGAGAGCATTATGCTAAGTGAAATAAGCCAGTCAATAAAGGAAAAATACCACATGATCTCACTCATTCATGGACAATAGAGACCATTATAAACTTTTGAACAATAATAGATACAGAGGCAGAGCTGCCTCAAACAGATTGTCAAACTGCAGCGGGAAGGCCGGGGAGGGTTGGGGGGCAGGAGGTAGTGGGGTAAGAGATCAACTAAAGGACTTGTATGCATGCATATAAGCATAACCAATGGACATAAGACACTGGGGGATAGGGGAGGCTAGGGGACTGTCTAGGGCGGGGGGATAAAATGGATACATATGTAATACCCTTTGTAATACTTTAAGCAATAAAAAAAAAAAAAAACACAAAAAAAAAATAAAAAAAAAATAAAAAAGCTCATAGGCAGACAACAGTATGAAGATTACCAGATGGAAAGGGGGATGGGGGGAGGCAGGAGAGGGTAAAGGGGGGCATAAATGGTGATAGAAAGAGAAATCAATACAATATACAGATGAGATATAATAGAATTGTACACCTTGAACCTATATAATTCTATTAACCAATGTCACGCCAATAAATTCAATAAAAAAAGAAACACAAATAGATGCTTCAATTAAAATTAATTACATTACTTATTCATTTATTGATATTCCTATTACATAAAATTACATCTTTCTATTCCAACAACTAACGCTGTAGTTTTTACATATATTTATGATTTATGTAGAAATTTAAAATTTTATTTTTTAATGAATTACACTTATATCTGTTTTTAAATTTAAATTCACTCTATAAATCCTTAGAAAACCTGGAGTATCCTAGCCATATTTCTCTTAAAACAACATTCTAGAAATAAATGAAGCAAAAAAACTACATCTATTTAACATAAAAATAATTTATAGTATAAAATCAACTACTTTTTGGAGAGCTATAACTTTGTTAGATTCATAAAGTTAATAAATTGCTACAACTTGATTTGGATCTTACATGTGATATTTTGTTAGCTTTCTTCCTTAATATATTAAATGTCATTCTGATAGAATGATAAATGTGCATATATCTGAAGAAGTTTCAGGTAAATGTGCAAAGAAATACAGAAAAATTGCTTGGAACAGGGAAATGTGTTTTCGTCTTTCATTTAAAAAAATGTTTATTTCAGTGGGACTTGATGACAGATGGGAATATAAATGGCCAGGAGCCTATATGCTCTCAATTTGTATTTACCATCTAAGTCAAGAAAAACTTCAAAGTAGTTCTATTTTAGGGATATTAGTTGTTCTAAATAAAATGACTTTTTGTATCAATTCAAAAAAAAAAGAAAAAAAAAAAAAAAAAAAAAAAAGAAAATCCCAGTATATGATTTGAATATTTAAGAAACAACTGACTATATATTTCAAAGCTGGATGTGTTATGCAATGATTTATATTCAGGAGCAATTTTCTTATCACAGAATCATGTTTTGAGTAGCACATTCTAGACAATAATTTGTGAAAATCAAATAAAATGATTCTCTTCAGTCCTCTTCTATCCAGATTTAGGGCTTGGAGGACAAAGGTAACTTTAGAGTCATTCTCCTTAGAAATTGTCATTTTAAAAAAATTCACATTTGCAGGAAAGCTTAATTATTGTGATGTGTAATATTTGCAGAAAACCAGAGGCCTGGTTATAGAAATATTTTCTATTAGAGGCCTGATGCATGAAAATCGTGCAAGAGTAGGCCTTCCTTCCCCTGGCTGCCGGCACTGGCTTCCCTTCCCTCTGGCACCTGGGACCCAGGCTTCCTCTGCAGCCCTGGCTTCATCCAGAAGGACATCCAGTCTAATTAGCATATTATGCTTTTGTTCGTATAGATGATTGTATAGCAAAGTGTAAATTTTTAAATGTCTAAAATAAACTCAATATTTCTCTTTTTTTAAAAAAAAATGCTTAGAATGTAAATACATGTCATTAATAATTTGTGAATGTGTCAGCTTTCCAAAATGAGTTTAGCAGTGGTCTATAGTTTTGTCTATAAGAACATACAACAAGAATAATAGTAAATACAGAATTTTTCACGATTTCTGTAATTTAGAGGAAAGACAAAAAGCTGTCCCTGATTTTTGTGTGTTAATTAGTGCCTTTTTTATGATAACATAAAATTCTCTGATGGTAGCTTTGTGGAAAGTTATTTCATTTTATCAACTCCTGAAATGATGTTTGGGTGGCGTCACTGAAAATAGTAATGGTGTATAGGAGCAGCAGGCATTTCTATTATAGCAGCTCAATATGTGCCTGCCTGAGATACCTGGACTGGAATGTGGGTTTATAGTCTTACCCCTCACATTAGGGAAAGTTACTGAATATCATTTATTCAGAGGTGACAAAAGGAGAATATGAGGGAAAGAAAGTCAGGATGGGAGAATGAGGGAGAAATATGAAATTTCTATTGTAGTAGAGGAAAAAAAAATAATTTCCCTTCTACCCTTATATGTTGCTGGCTGATACTGATGCCATTGTAATTAGCCTAGTTATTATTAGCAGGAAAGGAGTAAAGGGAAGGCCAAATAGTATAGTCGTTTGTGCAGCTGCAGTTTCTCAATTCCCCAAGGAGCCATCAGCCTGTTCCCCGCAGATCTCTGAGGGAAGGGACTGGTGAGGGGGAGTATAGACACATGCCCAGTGAAGTCTGGGTGAAATAGGTAAGGTACTTGTGAATCAATCACACCTGGGACCAGGTCATTGGCCTGAGTAGGTATGGCTACTGCAAGCACACAAAGATATGGGGTACTTAAGTCCCTAAACAAAGGAACTTGCTCTCTTAGCCCTCTTGGTCTCTCTTGTCTTGCATTCTTGGTTGCTCTTGGTTTGTGCTCCCAGTGCTCTCTTGGTGCTCCTCCATTTGCCCACATGGCCCACAACTGTGTGGACTCCACACAATGGACTGATGGACTGCAACTAGCCTAATGCTAAACCGGACCCAATTCCAACATGGAATGAAAACTCTGCACACTGTCTTTGCTTTTAGTTCTGCTGACTCCTCAGCTGCTTTTCTTCCAGGACTGGATTAAGGGAAATGGAAACCCAGGGATGTAATTCTATGCAAATAAAAATCACTCATTTTCCCATGTGAGTCTTAGATAATTCTTTTTCATAAGGGCCCCACCTCCAGCACCCAGTGGGAAAGAGAATACCCTACTTCCACAGTTAACAATGCAACCTCCAACTCTCCAACCTCTTCCCACTCTCCCACCCCCATAATAAAAGACAGATTAACAGGATAAAAACAAACAGAAGTTTAATAACATGTATACCTCCTGTATACCTGGGACATTCCCAGTAAAATTGAATTGCTCTCCTAAATGGCCCAAGCCACCTCCTTAAATACTGAAGACTAAATAGCTGAAGACTAAAGGAATATGTTGAGGGGTTTGAAGGCCAATTATGTGAGGTTACCAGGAAAAGCTCACTAAACATGGGTATGGTTGTTACTCAGATTTAAATCTATGTCTTCTTCATTGTTAAGAGTCTTAGAAATTTGATCATCCTCCTCTTCCTGGTATGGAGGGGATGACACACAAATGGAGATTTCTTTTATCAATGCACATTGTCATAGGATAACACTTTCTTGATTTTCAGAGCTTCTGTGCCTGCCATTTCTTAAAAATAATCACCTCAATATAATTAATATGCCAAAGAGGCATATTTTGGGAGGGTATGCTCCTCATCACTATCCTATCTTTTTAGAGAGAGATTTAGTGACTTCTTTTTCTTATGTTCCTCCTCGGTCCTATAACTGTAAGAAATGGAATTCTGACATAGTTGGGAAGGAGCTTGGAAATGAATTCTTCCCCAGAGTATCTAGATAAGATCTCTGCTCAGCTGACTTCTTGGCTTTGGCCTTGGGACAGCCTAAGCAGAAAGCCCAGCCAAGCCTGCCTGGACCTCTCACCTACAGAACTAGATGAGAACTGATGAGCTGTTTTAAGTCAGTAAATCTGTGGTAATTTGTTCCACAGCAATAGAAAACTAATAAAGATAGATATGATTGACATCTCCTTGCTCTTACCTTTGACAGTTAAATTTATATTCTGTTTTCTCAGGTGACATTTCCCAGTTATTACCATGACCCCCTCCTTCACTTGTATACCTTATTAAGAATTGTGAGTGTCCTTGATATCTTTGAAGTACTCTCTCATTGGGGAAATGAAAGGATTGCAGTATACTCTAGGCAAATGTAGTAAACACAAGTTGTTTTTTAAATGTTCATGATAAACTTAGAATCTGAAAAAAAATTGCTCTTTAACTTGATGGGATTTTTATCCTTCTTAAGTAAGATACTAATTTGCATCCTTTTGAAACTCTTCAGTTCAAATAAAAAAATGCTCATTATACTTCTTCATTGTTAGCAGTATCAAGCCTTATGCATGCATATCTTTAGCACCTCTTAAAATGGCTACAGTCCTTTGAACAAACTAAGTACCGGAGAAAATGAGGAAGGTATTTCCCTGCATCTTGTTTTCAAAGATGGATACACTCTTCTATAGCAAGTGCCTCACAAGCTGAACAGTTTCAAGGGCTTTGTTGATTGAAAAACATTATCAGACAGTACTTTGTGAAGCAGGCCCCTCTGCATATTGATGCAATACTATTTGAATGAATACCAACTCCTAGTTAAGATTAAGTACTTACCTAATAAAAACAATTCTTATTATAGGAGAAATAGTATAAATGCATATTTTTTAAATTTGAGAAATAAATGCATCATTACCGAAGCAATAACAACCTAGTAAAGGACAAAATTTCTTAGACACTCAAAACTTTAGAAAATGATTGTGTTTTTTTAAAAAACAGACCTTCTTTTTGTTATTTTAAATTTAGTGGTTCTGTTTGTCTCTTCTGTTACTTCCCCATTAAAATAATGACATGTCTAGCTAATTCATAGTTTAAATATATTTGTTGTGTTTATTTTTAAATTATTTTTGGTGTTTATTTTAATATTCCCCATCTACCTATTTATAAAACCATGCGTTCTCATGTTGATACATTCATTTACAATCCATTACTACAGGATTCCACCTAGTTTCTTTTGAAACATCATACAGTGAGAAACTTAGCTCATATATATGAGAGAGAGTGGGGCCTGATGCAATTATATTATTTTCAACTCTAAGAATCTATTGCTTCTTGGAGGAAAGGCTAATTTCAGGGCAGAGGTACAGAAAATAAAAATATAACATGAGCGCAGAATACCATATTTCCAGAAAGTAAGGAAATACATTAAGAAAATTATAGGGACTTGGTGCTCTGGCTAGTGTGGCTCATGTTGGTTGAGCATCTTCCTGTGCATGTTAAAGTCACTGGTTTGAATCCTGGTCAGGGCATAGGCACATGTCCTGGTTGCGGGCTTAATCCCAGGTAGGGGTATGCAGGAGATAGCCAACTGCCCTCATATTGTTTTGCCTTCACATTGATGTTTCTCTCTCTCCCATCCTCCCTCTCTAAAAGAATCAATTTTAAAATCTTATAAAATTTTACAAAAAAATAAGTAAATTATAGGGACTTGCCAAAGAGACGCAGAAACCTATTTAGAGAGGTCTTCACTGGAAAAATCTGAGACCATTTGAACATCAAAATAAAGTTAGCAATATATATATAGCCCATGGAATAAAATAGAGCTTTTAATGCATACAGATATAAACAAGTGAATCCTATCTAATAAAAGAGTAATATGCAAATTAACCATCACTCCATGACAAAGATGGTGGCACCCATAGCGGCCTGGGGTGGGACTCTGGCAGCGGCACCCTGGCAACACGAGCCCAGCATCCACTCCCTGGTCATGGGGAGGGAGGAGAGGAACTTCTGGCCAGAGGCCAGGGCGAGGGACGCTGGTGTCTTGCAGGCTGGGCTGAAGGACCCCACCCTCCCCCCTCGTGCACAAATTTCATGCACTGGGCCTCTAGTAAATACATAATTAGGAAAGAAGTTTAAGCTATTTTACTTTTTAACACTAATAATGAAGAATTATTTGGTTAAAAAAATCCATGGATGCTAAGACTAGTGCAAGACTATTGACTCTCAGTAGGTTAGTGTGAACTCATAGTATCTCTTCACACATTAGCTTTCATTTGTCAAGGCAATTATTAACTTGAGTAGAGGATTGGGCTGAGACTTCCTTAACCAAGAGATGAACAACATTGTGCCTCCTGATATGATTCTGTCATTTGACAGTTGTGGTGAAGAGATGGGAGCTGAAAACAGATGATGAAGATTTCGGGGATAGCCTCTGCATGCATGTGAAGGTACCCACAGAGCCCTTTTGGTTTGCAAGGTCTTCGGTCACTCTCAGGAATCCCTGGTAAGCTTCTCTCAGATAGAGTTCTGCTTATCTTGCATTCTGACCTCTTCACATTTGTTTGTCCTAATCTTTCTGGGTTGAAAATTGAAGTTTGAGAAGCTCCTGATTTTCACAGCATGTGTATTGGGTGTGAGAGAACCCAGATTTTCATGGTGAGACTTGCAGTCTCAGGAGCTGTACGCAGGCCGCCAGAAACAGTCTGGCTATCTTTGGAAGTGTCTCAGGATCTTGGAAGAATAGTTTCTGTTGCACCCTCTTTCAGACTTATTTATTTACTAGAGGCCCAGTGTATGAATTTGTGCATGGGTGGGGTCCGGCCTGCCCCAATTGGGGCCGTTCCAGCCAGGCCGGCCAGGGGGAGGGGCCACGGGTCATTGGCCAGCTGGCCCCACACCCTGGTCAAACTCCAGGTCAAGGGGACAATTTGCATATTAGCCTTTTAATATATAGGATTCAGATACCAGGTTGGAAGATTAAAGCAAGCTGTAGTATATATCTTTCTCTCTGGGTGTGAAAGTACCCCTGTGTATTTTATTTCCTAATTGGCAACTCCTTTACATGGTCAAATTAATGAGTCTTTGTAAAGCTGACTTTGACAATAAAATGTAAAAATAAAAATTTGAAAACTTGGGATAGTTTGAATATCTTGTGAAATTGAGATTTGGGCTTCAGGTTGGTGGACAAGTCTCTTGTAAAATTTTTACTGATGGCATAGTGATTACTAGGAGGACAGAATTTGTTAATAATTAAAAATTCAATGTGTGAATAGATAAGACTAGGACTTTTAGTTCCCTACTACTACATACTTACTACCCCTGTGTTTTGGGTATGTTTGTGTGTATGTGTTTGTATACCTAGTAGTCCAAAAACAGTAATCATTTGTTTAAAATTAAACTCTTTGAACTCAATTTCTTTCATACCTCAATATATTTCCATTCTTTGATCTTCCTTTGTAAACTAGAACTAACAATTAGTTATGTCCTCTCTCTTCTACAAGATTTTGGGGAGAGGAGTATATACCAATTTCATAGTGAAATTTTTAAAATAAGTTATTACTTTCTATATTTAATAACATTTTCTATTAAAGTAGTTTATCTTGAAATCTGTTTTTAAATGGGATAAAAATGCATTTATAGTCCATATTTCCTGGCATGACAGTAAGTCACTCTTAAATGGTTTGTCCTTCAGCCTAATTTAATTCTGGCACTATATACATCGATGGGCACAGGGTCATTCTATAAACCACTTTTAATCTGTTTCTAAAGTACATAAAATTCAGTTGTCCCCCTACAGGTATGCAGAGTGGGTTGACCAAAGGAATAGAGCGACAACTAAATATGTGTAAAATGGACAGGCTATATGGGAATTAAGTTTTATAGAGAGGAAGTAAGAGGAGGGTGAGATCCACAATAGTGTTTATGTTTGATAGTTAAGTACTCCAAGCACCTATATTCTAACCTGGGACAGACCAAACATTTTTCTCAGTCTCAGGTTTGGAAGCCACACAATTCATGACATTCTTTAAGGAGTGGGTCCAGAGAAAATTACTTATCCACTTCTGGTTGTTATAGGAAGTTTGCCATACCCTGTAGTTTTCTTCTTAAACAGGTCCCATAATGGTAGACAAAATAGCAAGAAGTATATTCATAAAGACCGTGGTTGGCAAACTGCAGCTCGCGAGCCACATGCAGGTCTTTGGCCCCTTGAGTGTGGCTCTTCCTAAGCCTTAGGAGTACGCTAACTAAGTTAATAACAATGTACCTACCTATATAGTTTAATTTAAAAAAAATTTGGCTCTCAAAAGAAATTTCAATTGTTGTAATGTTGATATTTGGCTCTGTTGACTAATGAGTTTGCTGACCACTGCATAAAGATATACTTTTCCTTTAAGCAAATAACAGTAATAATAATAATAATAATAGCAACTAATATTTACTAAGTATTTCATTTTTTAAAAGATTGCCAAGGATGACATTATATAACTAAACACACACACACACACACACACACACACAGTAGATATCAATATTATTGCTATTTTAAAGATGACAAAATTAAGTATTAGAAAACTTAAATAATTTGTCCAAGGTCACAGAGTAATTGTGGTGCCAGGATTGGAACCTTATGACTCAAATATTCACATTCTTAAAAAATGATACTGTCTTTCCTTCACATATAGATAGGTGGCTACCGATATATTAAGTTGAATTATTTATTAAACCTCTGCTTTAGTTCAAAAAGAATTAGGAACTGTTAGGTAATCAGTAATTTTGTTGATAAACTGGTTTCAAGAAATCAATCCTATATAATAAAAGGGTAATTTGCAAATTAATCCTAACAGGGGAACGACTGGTCACTATGACATGCAATGACCACCGGGGCAGACACTCAATGCAGGAGCTGCCTCCTGGTGGTCAGTGCGCTCCCATGAGGGGAGTTCTGCTCAGCCACAAGCCAGGCTGACCACGGAGAGCAGGCCGAAGCCGTCAGTTGGACATCCCCCGAGAGCTCCCGGACTGCCAGAGGGATGTCTGACTGCCAGGTTAGGCCTCATCCCCCGGGTAGTGGGACTAAGCCAGCAGGTGGACATCCCCTGAGGGGTACTGGACTGTGAGAGAGCACAGGCCAGGCAGAGGGACCCTCCCGAGTGCACGAATTTTTGTGCACTTGGCTACTAGTATGTATTATATTCATGCATATACTTGATTCATTTTCTAGGAAATTTAAGTTGTGTAGTAATTCATGTTTCATCTTTCAGTTGAATGTGCTTTTATAGATAAAGATACTAACTAGAAGCTATAATTTTATTATATTGAAAGGCTTAGTCACTTGACTAATTAACACAGGCCTACTATAATCCTATATAATAAAAGCATAGTATGCAAATTGTCCCCTCAGTCGGGAGTTTGACCGGGGGTGGGGCCAGCTGGGGGAAGGGAGGGTGGCCCTGGCCTATGGTGGCAAGCGATCAGGTGAACGGAGGGAGGCTCTGGGGGGCGGGTGGGGGGGGGGGGCGGCAAGTGGCCAAGGGAAGGGAGGGAGTATGAATTTCGTGCCCTGGGCCTCTAGTTTATTATACAATAGGTCAATAAGGTATTTTAAAACTTCTCATCCAGAAATAAAGAAAATGTGGTTGAATTAAATGTCAGCTTTTCAATATTTTCTTTAAAATTGTAAGAGAATGATCAGGTTTTTTCTATATTAAGTAAAATTTGAAAAGCATTATGTAAAAGTACTCATTTGCAAATTAAAGCTAATCCATTGTATATGTTAAAGCTACACTTACCTAAAATGATTTTCACTTGATTATGAATATTATGATTAAATTAGAGGCCCAGGGCCTGGTACATGCAATTTGTGCACAGGTGGGGTCCCTAGGCCTGGCTGGTGACCAGGGCTGATCAGGGCCTTCCTGCCTGCTGCTGGCTGGAGCCTTCCTGCTGGCTGCTGGCTGGGGCCTGCCAGATGGTGGGCGGAGAGGTGGGGGGGTGACCATGGGAGCTTGGCAGCTCCTGCTTCGAGCGTCTGCCCCCTGGTGGTCAGTGTGCATCATAGCAACCAGTCATTCCAGCTTTCTGCTTTCTTAGGCTTTTATATATATAGACTAGGGGCCCGGTGCACAAAATTCGTGCACTGGGTGTGTGTTGGAGGGAGTGTCCCTCAGCCCAGCCTGCCCCCTCTCACATACTGGGAGCCCTCAGGCATTGACCCCCATCACCCTCCAATCGCAGGATCAGCCCCTTGCCCAGGCCTGATGCCTCTGGCCTAGGCATCCAGCCCGGGCAGCGGGGACCCGCAGCTGCAGCGGCCCCACGATTGATCGTGGGCTTTGCTTTAGGCCCAGGCAAGGGACCCCTAGCTCCTGGGACTGCCAGCTTCGACCGTGCCCAGCTCCCATCGCTGGCTCCACCCCTACTTCCTGCTATCACTGGCCAGGGCGGAAAAGGCACCTGATTCTCCGATCATGGCTGGGGGGCATGATCACTGTCAGTGGCAGGGGGCTTCTTCCTGCTTTCCCTTTCGCCTCCCTGCATTGTGCCTAGATATGCAAATTAACCGCCATCTTGTTGGCAGTTAACTGCCAATCTTAGTTGGCAGTTAATTTGCATATAGCCCTGATTAGCCAATGAAAAGGGTAGCTCGTATGCCAATTACCATTTTTCTCTTTTATTAGTGTTGATGAGTGTACAAATATCACTTAAGTTCATTTATGTATGTTCCTTAAATCACAAGCTCTTACAAGCTCAGTCAAGTTACTAAAATTCAAAGACTTCTACTAAATAACAGTTAGAAATTACCATCCTGAAAACTGTTTGTATAGAAGTAATTTTGAAAAAGCCTACTTCTTCTCATTTTAAAATATGAAAATGTAATTAACATTTTTTTGACAATTCTCTTCTTAGAAATGTAAGCACGTCATGTAAAATAGATGTATGTGTGTAATGGAAAAAATACATACTTGTATAATATAAATAAAGGTTGTATATAACATGAAAACATTAGTTTATTAACAACTAAAGTAGTGGTGATGATGATGATGATGATGATAGTAATCAGTAAGTATCAGGAAAGTCAAGATCAAGGTGGTTATGATATATAAAAGGAAACTAATAATTAAAAGTTATGTGTTATATAATACTGTATAAAAGGATCGGCTCTATGTACCTTATATGAATTGTGTCACTATATCATCACAAAAGGTCTTTGAGTCTGGTGTTATTGCAGTTCCCCATTAATTAAATTAATGAATTTTGGCTTTGAAAATGAGGAATTTTTACAGAATTACATGAATGGAAAGTGGCTAACAGAAGTCTCACTCTAGAGACCATGTTCATAATTGCTGTGTGTTAATAATTTGCTTCTACTAAAGAGAACAGTCTTGCAAAGTCCGAAATAGAACTTCCCTATGCATGCCTATTAAAATTCAAGTGTGTGCTTATTCTGATGCCCAGTTAGGAACCATGGGGATTCTGATATGTAAATGTACTTATCAAAATGAAAACATGAATCTTAGTAATCGTATGTCCCTTTTTACCTATGTGTCCTTTGCTGAATAGAATAGTATTGACAGTGGGTGTCACCATATGGGGCATCAAATATCCTATCTAATAAAAGAGAAAAATGGTAATTGGCGTACGACGATACCCTTTTCATTGGCTAATCAGGGCTATATGCAAATTAACTGCCAACTAAGATTGGCAGTTAACTGCCAACAAGATGGTGGTTAATTTGCATATGTAGGCACAATGCAGGGAGGCGAAAGGGAAAGCAGGAAGAAGCCCCCTGCCACTGACAGTGATCGGAAACCCAGGGGGCTGCTAAGAGCTGGGGAGCAGGGCAAAGGCTGCCCTAGGGCCGCCTTTGCCCTGCCCCCCAGCGATGATTGGAGAATCAGGTGCCTTTTCCGCCCTGGCCAGTGATAGCAGGAAGTAGGGGTGGAGCCAGCGATGGGAGCTGGGCACGGTCGAAGCTGGCAGTCCCAGGAGCTAGGGGTCCCTTGCCTGGGCCTAAAGCGGAGCCCACGATCGCGGGGCCACTGCAGCTGCGGGTCCCCGCTGCCCGGGCCGGACGCCTAGGCCAGAGGCGTTAGGCCTGGGCAGGGGCGGAGCCTGTAACCGCGGGGAGCTGGGGGTCTCCTGCCCAGGCCTGACACCTCTGCCGGAGGCCTCAGGCCTGGTCAAGGGGCCGATCCGGTGATTGGTGATCGGAGGGTGATGGGGGTCTACGCCTCTGGCTGAGGCATCAGGCCTGGGCTGGGGGCAGAACCAGTGATGGGGGGAAATGAGGGTCTCCTGCCCAGGCCTGACGCCTCTGACAGAGGCCGATCCTGCGATTGGAGGGTGATGGGGGTCAACGCCTGAGGGCTCCCAGTATGTGAGAGGGGGCAGGCTGGGCTGAGGGACACTCCCTCCAACACACACCCAGTGCACGAATTTCGTGCACCGGGCCCCTAGTCTGTTTAATATTATCAGTGATGTAATCAAAACAGAATTTTAACTAATGTGAGGCTTTAATTCTAGCTGCTGTTTACCAGTTGTTCTCCAATTACATAAGATAAAATAATTTTGTGGATGTCCAAATTTACAAAACAAATAAGTTAGGGAGATTTTGTGATATCTCCAAATATTTGTCAGTCATAAGAATATTTACTAAAGTGTCTTTTTAAATGGTAAGCTCTGTCAGAGAAATTGGAAACATACTGTAAATTATAGGAGATAATCAATTTACAGCCATCTCTTAAAGCATGCGTCTATGGCTTAAACTTGGGCAAACCTGAATTCTGAAGAAGTGATGATAGCAGTCTGAGAAAAGCACCAGTGTCTGATGCCTGTACATGAAAGCCTGTGGCTCTATATCAGTAGGGGAAGAGGAGAGGGCACTCTGTTCACCAGAGTACCCCACCCTGCCCATCACAGCACTCTCAGCTGCTTAGATGCAATTAACAGAGGCAACACTTAAAGCATTAAAGTGCATTTGATGTGTTCACCTCTTACCAGGCCTATTTCAGAAAACAGGAAATTTTAAGTTATGAAACGGTGCTATTTAAAAACCATCTTGCAATTCCTTTTTAAGTACTTTCCTCTACCTATATCCTCTTCCTGTGTATGACACTTCTATTTGAAAATGGGGGATAACATTTGAAATGGTCACTTTATAGGTTCCATCCAAACCTTCATAGATTTATTTGGTCCACTTTCTTTTGTGCCTTCCAAAATGAGGAGAGAAAAGAAAGCTGTTATTTTTATATCTTTTGAAAAATCAAAAACTGTTGAGCTTCAACTGGATTGAATTGACACTGAATATGTCTTTTGGAAGCAAAGTGAATCTCTTTTGAACTCAATCCTAGGGAAAGCAATTAATGACATTTGTCATATAAAAATCTTCAACAGTTTGAAAATTCTTCACTTTGAATATCCGGCAGCTATTGTTGGGATTAAAAACAATAATAATAAGTATAATGATAACAAATGCAAGTGAATGAACAATCATCAAAACTACTGTCTCAACAGGCTAAATGTGGCGTGAAAAAACATATACTTACTACCTTGCTAGGAACTATGCAAAATTGTTGACATTAGCTATTTCTTTTAAACCTCACCAAATCTCTAAAGGTAGATAATATTGTGCAAATTCAGCATATAATAAAACATAGGCTATAAAGAGTCAGGCAACTTAATTTACTCTAAATGTGTAGTATTGAACACCTCTATTAATTTGTTCCTCTCTACATGAGGGAACAAAACAGCAAAAATTCCCAAATAGAGATTATATTCTAGTTGAGGATACACACACACGTTCACACTCACACACACGCACACACACACACACATTGCCAGATGTATAAAAAAATATAAAACACCCAGTTAAATTTTAATTTAAGATAAATAGCATATATATATATGTCAAAAATATTACATTTTTGAATATGTATGATATATTGTATTTTAAATCTATGCTCCATATTCAAATGCACAATTAAAAGTGAATTTCTGATAAACAAAAAATAATGTTTTATTTGAAAATAAATAAATTCAGATTTATATCTGAAAATGAAATTTAACTGGAATTCTGTGTTTTATCTGGTAACCTTAACACTATTTCATACAGACATGCACATATATACACACAATCGCAAACTATATTGGATCAAAAGAAATTCTATGGAGAAAAATATATCAGAGAATTAGAGTAGGGTGTATCAAAGGAAGGATTGTACATTAGATAAGGTAATTAGGAAAGACTTTACTGAGAAAGCAGTATTCGAGCAAAGATCTGAAGGAAGTGATTGGACAAGCTAAAGTAGGTCTAGAGAAAGAACTTTTAGACAGAATAAAAGACATGCAAAACATTAAACCAGGGCCTGGCCAGTGTGGCTCTGGTTGAGCATCAACACATGAACTAAGAGTACCCTGGTTCGATCCCCAGTCAGAACACATGCCCAGATTGCTGGCTCTATCCCCTGTAGGAGGCATAAAGGAGGCAGCTCATTGATGTTTCTCTCTCATCAATGTTCTATTGCTCTCTTTTCCTCTCTCTCTCAAACATATTTTAAAAAAACAGACAAAAATATCCCCACTAAACCAGGACAACGTCAGTTTATATGAAGCTGAAAGAGTGGAATGGAGAGCAGTATATGAGGTTGCAAGAATAGTAATTAGTATTTGTGACTCATGTGAGGTTTTGCTAGATTTCTTAAGCATGATGATAGGTTATATATAAATGTTTTATTAAACTTTCTAAGAGCTAGATTCAATCCACATTGATATCTAGAAATATAGATGATATTATTAGTATGTAGAGAACTAAGGCACAAATAATTCATGTGGCTAGTCTATTTTCTTTCAGGTTTTACTATCAGATAGATAGATAGATAGATAGATAGATAGATAGATAGATATAGATATAGATATAGATTATAATATTTTAGAAAAGTGATTAGAATGATCAACAGATAAATCTCATCCATGAATTCTCTACTTCTAAAAACAAATAAAATTTTTCACAACATACATAATATTTTAACTGCCTTACCCTATCTTAGAGCACAGATGGGTTTAAAACATAATACACTTTGTTTATTACTGTAATTTTTTCATTTCAAGAACTTTCTAATTGAATATAGCAGATGTCTTCATAGAAAATTTAGGTCTCCACTAAAATGTGTTGTGCTCCAATGTAGCACATACTTATGTTAGGAGAAGTAGAATTTATAGTGAGGTTTTAACATGGTATGAAGGTCTGCAATCCAGACTGAAAAAAGCCACTTATTATCTTAATGCAATATTATTAGACGGTCTTCCATAGTCCACGCTCAAATAGAGACCAAGAAGCAAAACAGACCTGAAGAAGATCCTGCCCTAGTTGAAGAGGTATAGACTGCAATGATTGATTCATAAAAGATCGATACTAATATTATATAATAAAAGCTCAGTGATCAAACTGCAGAATGACCAGAAAAGCTGGTTGACCTGTCACTATGATGCGCACTGACTACCAGGGGGCAGACACTCAATGCAGGAGCTGCCCGCAGGTGGTCAGTGCACTACCACAGTGGGAGTGCCTCTTGGCTGACTGGGTTGAGCAGTGCTCCCAGAGTGGGCCAATCCCCACAGGTCACGTCTCCCACCAGTGCACAAATTTCATGCACCGGGCCTCTAGTGATTAGTATAATTGGCCAATTGACCAAAAAAAGAGACCTAAATGACCTAAAAGAACTAGCTGGCTTACTTGATTAATTTATTCCAAGCTTTCATTTATTTACTGGAGAATTTAGATGATTAGATCACTTAAAAAGTAAAGTCTCGCATATGAGCATAACAAATGGACACAGACAGTTGCGGGGGGGTGGGCGGCGGTGAGGAAATGTGCTGGAGGTTGGGGGTGGTTGGGGAGAGGTCAATGGGGGGAAAAGGAGACTTATGCAATACTTTAAGCCAGAGGTTCTCAACATGTGGGTCGAAAACAATGAAAATACATCCTGCATATCAGATATTTACATTATGATTCATAACAGTAGCAAAATTACAGTTATGAAGTAGCCACAAAAATAATTTTATGGTTGGGGTCACCACAAAATGAGGAACTGTATTAAAGGTTCGCGGCATTAGGAAGGTTGAGAACCCTTAGTAAGGAATTTAAATTTTAAAAAGTGTAAAGTCTTAGGTTAGTTATGTTAATGTAGTGATATATCAGTTTTCCACTATGATTTTTTTTTAAAGAGAGAGGAAGGGAGAGGGATAGGTAGAAACATTGATGTGAGAGAGACACATCGATTGGTTGCTTCCTTCACACCAAGGTATGTGTCCTTGACTGAAATGAAACCCATGACTCTTCAGTCCATGGGCCGACACTAACCACTGAACCAAACCAACTAGAGCTCCACTATAATTTTTCATATGGAATTTTCTAAACAAGAAAATTTTCTACATATTAGACATATATAACTTGTTAAACTATATAACTTATATGCAGCACTCAAAAATATCATTCTCCATTCATGAATATAGAATAAAAGTTATTCACCACAAATATTGAACTATTTAATTAAATCCTGAACTATTTTAACTTTCTGTATAAAGCTTAAATTTGATTGGACTTCTTCTAGGCACCAAATTAATAATTTCTACATCTAAAACATTGATTTCCAGCTTGAGAATTCACAGCAGGGAGTGAATCACCACAGTTAGGTATTACCTTTTCTTGTTGGTGTCAGACATGAATCTTATGCATGCAGGTCTGGTTAAAATCTTTACAAAACAAATTGTTATCCTGAAAAATTAAAAAGAAGGAAAGGATTATTATTAAGAAATAATTAAGTTTCTATTTCTTATGTATGTAAAGATTTCAAATTCAGTAAAATAGTATTCAAAAGGGAAATATTAATTTTTAATTATGAAATCAGTATTATAAATAATAATAAATATACACACTAATTTGAATTGTTTTAATAACCTTTAATCCTCAAACTACTTCAGATAACTTAATGAGTCCAATGGCTTTTTTATTCTTAGAAAACAAATAGTAGCATATTCCAAATGGATATTTGCTAAGTAATTTAAGTTGTTTGATTTTAAAATAATCAGTAAGCTCACAGAAGCACAAGAGGCAACTAAATGTGTACACTTGTGGAACACATTGGTAATTTAGCAATGGCATTTCCTTAGGTACTTTTAAGTGTGTGTATGTAGTTTTGAGACTTGAAAAAAATATGCCTTTGTCCTTTTAAGAAGAAAATGTACAGTGTCATGGTGAGCAAGAAAAATAAACTTGGAACATTTTTACTCTCTTTTGAATTATTAATATGTTCAATAATTAGGAAAATTCTTTAAGTAATTAATGAGAATCTACAACTTTTTTCCTGCAATTTTGATCTTTTTTGTGTGGCTATTACAAGATTGGCCTAGGCGTACAGAGCAGAGATCCATAGCCCATTATGTATTCTTCCCACAAATATTTGTTGAGTATTTCCTCTGGAGATTGAAAAATAAGAAAGAAAAAAGGAATGTAGAATTTCTTGGAAGTGTACAACTGAATAGATGCCTAAGTTTAAACAGATGTTAATATCAAACAAGATATTTGCTCTAAGGTTATGAGAACCCATTAGTATGCCTTGTATGTAGATAATTCTAGAATGCACAGGAGAGAGAAAGCTATGAATTTATGAGAAAAAACACACCTGTATTTTTTAATTTAAACAAGTGCCCTGGATCACTCTCATTAGACAAGTATAACTTATTCACTCTATGTGAATTAGGAGCCCTAGCAATCTGGGTCTAATCAAGAGATAGGAACCACAGACAATAGAAATTTAATATAAAGATTCATTAATTATGATTTAGTAAGTGATTGTCTATTGAAAGACACATTCTGCAGTAATCTGTTTGTTTGCAAATAATGTTTCCAGACCAACATTCTATTGAGGTTATTATTTTCAAGAAGCATTATTTCAAGTGCCCCTAACATTTCTTATTATGAGTAACAAGGTATTATCATGGAAAGAGTAAAAAAGAAGTGAATTCATGCTCTTCTTTTGTTAGTATTTTCAAAAGAGCTTATGCAAGTCTCTACATGTGTTACTCTCTTCAAACTTCAAAATAAATTCATCTTTTTCTACAGGAATGTGACAAAAAGCAAGTGAAATAAAGTTGGTAAAGCACTTGCAAAGCATAAAATGTTATCAAAAGTGAGATTTTGTTAATATAATTGTTCAAAGTGGTCACTTAAAAACTCTACCAAAAGAATAAATGCCCAAATCCTTCTGCCTGTCAAGTAACAAGGAGAAGAAGGATACCAAATATCACCATTTCAAAATATTTCTTGCCTATTGACTGGGTGAGTGTTCTAGCAGCATTCATTGTTCAGCAGTTTCATAGAAGGGACAGGGATGCAACTCTGCTAATGGGGACAAAGGATAAATGGGCAGGAAGGAGGAGCTTAGGGGAGTGGTGCCTACTTGTCTGTTTTGTATAAGGCTCTGTTGAAGCTGAGTGTTTACAGTTTAACAAACTAACCTACATAATTTTCATTCTGCATTTTTAAATGGGAAAGGGAAGAATAAATTGTGATTCTGGATATATCTGTTATTGATATAACACTGTGGGATTAACTTGTTATTTAGGTCTGGCAGTGATCAATTTATTCCTGGAAACATAAGGACTCATAACCATAATAATTTTTCCCAATCGCTACGAACCTATTAGAAGCACTCCATGGGTCATTCAAGTCACATACTTAATCAGCACTGAGAGTAGGGGAATGAGTCATTTTATTACAGCCAGTAATATTATTCCTGCTGGCTAGTTTTTCTGGTAGTGTTAAAATTTAATTTTATCACTTGTCCTTGAGTATACCATCCAAAGAAAAGTAATTTTAGCTTTTTGATATTTACAATTTTTAAATACTTATACATTAATCTCTATCTCACCATGGTTTCATATTTGAAAATGAAACTTGTTTTGCTGATGCTATTTTACTTGTCTGGCTTTTCATTACATTAGAATTTTGTTTAGTTTTTATTTAAGTCTGTTGTTAGCTTTAGTAAATTCTGGACTTCAAGGAATTTCCCATTTCATTTAAATTAAATTTATTTGCAACAAGTTTTTTGTGTTTTTAAAAAAATATATTTTATTGATTTTTTACAGAGAGGAGAGAGATAGAGAGTTAGAAACATCAATGAGAGAGATGAGAAACATCGATCAGCTGCCTCCTGCACACCCCCCACTGGGGGTGTGCCTGCAACCAAGGTGCATGCCTTTGACCGGAATCGAACCTGGGACCTTTCAGTCCGCAGGCCGACGCTCTATCCACTGAGCCAAACCGGTCCCAGCTGCAACAAGTTTTGATTATGTTATTCCATTATGGTTTTCATATGTGTATGATTTGTGGTGGAGTCTACCTTTTTCATCACTAATATTGGACATTTGTTTTATCTCTTTCTACTTATCCAGTCTTGCTAGGAGTTTATCAATTTTAATATTTCTAAAGAATTTAGCTTTTTGTGACTTTTATCTATTGGACATTTTGCATTTTATTGATTTCTGTTATTTTGTATATTAGTGTTCTACTTTCTTTTGATGGATTTCTTGTTCATTTTCATATTTGACATTCAACCTTTAATAAATGATTTTTAGCCATTCTTCTTAGGTAATATGTATTTAAAGCCAAATATTTTCCTATTTGTTTAAGCTGTATCCCAGATGTTTTTATACATCATATCTTCATTATATTTCAGTACAAAATATTTTATATTTTCCTTTGATATTTCTTTCTTGAATCATATGTAGAAGTATACTGTTTTACATTCAAGTATTTGTGAACATCTTAATTCAATCTTTTGTTATTTTATTTTCTCAACAATCTGATTAATTGCCATTGATTATTGATTTCTAATTTTTAAATTATCTTGTTTGGTCCAAAATGTAGTCAGTTTTTGTAAAATATTTTATGTGTGCTTGAAAAGAATACATGTTCTGCCATTTGTGGGAACACTGCTCTGAATATGCTGGTTAGTCTAAATCTTATTGTTATTTTTCTTACTTCTACATTGTAACTAATTTTTCCATTACTACATGAAAAGTGCTAAAATCTCCAATATTAATTGTGGATTTTCCCATTTCCCTCCCTTTAATTCTGTTGAGTTTTTGTTTTAAATAGTTTGGATCAATGCTATTCTTTAATATACTGATTTTTATTATTTTAAAATCATTATCTACTAAGCGTTATTATTGAAATTACTTGTGAGTCTGCTTCTAATGTTTACTTTTTTGCTTGATTAATATTTCTCTTCTATCTTGTTGCTAATCCAGAAAAATAACTGTGGGGAATTAAACTGCATACAAGTAATTTGTGATTTAAAAAAATAGTTTAAAATTCAGTGACACTAATAATTAAATGACCCATAAAAATCCAAAACACTTTAAGTAACATAATATTAAATATACCATTTTAGAGAACTTCTATGTAATAAAAATACATATTGGACTTATTAGAGTGTCATGATTATGTGACAGGAATGTCAATGAAAAGTCAACATTGTGTCATAACCTAGTATGTTTTTACATTTCAAATTGAGGATTTTATTTCTTTATCTCAAGGTTCTTAATTCTCCACGTCTTAGGAAGTCATCTTTCCTGTTTTTCTGTCATTTACTACTTAACTTGGAATGATATCTAGGACTTTCTTGATAGTATATTGATGGAGGCTAGTTTTTCTTTAATCATCTTTTAATATGAATTCTGATCACTATGTCCAGATAAATTTTATTGTCATGTCTCATGAATCTGCCACCTGGACGCTTTGACTTGATGTAGGCCATTTTTATTCCTTTAATTTTCTAGCAGTAATTATGAAGTTTAAGTGTTATGTCTCTGATCCCCTCCAGCAGTTGTTTCAAGATTGACCTTTTTTGACTTCTTTAAGCTTATGAGACCTTTGAAGTTCTTTTCCTTCTAGTTCTTTCTGAATATCATTCTACTTATATGTTAAAAGTGATAGTCACCTTGATTTCCCCTTTGAACTTTTAAAGTTCCATTTTTAAACATCTTTCCACTAATAACTTAAATATAAATTATTTTTATCTCTGTTACCACTTAACTAATGCAAACATATTAAGTGCTGGTTATTTGCTCAGTACAAAAGATGACTTTTTCTACTACATTATTGTCTTTACTAAGATTATAAATCTGCATTGGTCATATAGAATTTATTGCGCTGACAACCAACACAGTCTAGTATGTGATATTATGTACACCATACCTCTAATGATGGAAAATACATACCTTAATTAGAATATACATTACGTATGTTATTTCTCTGTATTTATAATGAAAATTTTATTTTATATATGCACTGGAATACATAAAATATTTTGTAATACAGAATTTTACATAGAGGTATACACATTTTTTCTACTTTGCTTCCTAGGCACATGCTTATTTTCTACAAAGAATTAGTTATGTTAACCATTTGTGCTAAATTGTCTTTGTTTTCTGCTATAGCAATGATTATATTTAATACTGCATTTTTGTGATCAAACATACAAGATAGTGAAAAATGTAAATAAAATTAACTGGTTCACATAACTGCAAATGTTTACAATATGAAATATTAACAATAATATAAGTTGGGGTAAGATTTTGTCTACATTGAAAATTAAATTTAAACTTTTGTTATCACTCATTGTATTATCTTTTAAATACCTGTTACATAAATTTTAACATTTTTTTTCATGGGAAAATATCATCCATAAATATCAAGCAACAAAAATTTCCATCTCATACATATCTGTCCAAATTATGATCAAACAAAGCTGAAGTCCCTGGAGTATTGCTATTTTTAAATCATACTAAGGATTTTAACATGTCAATGATTTTAATGAAGTAGAAACTTCAAACATGTCTTTAAAGGCAACAGATTTTATTTTTGCATATTCATGTTATTTAAAGGAAGAAAGTTGTTATCTAAATGTGTATTTCCATGATGCCTTAACAGCTTCCATAAATGCTAATTAATAGTCACTGAAGTACAGAGGACAGCTTAAAAAATGATTCTATGGAGGAATCATTTTATCTCTGAACTAGAGGCCTGGTACATGAAAATTCATGCACTGGAGGGGGTGTCCCTCAGCCCGGCCTACCCCCTCTCACAGTCCGGGAGCCCTCAGGGGTGGGAGGTGACCCGGCGATCAGGGAAAGGTGATGCCCCATCACACCTCTGCTGCTGCCACTGCTGACAGCGCAATCCTCAGCTGGCCCTTGTTACCTGAGCCTCGAGTGGCCCTTGGTGGCTGGGCAGCTGCCATCTGAGGCTTGCCTGTGCCTCAGGCTGGCCCTGGGGGGCTGGGGGGCTGAGGAGACTGGGGTCGCTGGAGGCAGGTGCACAGAGCGGCCGGGACTGGGGGCGGGCCTTACTGTGTGTCTGCCTCCCCAGTGGGGCTGAGGGGACTGGGCACTGCCATCTTGTGGCTGTGGGCGCTGCCATATTTGAGGGTGTGGCAGTCAATTAGCATCTCCCCTCCTTATTGGCTATAGGTGCTGCCATGTTTGAGGGCATGGCAGTCAATTAGCATATTCACTTCTTATTGGCTGTGAGCACTGCCACCTTTGAGGACAGGGCAGTCAATTAGCATATCCCCTCCTTATTGGCCGTGGGCGCTGCCATCTTTGCGATGGCATGAGGGTCAATTAGCATATTCCCTCTTTATTAGATAGGATTGTATAAACAATAAACATTGATATATACTTTATACCAGAAAAATATTGTATTTTAACCATGATGCTATTAAAATAATTTGCTAATTTTTATTTATATTTGTTAAGTGATTACTTATTTAATCAAATATTCATATTTTTTATTATTTCATCACTTAATATATGTAAAGCAATACTTTCCTACTGAAACTCATCTTATATGTTGTATTCAAATTGATCTCTTTCTCATCTTAACTAATGCCTATACTTCTATGTCTTTATGTTTTCTAACATTTCCTAGGATGAGTTTTAGGTTCTCATACATCTTTTGATTATATTCAAACTTTACACAAAATTCAAGTTCCATGCTCTCCAAACAAGACATTTCATTGTTACTTATGGCATAACTTTATGTTCTACATCACTCAGCTACCTAAATATTCTCAAAAGTATTGTTGGCAATGGAAAGGTCTCTGTCATTTTTCTGGAGCTACATTTTTGCTTTTCTTTTGCTGATTCCCTGAGCCCTTTCTCAGTATCTTTCTTAGACTCTTTTCTATTTTTCTACATCACAGAAACTAGTCAATTTTTTTTTCTAAATTAGCTAACTACTCTCTCAGTTGATGTGTTGTCTTGCCTGAGAGAGGCAACAGTCTTTCCTAAAGACACAGCCATTCATATACCTCAAATACTTATGAAGCTCCAAAGTCACATACTTGGGTTCTTACGTTTTTAAAGTTTATGCTAATATTTATAGGAAAATGAATAAGAAAAAAAGCTACATTTATTGTAGACTCCGAATATGTTAAAGATTTATTATAAGACCTAACAGAAATCCTCACAGTTGCAATCACAGTGTAGCATATATATTCCCATTCCTAAATCCTCCTGAAGCTCCAAGCTCAAAATAAAGCTGAATTTATCATCTTTAAATCAAAGTGAGCTGCCCTACACAAAGTCACAAAGGTTTAAATATTTATGTATTATATATATATTCTATCTAATAAAAGGCAAAGATGCTAATTGACCATACCTTTGCTACACCCATCAGCCAACCAGAGCAATGCAAATTAACCGCCAACAAAGATGGTGGCTAATTTGCATACTGCAGGCAGGGCTGGCCAGCGTGAGCTGCCATCTGGGCCCCTGTGTGTGGCTCTGGGCGGTGGGGCTTAGGCGGTGTGATTGTGCCGCCTTAGCCCCTCCCCCAGCTGGGACCCCCATGTGCCGCCTAAGCCCTGCGCCGCCTAAGCCCCGCCCCCAGCCAGGACCCCTGTGTGCTGCCTAAGCCCCGCGCTGCCTAAGCCCCGCGCTGCCTAAGCCCCTCCTCCAGCCGGGACTCCCGTGGGCCGCCTAAGCCCTGCTGCCAGCCAGGACCCCATGGCAATCTGAGAGCAGGAAAGTGCGGCCTGCAGGCTGCACCCAGGAGGGCCTGCTCCTGGGTCACTGTGGCGATCCAAGAGCAGGAAAGTGTGGAGGGCATGCAGCCCCCAGGAGGGCCAGTTCCTTGGTCGCCATGGCGATCCTAGAGCAGGAAAGTTCTGCACAGACAGCACCCAGCAGGGCCTGCCCCTGGGTCACCATGGCGATCCCAGAACAGGAAAGTTCTGTGCAGGCAGCACCCAGCAGGGCCTGCCCCTGGGTCTCCGCAGCAATCCTGCGATCCATGAGCAGGAAAGCGTGGCCTGCAGGCAGCACTCCACCCTGGCCACAGCTCAAGGGAGAGAACAACACGCATTGGAGGCCAGGAGCCTGAGAGATCAACACAGAGGGGCGCCTGCTCCAAGTCTCCATGGTGTGGCTGGGGGCAGGCCCCCAGCAGAGACAGACACACACACACACACACACACACACACACACACATACACGGGATGCCTGCTCTGAGCCTCTGCTGCCAGATTGTGGCCATCAGTAGGATATCCACTGAGGGCTCCCGGACTGTGAGAGGGGCAGGCTTAGCTGAGGGAACCCCACCCCCCAGTGCATGAATTTCATGCACCGGGCCTCTAGTGCATGAAACACACACACATAATATATAACTAATTGATCATAAAGCCTTTTATATTCTTTCGTAGGGTAATCTTTTGTCTAAAATGTCCTTTTTATCTACATCTAAACCACTGTGGGGCAGGACCTATCACTTCTATCCTAATCACAAAAGTAGTTTCTTCATTCATCCAAATGAATGAATGCATTCAGATTTACCCATAATAAAACATTACTTTTCTGTTGCACACACACACACACACACACACAGACACACACACACACCATCAATGCAACCCAATACTTTTATAGGAAAGTTTGTGATACTTTGCTTACTATTCAAGATCATTTTCAGTCATTCTCATAATTTTCAAATTTTCTTTTCTTTGCCCTAATCTGAACTCTCCAATTATTACAATCAGTAAGATCTATTTTTAGTTTTTAGTTTTTTATATGCAAAGTTCATTTTTATTTCTTACTACTTGCTCACGATGTGCCTCCAATCTGCAAGGATTCCTCTGATCTCCACTGATATATACAGGCAGTCCTCGGGTTATGTGGGACTCTACATATAACGTTTCATGGTTACATCACCATCTCATCTCCCATTTATTTAAAAAAAAGTTCTGTCATTTCGACATATGTACATATGTGCTTTAGGTTTTTTATTATTAACTTACCACAAGTAAAGGTCAGGAGTTGTTATCTTTCTTTTAAATTTTTTTACTGTTTCACTTCATTACTGTTGTGCATGTGCTCCATGTGAATGATGTAGGTGCTTATGTAGGTGGGTTCCAACATAGAGCGAAAATCGTGTTATGTCATGCCGCTGTAGGAAGGGATCTTCCACATAAGCCAAGGACCTACTGTTTCCTACTCATTGCTCAGGACACAATTTACTTTCACCATCATCGCACCTCACCCATGGCTTTCACCATGTTTTCTCTCTGCTATTTTATGTAACTTAAATTTTACATGGGGATATTTAGTTGTAGTTGTATGGATCTGTGTATAATCTCCCTTCACTAGACTGTATCTTCCTTTAAAGAAGGAATAGTATCTTCATTTTGTGCTCTCATGTATTTTTCTATTATATTTTCATTTACTTCCTAGCTATATCTGATCAAAAGCTATATTAACATCAGAAAATTGGTCTTGAATAACTGACCTTGGGAAAGATATTGCCAAGTATTCTGAATAACTAAACTGTTTCAGGATTTTCCTTATTTGCTAAATATAAATATTGTTAAAGGAATCAAATATATGTTTGAATCAAATGTCAGTATTCAGTGAATGATAATAATTATCAATCATTACTCTCACATGGTTAATAATTAATAACTAGCATTAAAATTATACTGCACATTAAAATATAAAATTTATATGTGTTTTAGATGAGATTTTAAAGTAATTTATTAAAATTACTCTTGATAGAAATATTTTGTATTATCAAGTGAGTAAAAATATCTCCTTGCAGTATGGATATATATACAGGGTTGGGCAAAAGTAGGTTTACAGGTATGAATATGTGGAACATAGAGTTTGTTTTTGTATTATTCTCTTTTTTTAAAATTAAATCTTTATTGTTCAGATTATTACAGTTGTTCCTCTTTCCCCCCCCCCATAGCTCTCCTCCACCCAGTTCCCACCCCACCCTCTGCCCTTACCCCTCCCACTGTCCTCATCCATAGGTGTACGATTTTTGTCCAGTCTCTTCCTGCACCCCCACACCCCTTTCCCCCAAGAATTGTCAGTCCACTCCCTTTCCATGCCCCTGGTTCTATTATATTCACCAGTTTACTTTGTTCATCAGATTTTTTATTCACTTGATATTTAGATTCACTTGTTGATAGATACGTATTTGCTGTTCATAATTTTTATCTTTACCTTTTTCTTCTTCCTATTCTTAAACAATACCTTTCAGCATTTTATATAATGCTTGTTTGGTGGTGGTGAACTCCTTTAGCTTTTTCTTATCTGTGAAGCTCTTTATCTGACCTTCAATTCTGAATGATAGCTTTGCTGGATAAAATAATCTTGGTTGTTGGTTCTTGCTATACATCACTTTGAATATTTCTTGCCACTCTCTTCTGGCCTGCATAGTTTCTGTTGAGAAATCAGCTGACAGTTGTATGGGTACTCCCTTGTAGGTAACTGACTTTTTTTCTCTTGCTGCTTTTAAGAGTCTCTCTTTGTCTTTTGCTCTTGGAATTTTAAATATGATGTGTCTTGGTGTGGTCCTCTTTGGATTCCTTTTGTTTGGGGTTCTCCGTTCTTCCTGGACTTGTAAGTCTATTTCTTTCACCAGGTAGGGGAAGTTTTCTGTCATTATTTCTTCAAATAGGTTTTCAATATCTTGCCCTCTCTCTTATTCTGGCACCCCTATAATTCTGATGTTGGTACACTTGAAGTTGTCCCAGAGGCTCCTTATACTATCTTCATATTTTTGGATTCTTTTTTCATTTTGCTTTTCTGGTTGGTTATTTTTGTTTCTTTGTATTTCAAATCTTTGACTTGAATCTTGCAATCCTCTTGTCTGCTGTTGGATCTCTGTATATTATTCTTTATTTCAGTCAGTGTAAGCTTAATTTCTAGTTGCTCTTTTCATATCCTTCAGGGTCTCACTAAATTTATCGGCGGTTTCCAGAAAATTCTTGAAAAACCTTAAAAGTGTGGTTTTGAACTCTATATCCAGTCATTTGCTTTCCTCCATTTCTGTCATTTGTGACCTGTTTCTTTGTCTCCGCATTTTTTATGCTTCCCTGTGTTGATAGAGTGTCTTTCTGTGCTAGGTGTCCTATAGGATCCAGTGGCTCAGCCTCCCCAATTACCTGAGGAGGACACTCTTGGTGCACCCCTTTGTAGGCTTTGTGCACAGTCTCGTTGTAGTTAAGCCTTGATTGTTGTAGTTACACTGGGAGGAATTGACCTCCAGGCCAATTGGCTGTGAGAATCAACTGTGTCTGCAGTGGGAGAACTTCTGTGCTAAAGACAACCTTCTGGGGCAAGACTTGCTTCAGTGAGGCTTTGGTGCTCACTGAGCCTGCCCCCTGAGTGTGTCCCTTATGGATCTGAGGAGTTGTAATCTGGATGGTCCCACTCTGACCACTGGGTACACTGGCTCTTGGATCTCTAAGGAGGTGCTAATTTAGCCTCTGCCTGAGGCTACCCAGAAGGAGCTACGGAGAGATCTGCAGATTCCTCTTCCTTGTTTGGGGTTTGGAGGTGCCCAGATGAGGCCCAGCTGTGAAGCAATGCAAGCTGCTGTGGGGCCTTGGGCGTTCTCTTGGCAGTTCTGGGTCTGTCTGGCCCAGCTGCAATTTGTTAGGTAATTTTCAGATTGCAAAGGGCCAGGGCATTCATATGCAAAAGCCTCTGCCACAGCCTGGGTGGGGCGGGGTCTCAGGGGATCAATAGGGTGGAGCAAGCAGCTATGGCTAATCCTCAGCCCTGCCCTAAGGGGCCATGTGTCTCAGTGTCCTGGTAATTGCTGCAAGCACCTCTGAGGGAAAGCAGCCCTCGAGTTCCAAGTTCTGCCCGCTGCTAGACAGTCCAGTTTCTCCCCGTATGAGTCCTGGGTCCTCAGAGACTTCCCAGAACTGGAGCTCAGAGCAGTCGGGAGCTTGTGACTCCCTCCCGATTCAAAAAGACAGCAGCGTCCTCAGGGGGCGCGCTCGAGCCTCCATACCTCTGCACTTTACTTCTGCAGCTCCTCTGAGTCTCAGTGTACTTTTCTCTTTCCTTCTTGTTGTAGAATTTCCACTAAGCCAGTCTTCCTGTAATTATGGATGATGTCCGTTTTGTCTTTTCATTGTATTTTTGATGTTGTTGTGGGAGGCAGCAATTTCTGGTGTTTACCTATGCCGCCAACTTGGTTTTCCATTTGTTTTATTCTTTTTAAATTAATTATTGTATTACTTGCCATTCGCACAGCAGTATTTGTTCTACTAAAAGTCATCACATTTTTATTCATCATTACATATTTTTAAATAGCTACAGCTAGCTTTCTACATATACACCTACTCTCATGGAATTCTCTAGGATATTAATCAGGTTGGACAAATAATGAGCGTCAAGTGGCTTTTATTCGTTACTCTTCACATAAGAAACTAGATGAGAACATCAGAGTTTTTCAGTGTAGTCTTGATGACCTTGAATGTGTGCATACAATTTTTATTAAGAATTAAGAATGATAAATTAAGTCTTAGAATGACTTCTTGGTGTGCACTTTGTAATCTTTTTCTAACCACATGACCAGAGGTGACTTGACCTAGCATTTCTAGATAGGTATGCCTCTAACACCCATTATCATCTAGCTCTTTTATCAATGTTCACCTCTGGGGATTCTTTTTAAGTTTCTGAATGTAAGTGTCTTAGTGGTGCCACATGGTTGTTTCCTTGAACTGTGTGAAAAGCAGTAATCATACAATATTCATGAAGATCCCAACAATGAGAGCTACAAATAGGGGTAAATTTCCATAGGTGCAATATATCTATTTTATGTCCACTTGGTAACAGGTTCCTGAAGCTTAGCCTACTTACAAAAGCTTTTCTTTGTCATTGTCCTAATGCTCAACACACCTTTTTTCAGACAGCAGAAATAGACCAGTGAGTGTGTTATGCAATGGTATGACCTCCTGATTTTAGAATGGATAGTATATGACTAATAAATAACTCCCCCATCCCTGCTATCTAAGTGCAAAGTCCTTCAAGGGTACCACCATTTAATTGGAAGCCATCTTTTGTGAGTATTCTCCAGCCACCTGAATCTTATGGCTATTATTGTTCAAAAGAAAATGCTTTCTAAAATGTTCGCTCATTTATTTGGGTTAAAATTAAATGTTTTAGCAGTAATAGTCCAGAGGGTAAATGGTGGTTTAGGTTTTATCGGATCACATTTTCAAGGTCAAAATTTTGAAGAATTTTATCATTTGAAATTAAGATTGTTATATTTATTTTGAAATGCTTGCAGAATAAAGGAAGTTTCCTGGTAGTGTTTTTAGGCATTATTTAGTCTGCTGATTTGAGAGTAGACATTCCAAGAACTAAAATATTATTTCTGAGAGGTGGGGAGTTGAATTTTGAAATTTTGTCAAAGATAATGATAGAGACTTTTTACTTAATAAACATAATAACGTTCGTTTAAAGAAAGATCCTACTTTTTGTGCTATTAAAGCAATAAAGAAAACATGTAAGAAGTCTCAGTAGTAAAATTTCCCTCTTTATTTGACTTTTAGGATTCATTGAGATTCGTAAAATGAACTCTTTACAAGTAGCTCTTGATAATAAGAGATACATTTGGTTTTTATAAATTTTCATTTCACCATGTTTGAGGTAAATTATCATTTTATCTATTCAAAGACATTTTGTCATTCATTACTTTACCCTTTACCTTTCTCTATGATATGTAAAGTGTTATAAGCTCACTGTAAATCAGCTCCCATAAACAGTAAGGAATTTATTTAGAGTCACATTTTATTAAATGTGCTCTTTACTTGTGATTCAATCAACGCAATCTTAATGGCTATATAAAGTGAGTGCATGTGATTCAAACATCTATGTGTGAAGATGAATAGACCAAGTTTATTATATTAGTTAAGATCTGGCCTCAGAGAGCCCAGGTCTGAGTTTGACATTGTAACCTCTTGAGTCTCAGTTCTAGCACATCACTTAATCTCGTAGAATTTTGGAATTCTTATCTATTAAATAGTTGCTATAAACAATTAAATAAGATTATGCCTGAAAAATTCTAAGCAATATATAAAGTGACTGTTACAAAGTTTCTGTAGGTTTATTGGGTAAAATATTTGTGGTGCTGCACTCCATCTTTCAGGATTTGTGATGTGCAGGGAATTGTTTTCATTTTATCCATTTCCATTATTTTTAACTTCTACAAGGAGTAAGTGCTCAATAAGTATTTACTGAATGAATAAATTAGTAAATCAACTAAAATATACTCTCAAAGTATAAAATCAATATAAGAAAACATATAAAGTGGAGGACTGCCGGGGTCCAACCCCAGCAGGTCCAGGGGTCCCCAAAGGTGTGGACGGAGTCGGCGAAGAAGGAAGGGCACGGAGACAGCGTTCAGTTGATCAGCAACCTAGCCAGGATCTCTAGCCCGGATCTCCAGAGAGGTTCTGCTTCGGATTTCCAGCGAGGTTCTGTAGCCATGTTCCCTCGCTAGGTTCTCCAGCCAGGTTCTGTCCAGGCTCTCCAGTCAGGTTCAGTGTCCAGGTTCCAGTCAGGTTCTCCTGCCAATCTCTGTAGTCAGGTTCAGTCCAGGATCCCTTGCCATATTCTCCTGCTAGGCTCTGTCTCTAGGCTCCGAGGCCAGTCCCTCTCCAGGATCCTCCGGCATGCTCTCGCCAGCGAAGTTCTTCTGTCTCTAGAGAACGTTCTGTGTAGGTTCTGTGCCTAGGCTCTGTCTCTCTTGGTCCTGTCTTCCAAGCCCTGTCTTCTTGGTTCTGTGTTCTGAGTTCTGAGTGTTTCTGTCTTGTTACAACTGTATTTATACCAGTTGATTCAATCCTATCAATCTCTATTACAAAGGTTAGGGCGTTTCTTATCTCCATGCCAGGGAGAAAAGATTATGTAGTTTAAGCATGATTGTTCGTAGTTAAAGGGATTAATTACCCGCCTGGCACTTAGTTGAGGGGTTTTATTCCCTCCCTAACTTCAGGGGAAAATCCCTACCTGGGGATTCAACCTTTCTCGGAGAGGTGACTTTGGTTAAAACACAGTGCCAAGAAGGTGAGCAAACATATTAAGAACCGTATGCCATATATGCCAGGTCCCTTGAAACAGCAAGGATGGACCGGCTCCCGGCAGAGGACAATATTGAATGTTTTGACACATGAGACGAACTTAAAAATGGAGGCTTTTGCCTAAGCACAATCATTCAATTAGGAAAAAAAATATAGATCCATAGACTTAATCAAAAGAGATGAACTTGTAAGGTATGTTTGCTTTATAATCTGACAGAAGTAGAGATCAGAAAGATGCATATTTTCTGCCACACATTTCTTTAACCTTAACAGTATAACTAATTAATATCAAGCAGTAGGTTTATTTACTTCCTAGAGCAGGGGTCCTCAAACTTTTTAAACAGGGGGCCAGTTCACTGTCCCTCAGACTGTTGGAGGGCCGGACTACAGTTTAAAAAAAAACTATGAACAAATTCCTGTGCACACTGCACATATCTTATTTTGAAGTAAAAAACAAAACGGGAACAAATACAATATTTGTATTTGCATGTGGCCCACGGGCCATAGTTTGAGGACCCCTGTCCTAGAATATGAAACTAAGTTTGCTCCTAAGCCAGCATCATAGAAGCAGCTCTAGGTTACCTTGTAAACCTGCAATCACTCCTGACTTGACCACAGCACCTACTTTTCCCCAGAAATACCAATTCTTTAAGGACTTGATTACAAGTGAAATAATATTAAGGATGATAGTACATTTACAGGAGAACAAATATATCAGGAAGAGACATGGTCTAATGATAACAAGAAGAGAACTTAATTATAGGGAAAATAGGGCAGTAAGTACAAAAGAGGATTTTTTTTTCAAGAGCATACAAAATACATGTAAAACAGAGGATGCATATATTGTCTTTAAAGTCTTCGTATGAGCTTCATCTTCTGTCTGATGCTATTTCCCTTGGATATGGTTCTTATTTTGGGAACTATATCCAGATCTCACTGGAAATTGTCATTTATCTATATAAAGCTGTATGTCAACTTCTACTCTTAGGACTTGCACTAACTACCTCTATTATCTTTATTCTAGGACCATGATCCATGCCACCCCTTCTTTTTAAAAAATCTTTATTGTTGAAAGTGTGAACATTTCACCCCTTCTTAACAAACAGTTCTGTAGTCCTAACTGTTCCTTTCTCCCAGAAGTAGGTTCAATCCAAATTTGGATTTGTAATCTGGAATATCTGATCTCAGAATAATGAAGTTAGCATTACTCCCATGGTCAGACTCATACCCTTGATAGATCTCATTAAAATAGTTGGTCTTGTGTCTGTAATCCAGAATAAGTTATATAGGAGAAAACATATTTTGAAAGGTTTAAAAATGAATACCTAGGTGTTAGTAAAGACTCTTTAGAATTTTACAGCTAATTGGACATGGGGACTGAAGTACCTGAAAGTGTCAAATGTGATATTTGGGATCATTGTGAACTAATATGAAGGAAGGCACTATTAGAAGTAGAAAAAGCAGAAAACCCATATTCCTCTGAAATTATCAAATGTGATTTATATACATTTGTCACAAACAAGGATAACCAAGCAGGACCTACTATGTCTGAAGTCCTGTAGAAATGGGGAGAGCCAAATGTAGACCACTCTATCTTTAAGGGGAGATTTACCTGTTGCTGCAAACCTTGCCGTAGAAAGAAGGGGACCTTCACTCTGTTCCCAGGGTGCATTATTGAAATGATGACTCTTCCCCCCTCTGCATCCCTTCACTTGCTTCTTCCTATAAGATAAGCTAAAATTTTTCAGGGGAGAAATGGATAAAAGACAGATATCCATTAGGCCATGGTAATCAATGACTCTAGGGGTGCCTTTCACATTTCTATTCATAAAATATTTGTAGATTTTTGTGATGTTTTTAAAAAGAATTTTTATTGATATTTAGAGAGAGAGGAAGGCAGAGGGAGAGAGAGAAACATCCATGTGATAGTGAAACAGTGATTTGGCTGCCTCCTGCATGCACCCTACTAGGGATTGAGTCCACAACCCAGGTATGTTCCCTGACCAGTAATCAAACTGGCAGTCTTTCGCTTCATAGGATGATGCTCAACCAACTGAGCCACACTGGCCAGAGCTGGTGACAATTTTTAAACAAGTTACACTGGCATGTTTTAAGCAAGAGAACAATTTTTCTATTATGACCAATTTGTTTCAGGCAGATGTGCATGATTAGGTGGGTTTGATATGTTTTTTATTTTATCCCTTTTAACATTTTGTTTGTACTATTTCATCATTCTTTGAGATTTATTTTTTTTTACTAATAAACTGTAAGTTTGAATGTAGAGTCTGTTTTACTTTCCACTGTTCTCTGAAACCTTGATGCAGCACCAATTTTAATACGGTAGGAGTAAGAAGTATCGGACACATAATTAAGTGCATTTGAATTTAAATTAGTTGAGTAGAGAAAGCAGTGCATCATATTAGCTAAGGCCAGATCATTTTCTTAGGTCAGGTTCATTTCCAAAGCTCTCTGGTTATTTCCTTTTTCTGAAGGGCCCTTTGCAAAAGGATAAGAGGAGTTGGCAAGCCCCATCAGTCAAAAGACAAGCTTCATTGTCAAAAAGGAAAGCTCTGCTTACTCACAGGAGCAAGCTATGTGCACCAGCAGTAGTAAACCCATCACCAACTCTGTAAGCTAGAAATACCTCTGTTCATTAACACATAGGGGAACTAGGGTCAGTGGCACAGGCATTCCCACAATTACATACTTCCTTATTCTGGAAGCTTTTCCAGTAAAGCCCATGATTTCTTATATTTGTTTATAGGAAATAAAATTCATTTGGTGACTAAATGCTCAATATATGGGATCACTCACATAGCGACTGGCAAATATTTTTTTAAAATATATTTTATTGATTCTTTACAGAGAGGAAGGGAGAGAGATAGAGAGTTAGAAACATCGATGAGAGAGAAACATCGATCAGCTGCCTCCTGCACATCTCCTACTGGGGATGTGCCCGCAACCCAGGTACATGCCCTTGACCGGAATCGAACCTGGGACCTTTCAGTCCACAGACCGACGCTCTATCCACTGAGCCAAACCGGTTTCGGCCAAATATTTTTTTTTTTGTATTGGAAATAAATGACATGCATTCCATGCCATTTATTCTGGAATTATAAAAAAAGTTTATAATTCCAGAAACTATGGGTGCTATACTCTATTCTATACACACATTCTGTTCAGACCAAATTGTCCATAGAACAGTGCAGTGGGGCTGTGCTCTTTTCATCCTGACAAGCCACAATTTGGTGCCATTGGAACTTCTTATTAAACAGTGGCGGGTTAGGAAGTCCAGGGCTAATAAAATTCTCCTAAATGATTGGCTGAGGCACTTGTGTTAGCTTAATTGTACATTTGCCCTTTGACTAAAATTAGAGATTAAGTTTCCTCCCTGGGAACTGCATCTTAAGTTAGTGAGAAGTTCAACTACACATCCTAATTAGATATTTTAATTTATTTATTTCATATGCGGTGAGGTTTTTACCTTGACAACATGCAGTTCCATTATGTTCTTTTTTAGAAAAGAGTTTCCCTTTATACTTTATGTGAGCTGTCTCTGTATTATAGTAATATTAGCTCACCAATTGTGATTGTATAGTATAGAGGAGGTAGGCTAGCAATTGAGTTGTGGGCATCCTGCATAGCACATTTCACTTTCCCTTTTTTATCCTGTCAGCTTTAGCACAGCATGGCTTTGTTCTAATAAAGACAGCTTTCTGAGGATCTCAGTGCTGGACAGACGGCTCATCAATAACATGGCTCAATGTTTGATCCAGCTCTGTGTAATATTTTACATTTCTCAGCCTCACCTGAAAACATCTCTAATTATAGTATTGTTTTTTCAAATGACATCCTAGAATATAAATACCTGTTACCATAGAAGCTAAGAATATGATGCAACAACATTAAAAGAACCTAACTCAAAAATTTCAAAATAAAAATGCTCATGGCATTTAAAACCACATAGAATATCATGTCCATATAGATAGATAGATAGATAGATAGATAGATAGATAGATAGATAGATATATGTGTGTGTGTATATATATATATATATATGTATATATATATATATATATATATATATATATATATATATAATAAAATACTGGTTATTGCAGTTATTTGTGGGAACAGTACTCCTTTTTCCCGTTGCATGTATTTTATCGATATTGTTCTTGTTGTTCTGGATCCTCTGTAACCTGTTCTCGGAAGAAGAATGAAAGCCATAATCTGCACTGAGTTATGATCTGCATGTTTACTAGCTTTTAAAATCCTTTGGCTGGTGCTTGCTTTCATGACTGAATAGTGAGTCACCTGTACATGTAACTAAGAAAATGATGCAATCTATTGAAAGTATGCTTCTTGAATAATGCTTAGGTAGAAAAAGGGGATTATTACCGTTCTCAGAAAATATATATTTTTTAATTTTCAACCTGTAAAACAGGGAGATGAGAAAACTAAGCTCTAAGATTACATCTGAAACAAAAATTCTGTGAATCCATGGTAAGTTATTTCCCTAAATTGAGAATATCGCACTAAGGTTTCCTTCTAGGAAACAGGAAGGCACCAGACTGCAATAATAAAGGAAGGAAAAAGAAAATCTACAGTTTCTGCTTTATTATTAATTAAAACGAACACCTCTTTAAAAATTTAAATTAGACATTTTCTTAAATGCATGTATGTAGCATATGCCTCTTTTACTCGCCTATCCCTTTCTCTGGCAGTTTCTCCTCTTTGAGCTGGCAACGTGAAATGCACCAATGCCGACAAACCCTCTAAGCCTGTTCCCCAAATGTAGGGCTTATCTTCCAACCATGTTATGGAATCATTTCCTCTTTGTATTATAATCATTTATATGGAAGTATTTTTTTATCTCTTAGAATTTTAATAACTTGAGTTTATGACTGATATTCCAGACTCTAAAATAGGATGCATTTTATGGTCTTCAGGCATTGTCATTATACAGCAAGATGAATAGCAATATCAAATACTTGTCATACATTAAAGTCAAACATAATCGAAAGTACTTGATACACTCAGAATTTATCAGAACTGAAGTTAGCACAACAGTGGAAGTGAAAATTGCATTCCTTTAAATTCTTATTTGTGATTTTAGGATGTCTATTTTTCCTGAGTTTCCCATCCAGTTTTATATTAAGTGCATTTGCAATATATGGCTAATGTATCAATGAAGGTCTCAAGAATTTACAACTGGTAAAGTATTCGTGTAATATATACAATAACAATCTTATGCAATTTTATACAGTTTAATAGTTTCTAAGATTGCCATTAAGCCTTTCTCTCAGACATTATAGTCCTTTGCTGGATGTTGTCCAATGTCTGAAAGTGGCTCCTTCATATACTTTGTATAGCTTTCTCACTTCTACTTTAATGTCTCTATTACTTCATCATTGTCATAGGGAGAGGTGGAATTCGTTATTGTTAAAACATTTTTTAATTTTTTAAATTTAATATGTGATGATTATTCTTTCATGTGAATGCATGTTTATTTATTTAATCACATTTAATATATAGCTATTTACCTGCATCTGAGTACTAAGATTTAATAATGAATTCAATATTGGTTGCTCTCTAGATTAGTTATGATTTTACAGAATTTTTAAGGATTCCACGTGATATCACCTATTGAGAATAGATTTAATAAGTGTCATGCTTTTGTGGGCATGTAACTATTTTATGCTTATTTAAAAATTTCGTAGAACAATTTGTGAAAACCATTTTCAGCCTATTTCTATTTCTTAGCATTCTTGGATAGCCCATTGCTAAAAATCAGTTTATTAAAAAATTAGCTAAAGAGTGGATTAATAAAATAAATCAGTTTGTCAAGGAATGTTTAAAGTCTTAATGTATCTTATGTCACTAGCATCAATTTAGAGCATGAGAATAATGGGAAGTATTATGAAATATGTTTTCTATTCTAATTCAGTTTACTTGACTAAGTATGTAACACACAGCTGTTAAAGGACAATTTACTACCATTTCCTGACACCATTACTTACATAGTCTTTCTTCCTCCTGCCTGTAACTTGTGATGTCAGAAAGTAGGACAGAGCCAAGAAAAAAATATTGTAAAGAGAGATTATTCAAAGAGCAAGTCACCACAGAGGTAAAGGGAGACCTAAGTTTACTCCCATCCTATTTGTTTACGGCACCTCTTAATTACTTCCATATGCAAGTAATACTTTTTAAAAAGATCTGAACTTCTTGCTTGGAGTATTTACTTCTGTTTCAGCTTTTGAGATGTGAGATGATATCACATTTAAAATTTGCTGTACATCAAGTTTTAGGCATTTCTAAAAGCATTTCACATAAGTCCTCAGAGGCTAATATTGGAGAGATGAGCACATGATATAAATGAAGAAAATATTCTCACATGTGCTATTTTATGTCCAACATGTTTAAACAATTTTTCCAGTTTCTTATAGTGAATCAGTAGTAAGACCAAAGTAAAATCTGATAATATGGTCTCCAATGTTTCTATGGCTCAAAATAATTAGATACTACAAACTTTGTGTAAGTTTTAAAAGGGAAAGGATTACCAAGAAATGAAGATAATAAACTGTAGTTTTCTAAGTATTTGATTGGAGCTTCCCTGCTTTTTAAAATGTAGAGAGCATAGTATTGATTTGAACATCACAGCTCAAGTTTTTTCTGTCAAAATACACCCTTGCAAATGAACTTCAGAAAGATGTTTCATGCAAAACTGTTTTCCATTTACTTTAAGAAACTCAACTGAATTCGTGAGGAAAGATAAGAGTTTTGACAAATGTAGTTGATAAAAGGTTCTGAGACACAGAAAGATCATCTCAGAATAAAATGCAGAGAACATATCCAAGAAACACTATCACTACAAGGAGTCTAAGATTCAAGGCTATTAACTTAATTGGAACAAAAAGTCATGTATTCAAATGCAGTAATAATACTAAGGATGATTCTAAATAAATTCATTCTTGCAGTTATTTATGGTTGCAAAACAAAGTGACCTCAAACAGTTTCTTAAAACAGGAAGTATCACTTACTTTGCTCATGAATCTGGAAGTTGCCTAGGCTCAACTGGGCAATTCTCATTGGTTAACTCATACAGTTGCAGTCACATGTGCCTTTGGTCCTCTAGAAGGCTTCTTTTGTCACATGTCTTGCATTAGCTGAGTCAAACATCTGAGCACCAAAACAGCTGGAATTATTGGGTATCTCTCTTTCTCTCTCTCTTTCTCTATGTGGTGACTTCCTGTGGTCTATTGGTACAATGGGCATATAGTCACTGGTCATCTTGTATTATAACTGAGGCTCCCAGAGGTACATGTTATATTCTAACATACCCTCAAAAGTTACTCAGAATCATTTCCACAACATATGATTTGAGTAGGCAGTCATTAAAACTCATTCAAATTCAGGGGAATGGACATGGTCTAAATGTCTTTATGGGAAAGGGTCAAGGAATTTATGGATAGGCTTTAAATTCACTGATTTCATATTGAAATTGTCTGGTGTCATGGTGATAGAAAATAAACCCTAAATAAATGCATTGTATCAGTATGTTTTCTGATAGTCACAAAATAATAATATTTTGATAAATAAAAATAACAATGCACAGAAAAATATATAAATAATCTTCTATATATATAAAAGTGTCCCCTCCGGAGTTTGGGAGACTGGGAGTTGGACTGCTCTCTATGACGGGCACTGACCACTAAGGGGGTGGCATGGAATGAAGGAAGTCCCTGGCCAGCAGCCGGCAGCTGGGGAAGGAAGGCCCAGATCGGCCCTGATCACTGGCCAGGCCTAGGGACACTACCCATGCATGAATTTCATGTACCGGGCCTCTAGTAGGATATAATTATGTATATCTATTTTTCTTATGAAATGTTAAATATGGGATGGTGAGGAAAACATTATTTTCCTATTCATTGACTTTTTTGTAGTTTAGACTTCAACCTCATCCAAATGTTTATTTTGAGCTAATTTTAGATTTATAGAACTTTATAAAAAAAAAGTACAGAGAATCCCTATAAACCCTTTATCCAAATATCCCCTAATATTAACATCTCACATAAACACAAGATCATTATCTAAACAAAGAAATTAATCCTGGTAACATACTATTAGCTAAAGTAAAGAATTTATTCAAATGTTACCAGTTTTTCCTCTCATTTCATTTTCTGTTCTAAATAAATCTATGCATGATTCCACAGTATATTTAGTTGTCATGCCTCCTTTGTCTTTCCCATCTGTGAAATAGTTTTCCTTATCTTTCATGACCTGGCCCCTTCTGAAAAATTTGGGTCAGTTATTTTATAGAATACTTTGTTTTTCCATGCGTTTTTTTTTATTATCAGATAGAATTATAAATTATAAACGTGCCCTGTCAGCCCATCATATCTTAATTTTAGATGTGTGTTACTGGTAATGTTAACTTGAACATTCCATTTAGGCAGAGTTAGCAATGATTCTCCCTTGATACTATTTCCCCTTCATAATTACTTTATAAATATTTGGGGGGAGGTATTTGAGGCTATGCAAATATTCTTATTCTGCTTAAACTCCTACCCACTAATTTTAGCATTCTCCAATAGACAGTGCTTATAGAAATTACTAAAGTGGGATTTTCATAGTGATTTTCTATTTCTGTCAATTATTCTATAATAGATAATTGTTTCTTTCCCCTCATTATTTATATTCTAATATTTATTTGTATTAATATGATTCTCAAGATTTCTTTTTCAAAAATATTTTTATTTTTGTTCTTTGCTTTCTAACATGATTTTGAAAATACTATTATTGAAATCTCCAAAAAAGCCTGATTGAGTTTTGATTGAGGTTTCATTTAATCCATGGATTATTTGGGGAAGAATTAACTGACATTTTTACAGTACTGAGTCTTTCAATCTATGATCATAGTTATTTCTTCATGTATTCAAATCTTCAATTTCTTCCACCAGAGGGTTTTGTTTGTTTGTTTGTTTAGTTTTAATTTACAGATTCTGCACATTTTTTTTTAGATTTATAATATTCAGGTTTGTGCAGTTTCAGACAAAAAAATCTGCTATAATTGATATATATTTTACCTAGATGTTATATGGTTTTTTGTTTCTCTGCCTCTATGATATTTATCTAACATTTCCAGCAGTTAGAACATGATATGCCAATTATTTTTTAATTACAGTGGTTTACACTGATTGTTTTCTGGGATTTATGGATTTGCGGTTTGATGTTTGTCATTAATTCTTGAAAAATCTCTTCCATTGTTTTTCTTTCATCTTTTCTAATCATGAGATGCAATAAAATGTCTCCAGTGCCCTAAAGACGGGGATATATTTTGCCCACCTCTGCTACAAAGTAAGGTCTTTGTTCCATAGTGGATATAGAGGTGAAGGGTCCAGGCGAAGTTTCCTGCCCATCTTAAATAACTGCTCCCTCCTCCATTGCACTGCAAGGAAAACTTTCTTAGGGATCATTCTGACCTTTTCTGTGAGAAACTAGTAAGATTTATTGACACGTGCCTTTTACAGTGTGGGAAGTGCTCCAGTATGTGTGACCTCAAAAGGCATCATGATATTCCATGAGTTCAAATGCAGCCTTCGACAGTTTGTCGGTTATTCATGCCAAACTCCTGTTGCATGAAAGTACCCATTTGCATTTACATCAAGTAAGCCAGTGCTCACTTCTCTCTCCTGCAGTTTGCTATCTCTTACTAGATTTTGGAACTCTTCTTGCTCTGTGATTTAGCGCTATAACAGGTTAAAAACAGCCGTAATTTGTTTGTTGTTGGTTTCATTGTAAATGCCGGAGTGAAGAACCTCAAGCTCTCTACCGCCACGAGATGAAGACAAGGCTCATTTATTTACTTTTGCCTGGTTTATATTTTTAACAATAGTGTCTATTGCATTTATTTACATAAAATAAAATATAATACAACAATGTTAATTATAATTACCACGGTGTACATCAGATCCGCAGAATGATTCATTTTCTGGAGGTTTGTACTCTTTGACCAACACCTCCCCATTTCCTTTACCGCCTCCCACTCCTCAGCCCCTAGTAATCACCATTATTCTCTGTCACTATGAGTTCCACTTTTTAGATTCTACATATACTTGTTATCATGTAATATTTGTGTCTTTTGTCCTATAAGTCTATTGTTTGTTCAATTTGCAGTACTTTTGAGCAATGCCCACCACTTTTCTAGTCTGACTTTTGAATTATACAAAGCAGAGACAAACACCTTGTGTAGGTTCTTCAGGTATCCACCCAGACAGATCAAAACAGACTTTTACAGTAACCTGTGAATAAGGTCAGTTCTGCTCTGTCTGGAACTGGAGACCAAGGTCATACCCTGGGAACATGGGTTGCTGCCACTTCAATTCTGCTGCTGCACTAAGAAGGTGGTATGGTATAGAGACTCTTTATGGTATAGAGATTCTGAGGGTTGAATGGCCAGAGGAGTGAAAATCTACATGATCTTAATATGATCTGGGTAGCTTTGAGAGGAAACAAGGCTTTAGCAGAGCCTTGAAGGTCAATAGCATAGACAGATGATAGAGAGTGGGATGGATTATAATTTAAGACCCTGTGTTGTTGGCAATAGCCATAGAACTCTATGGAAATAATGAACAGATTGGGCTGCCTAAAGCAGGATATTTATTTATGGAAAAAGATAATAAAATAAGTAAATCTAATGCATATATAACCTGTGTTTCAGCAACACAGATTTCATAACCCCCAGGCTTTTACAGCTACCTCATTTCGCCTACATCTCCTAAGCAGGAGGATAAAATAACATCCATTGGGGTTAAGGAAATCTGTACGGTTACAGACTTTGGAATTTAGGTGATTTAATGATGCTATGCTTCTATGATTTCCCCTTTTCTGTCTAACTAGTGCTGCTATCATCTTCAATCTTATAATTTGTATGTTATTTGCCTTTAAATTCCTCATTTTGCCTTGCTGTATAAAAAAGAACTTAAAATGCCGTTTACTCATAAATATTCAAAATTTCAGAAGAAAAGAAAGATGGTATTTTTATAGTATAAACAAGTCAAATTATGAATTTTAGAAATAATAATTTTATAGTGTTCCACAGATGTTATAAAGTCACTTTTCATAAGACATTCACTGTGAGAAAGTACATATAGAACTAGAAAATAAAACCAAAAAAGAATCATAGCTTGCAAATATAAAGACTGAAATGTTCAGTAACTTATAACCTGAATATTGGAAATGAAGGCGAAAAAATGTTCAAATCTTGCACAATTGCTCCATATTTTATGTATATGTTCCCTCAACAAACATTTAGCTAGTGCAAAGTTTAATTTTATGTCAATATTGGGCCTAGAATTGAGTTCTAGTTGACAGTAACATTTTAACAGATTAAAGTCAAGGAAAGAAATGGCTTTTGGGTAGAAATGCATACTACCAAAATGGTAACTATCTTTCTACTTGACTTATTTAAAAATCTTATTTTTGCTATCTATATTAGTTTTCTAGGGCTGCTACAACAAACTATGACTGCAGACTGGTTGGCATAAACAACAGAATTTTATTTCTCACAATTTTGGATGCTAGGTGTCTTAGATCAAGCTGTCACCCATGTTGATTTCTTCTGCAACCACTCCTTCCAGCTTGTAGATGGGGTCTTCGCCCTGTGCATGTACATGGTCTTCCCTTTGAACGTCTCTACGTCCGAACTTACCTTTCTTATGAGAACACCAGTCATTTTAGATAAGGCCCACTTTAATCATCTCATTTTAACTGTATCATCTCTTTGAGACTATCTCAAAATAGAGTCACATTGTGAGATACTGCAAGTAAAGACTCTAAAACAAAATTGGGGGGGAGGGGGGCGGGAACATAATTCAGCCCATAACATAACCTTTCTGTCAAACATACACTTTTAATTTATTTCAGTAAGAATTGTAAAAATATGATTCATGATACATAATTTATTTCAAATTTATGTAATTATTTTGGTTGAGTTCAGGGTTAGCCTTATCCTACTGATAAGACAGAAATAGTCAGGATGTATATGATGTTTAGCTTCTAGACCAGCCGTGAGCAAACTACGGCCCGCGGGCCGGATCCAGCCCGTTTGAAATGAATAAAACTATTGAAATAAAAGACCGTACCCTTTTATGTAATGATGTTTACTTTGAATTTATATTAGTTCACACAAACACTCCATCCATGCTTTTGTTCCGGCCCTCCGGTCCAGTTTAAGAACCCATTGTGGCCCTCAAGTCAAAAAGTTTGCCCACCCCTGTTCTAGACCCACTTACTCACAATAACAATCACCTACATAATAACAATTTTTAAATATTTTCATGATTTGTTATATCATTACCATTTTGAATTACAACAAATACCTTTGCAGCCTCTCTTCTAAAAGTATGAAAATCTTGAAACACTACATTATATTAAGATCTTGGTTTATAAATATGCTAGTGCTACTATATTTTTCAGCAGTTTATTCTTGTTTTTCAGTATGAGTTCAGAACATTAATACAAATGTTTAGATGAATAATTTATAAAACCAGTCACTATTATGAGCTATATATATAAATATATATATATACCCCTAATACGCAAACAGACCGAACGGCGGAACAACCAAACAGCCAGTTGCTATGACATGCGCTGACCACCAGGGGGTGTGCAAAAAACATGGAAGGAAACGCCAGCAAGCGGCAGAGCATGGAACATGGTGGAATTAGGCCATGGTGGGTTGGTGGAGCAGGTGAGTGGGGGTGCCAGACCAAGGCAGGGCTTTGGTCGCTGTCATCGGGGCAAGCCTCTGGTGGTTACTGAAAATTCTTTGCTCCCACGTGCCCCAGTCCCACCTGGTGTTTGCACCCGCTGCTGGTGCTAGCCCCACTCACACCCGTGCCTGCACCCAGCACTAGCCCCGATCGCTTGGTGCTGTTACCAGGTGCAACTGGTAGCTGCCGACCCCAATCACCCCAGAGGACTTCTCCACCTCCCTCTACCCCCCTGCTCCCGAGGGGATATTGGGGCAGAAGCTGCTGCTTGCATCAACTGATGACGCTGGCCCCACACGTACGTGCTGCTGGCACCGGCCCCAATAGTTCTGTGCCATCAGCAGGTGCGAGCAGGACTGGAGTTGTCAGTGCATGAGAGCCGCAGTGGCAGGAACAGGGCTGCTGGCAGATGGGGGACCTGAGGCCACGGCAGGAGGGACCAGGCAGGGGTGCAGAGGATGGGCCAAGACCTGTCTCTGTGCCCACCACAGCCTCCTGGCCCACAGTTACTTTCAAGGTGCACAAATTCATGTACTTATAGAAAAGACTTTGGGAGAGAATGTCACTGCACTTCACTGACTTCTGTTGAAAGAGTATGAAGAACATGGGTAATTTTGGGTTATGGTAGCTTATTAATATAATGCAACTCAATGGTTTATTCATTCAGCAGTGAAAGAAATTTGAATTCATCTCTTGAGTATCCTCCACTATCTTGGCATTACTATTCCCCATAAACAGATATTTTTAAATTGCTTAGAATCCTATCTAATAATAGACAAACATGGTAATTAACTGTACCTCTGACATGCTTCCCATTGGCTAGTCAGGGTGATATGCAAATTAACTGCCAACCAAGATGGTGGCCGGCAGCCAGGCAACTGAAGTGAACAGGAGGCTTGCTTGCTCCAGTGATGGAGGAAGCCAAGGTTCCCCACCTGCCACCGCCCAGCTCTGAGCTGCACTCAAAGCAACTATGTTGCAATTATAGAAGCTAAACAATCCCCAGAAAACTGCTTTGAGCCAGCCAGGCCTCAGAGCTAGAGTTGCAACAGTGTTTCAATTATAGAAGCTAAACAAAGCCCAGATACCTGCTTTCAGCAGCCGAGGTCTCAGAGTTGGAGCCGAGCCTCAGAGCTAAAGCCAGCTCTCAGCTCCAGTGACAGCCATAGAAGGTAAATAAATCCCAGAATAAAAAAAAAAAAAGAAAAAAAGGAGAGGTTGGGAGCTTCAGTCATCCACCAGCCTGAAAACGGCCCTCAGCCCCTCACCCAGACTGGCCAGGCACCCCAGTGGGGACACCAACCCTGAAGGGGGTGTGACCAGCTGCAAACAGCCATCATCCCCTCATCCAGGCTGGCCAGGCACCCAAGCGGGACCCCCACCCTGATCTGGGACACCCTTCAGGGCAAACCAGCCAGTCCCCACCCATGTACCAGGCCTATATCCTATATAGTAAAAGGGTAATATGCAAACTGACCCTGACAGCAGAAGCACTGGGAATGACTGGTCACTATGACACACACTGACCACAAGGGGGCAGACGCTCAATGCAGGACCTGCCCTCTGGTGGTCAAGGCACTCTCACATGGGAGGAGCTCTGCTCAGCCACAAGCCAGGCTGATGGCTGCCAGTACAGCAGTGGTGGTGGGAGCCTCTCCTGCCTCCTTAGCAGTGCTAAGGATGTCCGACTACGGCTTAGGTCTGCTCCCCGCTGGCATGTGGACATCCCCCGAGGGCTGCTGGGCTGCCAGAGGGATGTCTGATTGCCATCTTAGGCCCAATCCCCTCGGGACCGGGCCTAAGCCAGCAGGTGGTCATCCCTTGAGAGGTCCCAGACTGCGAGAGGGCACAGGCCTGGCTGAGGGGCCTTCCCTCCCCCCCGAGTGCACAAATTTTTGTGCACCGGGCCTCTAGTGTATATATAATTATTTAACATCATTGGCTAATTAACTATGTAAATTTGCCAGGACTGGTATTAATTCTCTTTTTTCTTAATAACTATTTAAGGTTAGGGTAATAAAATATTACTAATTTGTTTATTTTCAAAATGTCCTCTAGAGATAAACAAATAAAACTTATTTTTTAAAAATACGTAGTATTTCTGTTTTGAAGAGTTAGGGAAGCAAAACTAGTAAACATCAAATTAATATATGTTAAACCCTGAAATCTAATATTGGGTCCCTGGTAGTATTTTTGAGGAGCCAGCTAAAAAAGTAGCAACTTCTGTTTTTTAATGACTTTTGGTCATGTGAGGATAAACAAACACTTGTTTAAGCCATTGTCAATCAGGTTCTCTGTTTAGACAGTGGAATATTTTCCTAACAAATGGAACATCTTCTTCTGCACGTTAGCAAGGACAAAGTTTAAAAAAGGAGCACAATATATTTTTCTTACATGGTTGTTGGTAAGAGGTTACTGGTGTCTATAGCACCAACGTGTCTGTGACTAGTTTGGCCTTCCCCCATGACTACAAGATGGCTGCTGCAGCCTCAGTCACTATAGAATCATCAGTGTTAGAGAAAGAAGTAAATAACAGGGAGTGATGCTAGTGTGTCTTCCCTATTTTCTAAGGGAAGTGAATGATTTTCTTGATGACTACTACTACTTTCATTTGTTCTCTTTGGGCAAAACCATACCTCAAGTCCACCTTCCATATGGGGAAACTGAGAAGCCAGGGTGTGACAACTATGATTGGTTTGCATTTGTTTTGCCACTATAAAACTAAATCAAGATTCTATTTTCAAGGATGAACTAGGGATGGATATTGTTAAGATAGATAGATAAAAGTGTCTATAAAAAACATTTAATAAATAAAAGGCAACCTCAAGTCACTTTTACTTTCTTTATAACATTTGACAACTAGTAAATAAACAACTGTCAAGTCTACTCTAATATCCTAAGACAGGTATTGTAAGTAATATGAATCAGAGAAAAGAAAGGGGAAGCAGAATAATACTTAAGCACATCAACAAGATATTAAAAAAAATAGAACAAAGTATAAATATAGTGTGTATATAATCTCAATTCAACGCATTTTCAAAGGAATTAGTAACTAAAATCTCCTTTCCTTTGACAATCAAAGTAATAGAGGATAAGTTCAAATATTTAATGTATTTTAATTATTTCTTACTTTATAGTAATTTCTAACTTGCTAGTAAAAATAAAAAGTCACTGTGTAAATAGATATTTTCAAGCATGTTAAATAAGAAAAAATATCCAATAAGATAAATAATATTTTCTTAATTGTTGGGATCCTTTGCTCTGATATAATCAGTTTTATTCAGTAAAAGAGTAGGACAGAAAATACAAACAAATAACAATTCTTCTAATTCATTTTAACTTTTGAGCATATTCTCTGTTTGATATAAAAAGAGTCAGACTTTAATTATGTTAATTAACTTCAACCAAAATTGTTAAGTACTGATATCGACATCAAAATTATATATTATATAAATATCTTACATTTATTATGCTTCTTAATAATTTATTATATATTTAATATTCATTTTGGTATAAAAGTTATCTTTATTTTACATGTGATGAAACTAAATTCAAAGATATCCAATAATTCATCCATAGGTCACAGGTATCAGGAACATAGATGAAAAAATTCACTATCAATACTAAATTTGTTTTGAAACTTTAGCAACTTATAGTCCAGGGACCAGAGATTTTGGACTCTTTCAATATAAGTAATTATTTGGAAGGAGGGAGTGTTTTTACTCACTATTATAAAGATGTTATAACACAAATGAAATCTCTGTATGGCTCAGGAACAAGAAAATAAATAAATTATTTAACTAAAGGAAAAAAAACTATCTCTTCTCATCTTAAAATTTAGAATTTCACAGCCAAAAAAATATTTATGAAAGCTGTAAATTAATGAGGATATGTTCTGTGCCAAAGATACAGAATTTAGATTTTGTTTATTCTTTGTGAATTACTTGACTTTGTTTTAACAAAGAGGTTTTTTATCTTTATAACTTCTACTAGAGGCCCAGTGCCTCTAGAAATTCAGCATGGGGGAGAGTGTCCCTCAGCCCAGCCTTCATACTCTCCAATCTGGGACCCCTCGGGGGATGTCCGACTGCCAGTTTAGGCCCGATCCCTGTGGGCTGTTGGACATCCATCTCATAATCCAGGACTGCTATCTCCCAACTGCTTGCCTGCCCGCCAGCCTGATTAACACCTAACCTCTCCCCTGCCAGCCCGATCACCCACAACTGTCCTCCCCTGCCAGCCTGATCGCCCCCAACTGCCCTCACCTGCTGGCCAGTTTGCCCTGGTCCCCCCCAATTGCCCTCCCCTGCAGGCTTGGTCACCCCTAACTACCCTCCCCTGCTGGCCTGGTCACCTCTAACAGCTCTCCCCTGCTGGCCTAATTGCCCACAACTGCCCTCTCCTGCTGGCCATCTTTTGGCTGTAGGTGCTGCTGTCTTTGAGGGTGTGGCAGTCAATTAGCATATTCCCTCCTTATTGGCTGTGGGTGCTGCCATCTTTGTGTCAGCATGAGGGTCAATTAACATATTCCCTCTTTATTAGGTAGGATTAGACATTAGGTGAGTATGAGACTCAATGGATTAATAAAGAGTTTGGAATAAAAAAAAACTTCTGAATTTAATATATTTGATTTGTCTAAAGAATTTGAGAAAATTTGAATATACCACTTTACACCTGTTAATGAACTATTTGATTCATCATAAGAAAATATTTGGGAAAATGTGGTAAATTTCAAGCACTTATCTTTGTGTCCTAAAAATATAAATGTACAATGCATTTTCATACTCTAAAGATTAAGTCAAAATAGTTATTATAACACAATAAATATAAAATTTTAGGAGAGCTAGATACTGCAAAAATTACTGAAACACCTTTACTTTATAGTGTGAAACCCTGGCCCAGTCCAAGATCATGGCACCTGTACGGTCGTGTTCCGGTGAGGACCCTCTTCCTGGTTCATAGCAGTTGCCTCCTTGCTATGACCTCACATGGTGGAAAGGACTAGGGATCACTGTGCAATATCTTTCATAAGAACACTGATTACATTCATAACCAAAGCACATCCCAAAGATATATATAGTCTGCATCAGGGAAATTTACAAAGGATAATGAATAGAAATAAGCTAATAGTTAGAAGACTATGTAAATTGAAAATAAAGATATTTGCAGCTATATTAAGCAAAATGTCACGAACATAAAATTATTTATATCAACTTGTAATCAGTCATTTAAAAGGCAGTTAAAATTATTTGGTTAACTATTTAAATAAGTAAAAATGTAAGAGCACAACATAAGATGTTATGAAATTCAAATATAATGCCATGAGGAGAATCTATTTCTGAGGGAAGTAGGTAAACTAAGATCCTATCTTAGTAAGTTTTAGCCTAATATTTCATCTAATTTTAATGTTTTATATTCAAATTATATCTTGAAAGTATATTTTAAATATTTAGGACAGTAATATAAAAAAAGTATAGAATTATTCTGTATGTTCCAAAGGTAAATATTTAAATAAAGTATTTGAATGAAGATCAGATTCTGATTCTAGTGGAGTACATTTATTTATTAAAGCTGCTAACAATTTTACAAAAGCGAGCTAAAGCCCTGAAATTGAAGCATGGACCATAGGGGATCAACTCTAGCACAATTAAACCAGGAAATTGTTTAAATGAGTTTGCCAGATAATTAAAATTTATGCATATATTTTCAAAAACATAAGTAGAAAATCTGAATAATCCATAATCCATTAAGAGATGATAGAGTAAATTAGGTATAACAAAAAAACCACAGTATGAGATATCCAAATAAACTTTTAGGCAATGTTAATTAATGGAAATACAATAAAAGTAATAATTACAGTGAGTTAGGCTTAAATGTAGCAACATATTAAAAGGGGCACATTTGTAAACAAAATGTCCAAGGTTAGAATAACCAGGATGGTGAGGGACTAGAAATAATATGTTTGAGAAGTTGTATTAATTGGGACAGATACCTTGGAAAAGAAGGCATTATGAAATATTTATCAGCTAATAATTAAAATTTTGTTAGTTTGTCACTTAAATGGTAGGATTTTTGTGTGTGACATTATGGATAAACAAAACCTAGAACCAAAAGATGAGAACTACAAATAACTTTGTCTCACTAAAGTAATAATTATGTAATAATTCCAGCAGTGGAATATGATCTTTTTGAAATAGATTTCCACATCACTCGAAATGTTCACTGAGGCTTATGGCCTTTAGTCAGTGTTGGGGAAGTGGGGGTTTAGTTTGAACAGATCATATCCTATATAATCTCTAATGCCCATGTTCTTCTATCACTCATTTTCATTATAAAAAAATCAAGGACATAATAACCTTGTTTTTGTTCTAGAGTGAAAAATTGGGTTTTCATGACAAATGCAATGTATATATCTTCTATACATCAACTTATATCCTAGTGTTATATATAAAATAACTAACATTTTGGAATGCAAATTGGTCAAACATTTAAATGTAAAATCATGCAAAATCTAAAAAAACACATATATGGAACAAAAGTGGAGAAATCTTTTATTACTATGATGGAACCCAAGTTAATAATAGAAAACATAAATAAATTTACTACAATAACATGAACTGTGTGAAAAAAATAATACCATGGGCAAAAGAGAAAGTGTGTAAACATTGGGAAAATACAATAACAAAAGGCCAATATAATTAATATATAAAGATCTCCAAACAGTGAGATGCAAAACCAATAACACAATAGAAAAGAATCAGGGAAAAACAGATAAATCAACAACTCAAAGTAAATGCAAATTGTTCTGTAATTATTTAAAGATGCTTAATATTGCTCATTATAAGAGAAATGTAAAGTGACTCTATATAGTTGGGAGGAAACTTTTTAGACAAAAAGATGTCCTATATATAATTCAGATATTGCTTATGTGGGTGTATACATTTTTAAGTATACACTTCCAACTTCTGCACTCTGTAATTAAACCTCAATTAAAAACAAACAAAACAAAATAAAACAAAAAGCAAAGACATTTGGTGCAGGATTTTTTCATAGTTTGAGAAAAAACAGTACTGGATTGCCAAACCAGAATTGCATGAATCATAAATATCAACCAATAACAAACTTCATTAGTTTTTCAAAATATACAGGCCATCTTTAGGCCTGAAAAGCATTCTTTTCTTGGGAAAGAAGTCCAAGTCTGTCAGCAAAACACTCTAAAGATTATTTCTGTTCTGCATTCGGGTGCGTTCTGGATCAGACTTAGCATGCATTATTGAAGTAATACATGCAGAATCTGCCTTCACAGAGAGAGATGTTTTAATGATGGCACATCTCCCTGCAGTTGTCTTCTCAAGTGGATTGCATGAGGTAACAAATGGAATATTGTTTTAAGTGGACACATTGATTGGAATTTTAGCAGGAAAAAAGTACTTTTTGACTCCTGGAAATTTTCAAGACGCACCAGGAGCTAAGGTCCTTGACATCCACATTGTTGTGTTGCAGTGATTAAAGCTATGCCTTCTTTACATTTCACAGGATATTTAAGATAGTTTGCTTAAAGTTAAATGATTTCATTATAGAAGTTATATCCAACTGATAATCTAAATAAATTAAATACATAAGTGTTTAACTCATGTTGTCCATGTAATAAATACCAAAAAATTCCACACAATAATACTTTGCCCTGCATAATTTTTTAATATTTATTTTAGTTATAGTTGATGTATAATATTATATTAGTTTCTGATGTATAAGATCATTATTAGGCATTTATACAACTTGCAAAGTGATCACCCTGATAAATCAGTACCCAACTGATGTCTTACATAATTATTACAATATTACTGACTACATTTCCTATGCTGTACTTAACATTCCCATGACTGTTTTTATAACTGGTAATTTGTACTTCTTAATTCCATTTGTCCTTTCACCCATCCCCCAAGGTCGTCTCCCACCTGGCAACTATCATTTTTCTCTCTGTAGTAATGAATTGATTTCTATTTTATTTGTTTGTTATTTAGATTTTACACACAAATACAATCATATGGTGTTTGTCTTCCTCCATCTGACTTATTTCACTTAATATAATTCCCTCTAGGCCTATCTGTGTTGTTGTAAATAGCAAGATTTCATTCTTTTTCATGGATGAGTAAGACTCCATTGCATATATGTACCACATATTCTGTATCCACTTGTTTATCAATGGACACTTAGGTTACTTCCACTTCTTGGATATTGTAAGTTATGTTGCAGTGAACACAGAGGTGCATATAGTGTTTTCAAATTAGTGTTTTGTTTCTTAGGATAAATACCCAAAAGTGTAATTGCTGGAATGCAGTCATATGGCAGTTCTATTTTTCATTTTTTGAGGAATCTACATACTGCTGTCTATTGTGACTAGACCTATTTACAATTCCAGCCTTTCTCCACAGGCAATATTTTTTATAGTGGCATTCTATATAAATTTGTGCATTGGATCCTCAGAGAATCCTGTTGGGTTGCATAACACAAATATAACGATTCCTATATTTAAAATAAGGATCCTTGGACTCCAAATGCCTTAAGCAGTTCTGCATGAACTATCACTGGATAAAAATTCCAATCTGCCTGATTCTGTTCATCATGTTCTTGATTACATTATATTCAGAGTAACAGCAAGCTTCTTACTGTTCCACAATTGCTCATACTTCCAGCATTGTTTAGAAAGCTCCCCTGTATGCACTTTGCTCTTTTACCACTGTGCCTTTTTCTTACTTATGAAGGATGTAATACAGATTTGTTTTGCCCTGCTTCAGAATTCAGTTTACAGCACAACATTAATGCAATGATTTAACATTCCTTAAAATGTATATTCTTCAGAAATACTTTATCAATTTATGTTAACAGAGTACAGAGAGATAAAGTACACATTTGATTTGCTACATTTAAATGATAGAATGGAGAGTGCTAATTATTAAGGAGAGCTTGAGTTTTTCATTTTTATCATATTTAAATAAGATACACCTTTTTAAATAGTAATACTATGAGAATTACAATTAATAAAATTAGATTTGCATTTATCCTTGGACTGAAGGACTAAATTGGCTGTAAACATCATTTTAATGCTCTGTTAAAAAAAAACTTTTATTATAACTTTGCTATTCAATACTAGCACTCTCTGAGACAATGCTAACCCCAAGTTAATTACATTGTCTCTAGAATTGTAGAGAAAAATACTGTAAAACAAGGACAGTATCTCTCTATCTTACTCATTGTTGATTTTGTATTCTCTATTTTAGTATATGTTATATCAGATGAAACATATAAATTTTGATTAGTAAATAATAGCAACTGTATTTTATAAGAGATTTTTAAATGCTAAATAAAGTTAAGGGATAGAGGAGATCAATAAATATCAGTCAAAAACACAAACAGAGTTGAAATCAAATTATTGTTCTATCATAGTTTATATCCAGAGCATTTTCCCCTCAATTATATCAGAATTATGACCAAGGCCCAATGTTGAGTGAAAAAGTGCTCAGCAGCTAAAGTCAGCGTTTGGAGAGTCTCTAATTTGGGGCTCAGCCACTTACAAAGTGGGTCTCTTTGAAAGGTGCCAGAATCAGTCCCATCATCATCATCACAGTTCTTGTTCTTCAATCAATAAAATGAAACAGCTAGAAGAAAGGGGGTCTGATTTGGCAGAGAGATTTCAGTTTGTGTAGAACTGAGGTGGGCCTACAGAGACGAGTTCCAGCAGGATCTTCTACATCAATAACTGCAGAGTGGAGTCCCACATAGGCTCCTCCAAAGGACTCACAGATACGCCTGCAAGTAGAATGCACTCTTGGCTGAATTAAATAATGGTTTTTGAATACTGGCAGAACATTTTCTTTAAAGTTTGTGCTATCTACAACGCAAAAGTTATAGACATGACACTCATGAAGTTTAATCTGCTTTAAAGTCTGGACAACCCAACAACACAAAAAATGAAGCCCTGATTTGCACCATTTGTTAATTTTTGTGATGTGGATATTCTACCACGGCAGATTTCAAGCTGTTTGACAGGACATCAATTACTATGGCATTGCAAAGATAAATGCAGCAGCAGACCCTTTAACATAACAGTTCCACCAAACAGATACAATAGATGTAAACAAACTAAAGGCTCCAAACAATAGTAAAGTGTAGTAACATAATGAGGAGTTGCAGAGTCTAGAAGTTGTTGTCAGACACTTTCTCAATGATATGTGTTCATTTGCTCTGTTTGACATTTTTCTGTCTTTATGATGAGAGAGAATGTCCTATTGCGACATTTTTCTCCATAAGGTACATATCGTAGAGAAAATATTCGGAAGTTCTGATTTTTTGGCAGGTATTTGATTACACTTCTGGTCAGGTGATGGACGACCTTACTTGGAGTCTAGAGGGGTGTCTAAAAAGGGCCCTGGGGGATGTCAAGCCCGGTCACCCAAGAGAATGTCCTGAGCCAGAGCCCAAGCAGCAGATGGAATGCCCCCAATGGAGTCCAGAGAGACACTGATCTTCAGTGTGGGCCTCTAGGTGCAGGCCTTGGTTTCCGTTCACAAAGTAATTATTTTTCCCCAACTTTCTACTTCAGTAAACATCTGATTTCCCACGAAAAAATAAAGAAGAAAGTGAGCAGTACAGTCTGTCCAAGGACATGATGAGCACCTTGAAAACTGACTCACTATAACCATATTTTCTCCCAGGAAGACAGCCTTGTTTTCCTTTAGAATGGTATTAAAGTTTGGGAGCTACAACAAAGACTTTTTTTTTAGGACCAAGTACATTTATAAAATTGTTTTAGTCTACAAAATACATTAGCAGCAATTTGTCAGCTGAGCCAATATGACTAGGCATACATTTTTATGACCATTACCTTCCTTTCCCAAATAAACAGAATAATTAGAGAAGTCAGTGAAGTCACAATCTGTTTAATACTCATCAAACTTTCCTGTTGATGCAGGTTTAGAACTGGCAACTGAAGTAACTATTCTTTTTGCTCTTAGAGTAATTGTGGTTTCACTGTGATTTTGGAGCAGAACAACCTTAGTAATTAACCACCTTGTTTTTGGAACACCTTTTTATCAGTGTGTGTCTTTGAAGCAGAACTAAAAGGAAATAAAATAATTTTCAACATACTGTTACTTATTTTCTGAAATAGTTGTCCCAATTAATTTGCTGAATATAGGACATCTAATGAGCCGGAGTGTTCATGATATTTGAATGCACTAAGAACACAGGTTTGTTTGCTGTACTTTATATTCCTTTCAGCAAAAAGAGAATTATTTCTGTTGACCATTTTCAAAAAACCTGTGCTTTTAGAGTTTTATAAATGGAGGTTTTTATTATATTTTCATTTTTATTAGCCTTGAAAATTAGGCTAATATGATATCCCCATTTTATTGAGTGGTCCAAAATCTATATGTCTCCTCTGAAAACAACTAAATGCTATGTTTTGGTAATCACTCGAATGACAGTGAATGAATAGACCAAACTAAATGAGACAAAGCCAATGTTATATCTCTGGTATATCTGCATCAGAGTTGTTTCTAGCACAATGGATTTCTCTCCAACTGCTTTATGTCAGGAGTGTTGTCTAAGGATACAATTCTGAATCTAAGTTCCCAAAGTTAACGACTTTGACTTCATAGGAACTAACAAAATATACTATGTTAATGATTAAAATAATTATTTAGGGCAACTTTAAAAATTAAAGATTGAAAGAAATTCCCTTCCTCTTGCTATTATACATTAACTAGGGGCCCAGTGTGCACAAATATGTGCACCTTGAAAGGAACTATGGGCTATGAGGCTACGGTGGGCAGAGGGATGGGTCTCAACTCATCCTCCGCACTCCCACCATGGCCCCAGGTCCCCTGTCTGCCGGCAGCCCCACTCCCTCCACCACAACTCCCATGCACTGACAGCGCCAGCTGCGCTTACACCTGCTGATGGTGCAGAGCAATTGGGGCCTGCACTGTCAGTGGGTGCAAGCGGCAGCTGCTGCCCCTATTGCCCATAAGGAGCAGGGGGAGGTGGAGCAGCCCTGAAGGGTGATCAGGGCCAGCGGCCACTGCTTTCACCCACTGACAGCACCGAGCGATCGGGGCCAGCACTGGGCGCTGGCAGTGGGTGTGAGTGGGGCCGGTGCAGGCAGCAGGTATAAGTGCTGTGCGGGACCGCGGCACGCAGGAGCAAAGAATTTTCAGTAACCACCAGAGGTTCGGCTCAATGACAGCAACTGGTGCCCCGCCTTGGTCTGGTCCCCCTGCTCACCTGCTCCGCCATCCTGCTGTGGCAGATGCCCGCCATGTTCCACACGTGCACCCTGGTGGTCAGCGCATATCATAGCAACTGTTTGTTCAGTTGTTCCACTGTTCAGTCTATTTGCATATTAGCCTTTTATTATATAGGATTGGTAAGTATTTTTTAAACAAGTCAGTAAATAAAATGTTTGGATCTCCTAGAGAGAAGAAATATTCAAAGAAGCTTATTTTATTTTATTTCATTTTACTTTGTGACTGAGAAAATCACTTTATTTTGTTGGGGTGGGGGGCAGGTATCCAGCCTCAGAACTTCTGGAACTGCTTCTTGGTGCCGGGGGCCTTGGTGACCTTGAGCACGTTGAGGCGCATAGTCTTGCTCTGGGGCGGCACTCACCCAGGGTGACAACGTCGCCCCATCTGGACATCTCTGAAGCAGGACACAGGTGCACTGACCTGTCCTTGTGGTGCTTCTCAAAGCGGTTGTACTTCCGTATGTAGTGGAGGTGGTCTCGGTGGATGACAATGGTCCTCTGCCTCTTCATCTTGGTCACCACACCGGACAAGATGAGCCCTCAGATGGAGACATTACCAGTAAAGGGGCATTTCTTGTCAATGTAGGTGCCCTCAATGGTCTCCTTGAATCCCAGGCCGATGTTCTGTAGTATTGAGGTAGCTTCTCCTTGCCAGCTTCTCCAACCAGGACCCTCTTCTTACTTTGAATGATGGTGGGCTGCTTTTGGTAGGCTTGCTCCGTCTGAATGTCTGCCTACTTCATGGCCACTTGAAAAAAAAAGTCAAAGAAGCTTCCTAATTCTATAAAGTTAATGCTTATTATTAATTTATTATTTAATAACTTTTCTTTCAAAATTCCATGTTATCTATTCCTTTGAGCATTACTTTTTGAGACTATTCACTGGTGAATTTTTATAGGAAAAATAATTTAACAGCCCATTAAAAATATAAACTTTCAAAAACTATTGAAATATAAACTTTTAAAAACGATTTTTTTACTTCACAGTGATCTGACCATAGCAATATTCAATTTCTTAAGTTTAGTAGATATAAAGCAAGTTTCATATCTCACCTGAATAGGTATTCCAGCTCTCTGCTAATGAGGTCACTGCCTTTCAACAGTTATAAAAATTTAAGCAGTGATTCAGAAATTTCTACTGCCTTCCATTCAACGGCATTGGTTTAGAACAGTCCGATTTGACTACACCTTTTCTTCTCTGTCTGTGAGGAAACTTGTCTCCCTCTTTTATATGTTAGGCAATTGGCAGTAATGACCAGTAGATACAACCTCTCTTTCACCTTTGGAGTTTGAGATGCAGGCATCCTCTGTTCCCAACAGAGATATTACAAAGCAGACTTTGAATAGGCTCGCTCAGTAATGGTTGACAAGTTCAGATATGCAAAGACAGTGTAAGCAGTGCCACTGAGAAAATGAACAATTTCTTGGCCTATCAAACAGTTATACCAAGGGCTCTATGACCCAGGGAACCAAATATGTAATCCATGGGATTTACAACATACCTTTATCTCAACTCACAAATTCTTTTTTCTCCTTCCAAATATATAAGATTTTCACTGTCCAATGTCTAGAAAATCTATGTTACAGACTGTGTTCTCACAAAAATCTCAACACTTCATCCCACCCCTGTCAACTTGAGTCATCCATACCTCCTATGTCAAGAATTTCTAGCTTATCTTTCCTTGCTCAACTTTTCTCTACAGAATATACCAGCACATTTTATTAATACTCTTCCTCTCATTACCTCTCAATTCTGCATCACAAAAAGCCAAAACTCTGTTTGCAAAGTTTAAAACAGAAGCAATTGAGTAGAAGATTTAGAAAAAGGGAAAATGAAATTGTTAATATATTTGTTTCCTATTAAGGTTATTTTGTGGAGGGGTGTTGGTTGTATGTAATATACTTTACATTTGGTGACTTGTAGCCACATGAAGAATCCTGGAAATAGCAACTTTGAAGTTCACAGTAGGTATGAATAATCTTCACACTGCTAAGGAAAAAGTGCCAGGGTAACTGTCCTATGTCATTAGGCAAAATCAAAATTCCATTTCTAATTTCTGTGAACATTTACTGAACTTTGGAAATATTTTTCTCAGTAATGCAAAATAAAACATATAAAACAGATTATCAGTTAAATCTGCCACTTTGTACCATACAACCCAATTTTTCTTTAACACGTTTCATAGGTCAAAAGCTCTCACATGAGCTAATCAGAAATTTCTGAGCAGGTGATCACATGAACACTCAAAAGTCAATCGAGCAGTGCAATATGAAATTAAACTCCGTATTTACACACATATCCTTTATTAGACATGTATTTACTCAAATTATAGAGTATATTGAAATGCATGCTATCTCTTTTTAAAGTAAAGAATACCTTCATGAATTTCTGTGGTAAAAGTGCTGTTTTTCTGAGCTCAAGCAAATTCATATTTTCATCACCAAAGTGAGCATCATTGTTTCCAATTAAAGTTGCTTATCTTGTCAGGGAGGCAAATTTTAAACTTATGCCCAGAAGTAGTTAAGAATGTTGAAAATACAGTGATGTCAGTTGTGTTAAATAGAATTTAGAGACAGAAAGTTTCATGAATGTCCCCAAATTTTTTATTTTTGGGGATTTTCTTTCATGCATATAAGATTAAAATGACACCATGTACTTTTCTAGCACGAGCTGGAGTTATTTATCTAAGTGTATATAAAATACTGCTTAAATAATCATGCAGAATACATATGGATATATTTCTAAATTATTTTCCATTACATATGTTTATTTGTCCATTTGTTTATTAATGATACACTATTTTGATTATTGTAGCTTTATAGAGGTCTTCAAGTCATATAGTGTGAGACCTATTTTTTTAACCAGATTTTTTTGTTAACATATAATCTTTAAATAATGAAATTAAGAGAAAAGCAAAATTATATTTTTCAGACATTTGTTTATATTCTTGTTTTGAGAATTAAATATAGAGTTAAAATATTTATCCATGGACTTGTGCATTTGGTTAAATATTTCTGAAATGCATAGATAAATAGAAGAATGCTTGCTTCCTATTCCATTATTAGAAGACCATATTAAAAATTAAGCGCTTCAACATATGGATGAAACAAAAAAATAAATTAATTAATTTAATTCAGATATGGTGTTGGATTATAGTACATTAACCTTTACACAGCTCTTCCTAAATGTTCTGTGACTCCTTTAGTAGGAAATGAAAATCCAGGGGCACCTGTAATGTTACCATTTCTAGTGCACTGTTTTCCTCTATGTCTCAGCAATCAAGTTGAGATTCTTAGATACTGAACTACCAAACTAATATTTAATCTCAGGTGCTGTTCTATGTTTTTGTTACAAGCACTTGTGAAGAGCTACACAACTCAAAATATCGGGTCTATAAACCTTTAAGAATAATGTTTGAGAACCAGAGCAACTTTAAGATAGTATAGTTGATACAGCTGAATTAAAATTGAATAAGAAGTAAAGCAGCATTATTTCAGTCTTCTAGTAGGAAACTAAAACCACAGGAAAGGCTGGTTGATATTGGGATTTACTCCATGTATTTAACGAATTTTATTTAGCAGTTGAGTTCTATAAACATCTTAGATTAACATTTATTAAACTATTTATGACAATAAAAATTGCCCAAATACTTTAGCAGATCGCATTGCAGATAAATAAGGCACAGTATGTTTATTAATAAATATGATTGCATTGAAAAATTATATGTCTTCAAATATTTTATAATTTATAGCCGTTAGAGTAAAGGATTAATTTTACATCCTGCTTTTAGTGATATTTTACTGTATTGCCTACCTACACTTTATAACATTGAATATATTTTTATTGACAACTGACGGTAACCATTAACTCATTCATATTCATTTGTATAATGTATACATTTAAAAATTATTTTAAAAGAAGAAAATAATTCATCATGCAACACAAAGCAATTTTTTACTATTGATTTAGTATATGTCCGAGGAATTATATTAATAGAGAAAACTCTATCTAAGTATATAGTAGGTGACGATTATTTAAAAGGAAGGCCTTTATAGATTACTCTGCAATGTATTAACCTATTGTTAGGAACAGATTAATCATTCAATATTAATTTGTGAAAATTAATTTGAATAATTCTCTTGCTAATTTATTCACAAAAACAAGAAGATGTTGAGTTCTCCTCAGTGTTTTTCATTTTATTCAATACTTTGATGTGCTTAAAAAGTAACTATGAAATGGGCATTTATTCAAGTTTTTGATCTTTATAATAGAGACATTTTCATATCATTTAAAAAATTTTAGAAAAAAAAACTGTGACCGTGTTATACTTAGATTATCCTATATTATAAAAGGGTTATATGCAAATTAAATGGCAGAACGACCGGTAGCTATGATGTGTACTGACCACCAGGAGGCAGACGCTCAACACAGGAACTGCTCCCTGGTGGTCAGTGTGCTCCCACAGGGGAGGTGCCACTCAGCCACAAGCCAGACTGAGGGCTGGCAAGTGCAGTGGCGGTGGGGTGGTGGGAGCCTCTCCAGCCTCCCCAGCAGCGCTAGAGATTTCTTATATAACCAGGCTGAGGGGACCCCTTCATCCCCGAGTGCATGAATGTCATGTACTGGGCCTCTAGTTATAACATAAAATAAATTTACAATAATATCTATACCAATAAAAGAGAAACATGCAAATTGACCATCCCTCCACTATGCCCATCAGTCAATCAGAGTGATATGCAAATTAACCCAACAAAGATGGTAGTTAATTTGCATATGAAGGCACGGAGTGAAGACTGAAGACAGCGTAGAAGGAAGCCAAGCACTGCAGAAGGGAGCAAAGCGGTGGAGAAGGGAACAAAGTGGAGGCAGCGGAGAAGGAAGCAGTGGTGAGGCAGCGGAGATGGGAGTGGAGCTGAGGCGGTGGACATGGGAGGGGGTGAAGCAGCAGAGACTGGAGGGAGCCAAGTGGCGGAGAAGTGAGGGAGTGAGGCAGTGGCCACGGGAGGGAGCAAAGCGGTGGACACAGGAGGAAGTGAGGCAGCGGAGATGAGAGGGAGCCGAGGCAGCAGAGAAGGGAGGGAGTGAGGCGGCGAAGACGGGAGGGAGCAAGGCAGCAGAGATGCTTTGCTCTGGCCTCAGGAAGCCCTATTCTTGCAGGAATAGGTCCAAGGAAGCCCTATTGCAGGAGTCTTCCTGCAACAGGCCTCTAGTGTAACTTTAAAAAGCCATAAAGATTTCCCCTGCAAGATGAAACAAAACTATGATTAAGACTTAAAAAAATGGTTAGAGCCCTAACCAGTTTGGCTCAGTGGGTAGAGCATTGGCTTGCAGACTGAAGGGTCCTGGGTTCGATTCCGGTCAAGGGCATGTACCTTGGTTGCAGGCACATCCCCAGGAGGGGTTGTGCAGGAGGCAGCTGATCGATGTTTCTCATCGATGTTTCTAGCTCTCTATCCCTCTCCCTCTCTGTGAAAAATTAATAAAATATATTTTAAAAAATGGTTAGAAATGTTGCAAGTGTGTATTAGGGTGACCCTGTAAATTGCAAAGTAAATCAGAAGTAACTTAAATCATCAGATAGGCGAAGATTATTCATGGTCCATGGGCATGCTGCTTCTATAGAATCCAATATTTCAAACTCAGCAATTTGATGATAGAAGAATTTTCTTTTGCTCATGTTAATTCAACATCTACAAACAAATCTGGCAATACAATTTATTATGTAACTGGATAATTATAAAGGCATTAGGGGTATCTTTATTCTTTATTAATCTAACTAGAGGCCCGGTGCATGAAAATTCATGCACTGGAGGGGGGCGGGTCCCTCAGCCTGGCCTTCCCCCTCTCACAGTCCGGGAGCCCTCAGGGGCAGGAGGTGACCTGGTGATCAGAGGAAGGCGACGCTCCATCACACCTCTGCTGCTGCCACTGCTGGTAGCACAAGCCTCGGCTAGCCCTGGTTACCTGACCTCGGGCGGCCCTGGGCAGCTGGGTGGCTGAGGGGCCCGGGGGGTCTGGAGGCAGGCCCAGCCTTGCCATGTACCTCCCACCCTGGCAGGGCTGAGGGGACTGGGCGCCGCCATCTTGTGGCTGTGGGTGTTGCTATCTTTGAGGGTGGAGCCATCAATTAGCATATTCCCTTCTTATTGGCTGTGGGTGCTGCCATCTTTGCAATGGAGTGAGGGTCAATTAGCATATTCCTTCTTTATTAGATAGGATAGTTAATATGAATAAGCCTCTTCTGCCATACTCCACAAATTTTTATAAAAATTTTTTACATATTACTAATAAGTAGGCAGTGCCCTCAGCATAAATGTTTCTTTCTTAGCTGTCCTCAAAATCAATTTAGACCCTGGTAAGATAACCCTCAAAGGAATGACTTCTTTCTGTTTGGTCCCTGTCTGCACAGACAGGGCCAAACAGAAAGAAGTCATTCCTTTGAGGATTTTCTTACCAGGCATGTGGTGCATGCCTCAGTTTTTTTGAGCTCTACATAGCTCATCACTCACGCAAATGAATGCCATGGTAGATTAAGGAGGCCTTCTAGGGGTTTGCCAGTTCCCTTTCAAGGGGAATGGACAATAAGCAAACTAAAACCAGCAGGTCCAATCCGGCCTGCTTCCTGTTTTTGTAAATAAAGTTTTATTAGAACACAGCCACAACCTTCTGTTTCTATATGGCCTAAGGCTGCTTTTGTGCTACCACAAAACAGCTGACTAATTATAAGAGAACCTGTCTGGCTACAAGTATAAAAATTTAATATCTGGACCTTTATAGAAGAGAAGTACTGACCTTTGCTATTCAGCATTGAGGATGAACTAATTATTATTCTACCAACAACATGAATTACTTTAAAAAACATTATTGACTCCTATATCCATATGCATATATTTTAGGACTCCAAAAAGAAAACGAGTTTGGGCTTTATAGAGTCAAATATTATAAGCTTGGAAAGGACAGCTTTAGTGGAAATATAATTAAACTGTTTCCTTGAGGTAAATGGACAAAGTAGATTTATTTTTCCTTGAGAACTGATGGAGGATATATTATTTAATTTTACTTGCTGTTGTTAGCTATTTTAAAGAAATATTGCCCTATTTTAGTGTTCAACAGTCTGTAAAGTTTTCAAGGTTGGGGAATAATAATTTCCTCAACCATATTTAGTTTCTCAATATAATTTGGCCAAATGCCAACATTATAGCATTCAGATACACTTTATGGGCAAATTGTTTTGATATATCTTTGTAATCTATTAGAAGAAAAGCAGTGTTGCTTATGAATAGAGCGAGAAAGTGGATTGCTCCTTCTTTCTTCACCATAGAACTTTATCAGCTGATAAATACTTGGAACTTCACCCAGCGTGTAACAAAGAGTCTGATGTAAATAAATAAGATGAGTCAAACACATAGTAGATTTTGGAGGGAGATTTTTAAAAGTAACATTCAGTAAATCTAGATGAATTAGCGATTTCCACCCCAAAAATGTGTTGTATATTAAAGATTATAAAAATTATGAAATACTAGTAACCTTGAGCTAATTCTAAATTGATGACAGCTTTGGTCCCTTGGCTAATGGATCTCAACTCTGTATAAAATTTAGAGCTTTTGAAATATATGGATACCTGGTTTCACTCCACAACAATAATTTCAGGGGTTAGGGCCAATCATAGATAATGTTAAAAGATTCACATTTTGTTCTAATATGCAACCATATTGTAGAACTCTTGGCAGTTCTGAGGGCTTTTGAAGCATCAATTCTAATTCCCAAGGTAGAATAAAGTGAGGTAAGATAAGGTCTGGATGCTGTGATAGTTAGATCTAAATTTTTCTAATGATTATTTCTCATCTGCAAAATATAGTACCTGACCAAAATCAGCTGTCTGGCTGGTGTGGTACCTTCCTACTAAAGATTTGTTGGAGCTATTTTATATGTTCTCACTTACATCATCAAATGGCATTCAGTATTCTGAAGGATACTAGCCAAAGGGTTTTGAAAAATAGCTCTTTGATCTAATTTTTTCAATTTTTTCAAAGGTAATCTGATGTTATTAGCAATAATGTCTGCTGTCTTATACACAGGTGGAGATGAAGGCAATAAGAATACACTTGGTTGGTTCTCCTGGCAACCATCCTGCAAATTCATGGTGCTTTCCAGTCACTAATTAACATAACAAAAGACACCTTTAGCGCTCTTATTGCTTAGGAAACCCCAGAGCTTTTAGGGGCTCTGTGCCAGAAACAGGGAGGAAGACCAAAAAAGGTCAATTTCTTATCATAAATTATAATATCACAGAAGTGAGAGTCAGATGTTGGAGGAATTTAAATTCTGGTCCCAGCGATTCATGAAACCTGCCATGTATCTCTCCTGTGTTGTTGTTGTTTTGGTAGAAGTTGGTCGATTACATAAGATATACTAGTATTTTTTTAAATAAAATACTTTTGGTCTGTTTTTTGCCTAAGTTCATTTCAGTTAGATTGTTGTTCAAAATTAAGACTTTTGATTAAATCAGTTTTATTTATAACAGCAACAATGGTGAAATTCCAGCAGTAGCATATTAAGTAAATTTTGGTACTTTCATATAATGAAATTTTATGCAGCTATGAAAAATCACATTTAAAAATAGTGGCGACGGGAATGGCTTACATTATAATATTACATGCTATTTGAGGATACAAACAATATGATTCTATGAATTAATGCTAAAATATTAAAACCTATAAAAAGAAAATACACTGATGTATTAATAGTGGCTACCACCAGATAATGGGATTAGGTTTGATTTCCTTTTTTCAGCAATGTACAAGTATTACTTTTAAAATAAGAAAAATAATTGACTTTTTAAAAATGTTTCTTTGATTAAAACACAATTTAATTTTACACAAGAAACAGATAATTCACTTGTTAGTAAAAATAACAGTCAAAAGAGTACATTGGATTATATTACCATACAGCTTTCAGAAAAAGTGTCAAAAAGTCAATGTTGCCGTAGACAGTTCGGTTCAGTGGATAGAGCGTTGGTCCACAGACTGAAGGGTTCAGGGTTTTATTCTGGTTAGGGGCACATGCCTTGGTTTCAGCTCAATCATGTGGGAGGGAACTAGTCCATGTGTCTTTCTCACATGGATTGATGTTGCTCTTAGTCTCTGCCCCTCCCTTGCACTCTCTAAAAATCAATGGAAAAATATCCTCAGGTGAGAATTAACAACAACAAAGGCCAATATAAAATATCCAAATTTAAGACAATTTTGTATAGAGTAAATTTCCTCTTTTGTCTCTATGTAGTATTCTTCTAGTTCCCAAGTGCCCCCTCAAGTTTAAACAGCAAAATTGTTTGGTTATTTAAGAAATCATACAACTATCATGAATTTGTGGTTATGTCAGCTATATTTTATCATGTTTTGTTCTAATAGATTTAACTAATTTTAGTTCATAAGTTTATCACATGCATATGATAAGCACTTCAAATAGAGCTTAGGTGATAACAGAAAAGTCAGCCAGTCTCTTTTCTCTGTACGGAGGCAGCAGAGGCATTTCAGTGTGAACCAGTGATGTTTATACAGTCAAACCGCAGCATTTGTTTAGCTTCTGTATGCCACTAATATGCCATACGTAATGGGAGGATAAATGAGATACGCGTGACAGTTTCCAATAGTTGTTTTAGCTAGCATCTATAGAGTTCCTTTAGTAGATGCCAAGAATTGCACTAAGTGATTTACATAACTTTGAGTGAGTGTTGTCATTTTAGAGATTGGGTAATTTGGATCTGGGCTGGGAAATTGCAAAGCTTGCTGGAGGTGACGTGAATAGATAGAACTGGCTTTGGTCTGTTGGACTTCACATCTTGTGCATTTAGTGCCTAATGCCTTTATGAAATATATATCCCACTCTTTTGGCCTATAGCTTTCACTGTGTAATGTGTTCCATTCTACTTCCAGTGCTAGTCTGCCTTACTTACAAATTGGTAATAGATATAGGCTGGAAACAATATATAGAAAGACTTGGGAATTGCAGCTCTAGCTCCAGAATTGTTATTTCTTCCAGTAAATTAGAGAAAAGCCATTTCCGATTGTTTTGGAGGATGACACCAAAGCTACTGGGGAAAAGAACAAATAGACAATTTTGACTTCATCAAAATGTAAAACTTTTATGCATCAAAGGATGTTATCAACAAAGTAAAATGCAAATTACAGAATGGGAGAAAATATTTGCAAAGCACACATCTGGTAAGAGATTAAGGCCCCAAATATATACTAGTAAAGAGCTTTTAAAATTCAACAATAATAAAATAGCCTATTTTAAAAATGGACAAAGATTTAAGTAGCCAGTTTCCAAAGAGAATATGTAAATGGCCAATAAGCATGAAAAATGCTTAATATCACTAATCATTAAGGAAATGAAAATCAAAACCATAGTGAGATACCACTTTACAAGACAAACCAACAAACAAAAAAATAGAAACCAAGTGTTGGCAAGAATGTAGAGAAATTGGAACCCTTGTGCATTGCTGGTGGGAATATAAAATGGTGTGGCTGCTATGGAAAATAGTATGGTGGGTCCTTAAAAATATATACATAGCATTATCATTTCATAGAGCAGTTCCACTTCTAAGTAACAAAAGAAGTTAAATGAGGGACCCAGACATGCATGTTCATAATAGTATTATTCACAATAACCAAAAGGTAGAAACAATCCAAATGTCCATTGAGGGATGAATGGATACATAAAATGTATAGTCTATACATACAATAGAATATTATTCAGCCTGTGAAAGAATGAAATTCAAATACATGCTACAACATGGATGAAACTTTGAAGATCTTATACCAAAGGAAATAAGCCAAACATGAAAGGATGAATAATGTATGACTCTACTTATATGAGGTATCTAGAATAGCAAAATACATAGAAACAGAAAGTAAAACTGTTCATCAGAGGATAGGGGAGGAGAGAATGGGAGTTAAAATGGTAATCCAAATCCAATACCTCCCTACTTATATACATGTAAGCATATATGCTTATATAGCAATATATATACAAAAATATATTACTACATAAATTTCATTAGTGTGCTAGAAGGAAATAAGTGCGTAAGAACAAATACAGTAAGATAATGGGGATTAATATAACAAAAATGGCTGAGGAAATTTCATGGAGAAGATGACATTACAACCAAGACTTGTGCTAATGTAGTATCATTTTGGAAAGTTGATGGTGAAGCATCTGAACTATGTAAGGTTTTAGAGTAAAAGTTATATATCTGGGTCTTATTCAAGTATATATAAGGTTTCAGAAGTAAAATAAAAAAGGAGGATATTCTAGGTAGGATGAATTGCTTCAGAGAAGTACTAGATTATTTTCAGAAGAAACTGAGAAAACTGGTTTTCTAGAAGCAAGGAATTTACTTGGAAGTTGGTCAGAATGAGCCCAGATTTTGAATTAGTTACTTAAAGTTGCAAATGAGTTTTAATAACCTAAATGCCATTACAGTAGAATAAATGAATGGTGTTATAGACATACAAATGAGTACCCTTCAGCAATGAGAATGAACAAATAGGATTTCACTTCTCAAATATATTTTTGTTGTTTTGTTTTAATCCTGGTAATATTCTTTATGAGAGAGGGTTTCATAATAAAGAAAAAAAACCCAATAATTTTAAAATTTCAAAATGTTTGCTAATTTATCCTAAAATAATTATGTATTGAAGCATACAATGTAAATATGTGTATTTAAATTATCTTATAATGAGTGTTCACTCAAGACAGGTGCAAAAGTAAGGATTTCATATATATTAACTATTTAAATTATAAAAATAACTCAAAGAAATAGGTAACTAGTTGTTATATCTATATTACAAATGGAAGACCAAAGCATAGATCAAATAATGTCCTCTAATTCATAAATGTAAAAAGTGACAGATAAGGATTTATTATCACACCTTGAAGGTGGAGTCAAGAACTCTTGTGAGGCTAGTGTGAGCAAGCTCTAGAACATATATTATGGAACTGCTAATTCAAAGAAGTGCATATTTAATTATAATAAATGACAAACTGTTTGCTATAGTAGTTGTCCATTTTAATATTTTCACCAGTAATTTATCAGAGCTAATGGCCTGGTGCATGAAATTTGTGCACAGGGTGGGTGTCCCTCAGCCCAGCCTGCACCCTCTCCAATCTGGGACCCCTTGAGGGATGTCCAACTGCCGGCAGTCGGACATCCCTCTCCCAATCTGGAACCACTGTCATCTAACCCCTCACCTGACTGCCTGCCTGATCACCCCTAACCACTCTGCTTGCCAGCCTGTTTGCCCCCAACTGCCTCCCGCTGCCAGCCTGCTTGCCCCCAACTGCCCCCCACCAGCCTGATCACCCTCAACTGTCCCCCCGCCAGTCTGCTCACCCCCAACTGCCCCCCCCCCCGCTGGCCTGCTCGACCCCAACTGGCCTCCCACCAGCCTGATCACTCCCAACTGCCCCCCCACCAGCCTTCTCAGCCCCAACTGCCCCCCCACTGGCCTTCTCGCCCCCAACTTACCCCACCCAGCTGGCTTGATCGCCCCCAACTGTCCCCCCACAAGCCTGATCACCCCCTTCTGGCCTAATTGCCCCTAACAGCCTCTGCCTCAGCCCTGCCACCATGGCTTTGTCTGGAAGGTCTCCCGGAAAGTCTCCCGGTCTAATTAGCATATTACCCTTTTATTAGTTTAGATTTTACTGTCACTTAGTAGTGTTAGACTTTTTGAATTTTAGCCATTATAGTGTATATTATTTTCTTATTGTGATTTCTATTTGTCTTTGCCTGATGACTAATGACTGTGAACATCTTTTAATTGCCTATTAATCATTTGTGTATCATCTTTGGTTAAATGTCTATTTTGTGCTCATTTTTTATGCAAGTTTTTTTGTATTTTACTTATTGAGTTATAAGAATTCATGTGGGACAGTTCTAAACCCTAACCTTCAACACTAAGCCAAGTCCAATCAATACATAGTCTAAAGCATGGAATCCCAGCTGATCTCAGTCTTGATTAACTGACCTGCAAGTCTTCTGCAGACCAGGAAGTGAAATAAAAATACTTGTTTTATCATTATGATACTTAATGTTTTCATTGCACAGACTATTTTTGCAGCAGCAAATTCCTAAAGTGGGATTTTGCACCAAGAAACGAAGTAGTTCAATAACAGCAAAATATTAGCCTTGGGACTAGGAGGTAACAAGGAAACTGTTATAAGAGACTACAAAATTGTTACTCATATTTGGTCAATATTTGGTGTTGATTACGTTTTATATATTAAAACACTTGGTAAAATTATTACCTGTGACAACTTAGAAGGAATAAAAATGCATTTAGTAAACTTGTACTAATGGGCAAGTAAATTTTGAGACAAAATAATGGTGGGAGTTCACTTTTATTATCTGATTGTGTTGAGTATTAAAAGAAAACATGAGCTCTGTTTGCAAAGATCTAGTGATGGCGAACCTTTTGAGCTCAGCGTGTCAGCATTTTGAAAAACCCTAACTTAACTCTGGTGCCGTGTCACATATAGAAATTTTTTGATATTTGCAATCATAGTAAAACAAAGATTTATATTTTTGATATTTATTTTATATATTTAAATGCCATTTAACAAAGAAAAATCAACCAAAAAAATGAGTTTGCGTGTCACCTCTGACACACGTGTCATAGGTTCGCCATCACTGATCTATATAATCTATATAATAAGAGCCTAAGTGACCCTTACAATGGAACCACCAGAACGACCAGTTGCTATGACGCATACTGACCACCAGGGGCAGATGCTCAATGCAGGAGTTGCCCCCTGGTGGTCAGTGCACTCCCACAGGGGAAAATGATATATTCATTAATAAATAAAATACAAGAATCAACTGTTTCATGTATTTATAACTGTGAACCTACTTTTGACCCACCCTGAATATATCAAATGGCATTTAAAGCTCAACAATAAGAAAACAAACTACTCACTTAAAAAATTGGTGAAGCATTTTAAGTCTCCTCACCAACAAGATATACAGCTAGTAAATAATCATATGAAAAGATGCTAAACATATTCATTTTTAGAAAATTACAACTTAAAACAATAGTGAGATTGTACACACCTATTAGAATGACTAAAAGTTAAAAAAAAAAAAGAAAGAAAAGAAAACTGACAATGCTAACTTCTGGTGAGGATACAGAACAACCTTTCTTGTCACTAAAATTAATGGATAATAAAATTACTTTCATTTTGCACACCACTTTCCCCCCCTCAGGCCAATGAATGTAGTCATTTTATAAAAGCAAAGGATTTAGTGGGGTAATCTTATATAAGTCTTACTATCTTATTTAAGTCTCAATATTATTATATTTAAAAACTCTACATAACCTAGTAATTGAATTCAGAAGCGTCTATCTTTCTATTTCCACTTGGAGGAATATATTTTCATGACCCAATAAATGGGGGGGGGGGGAATCAATGCTTGTTAGAATACTGTTTTTGAAATTATATATGGAATGGAGAGGGTTGTTATTTTCTTCTCCCTCCAATAGTCAATAATCAATAATATAAAAAACTATTCACCGACATCATTTTCAATTTCTCTTTTAACTTTTCAGATATCATATGGCTACTCTTTAATAAGATACTTCTGTGTATCTCCACAAGTGAATTGCTGATCATTTCTTTTAAAAATGTATCTCTGAGTCAAATAAAAATAGGGGTAAGTTTGTATAAGGTCTATAGGAAATTCTGTTCCTAAAGGCCTAAAGAACTCTGGAAGCAAATATATAAAATTGATTTAATGAGAGTTACTAAACTAAGAAGTCAGTACAATGTGTACTGGCGTAGAAATTACAAGGTCACATTAGAATATAAGAGTTGAATAACTTTAGATTACATGATATGATTCCTAATTCTAAAGATTAAGTTATTGAGAAATTGAAAGGGCTTGGTCAAAGGAAGAAACATAAGAGAGTGCCAGGGTCCGACCCCAGCAGGTCCAGGGATCCCCAAAGGTGTGGACGGAGTCGGTGAAGAAGGAAGGACATGGAGACAGTGTTCAGTTGATCAGCAGCCTAGCCAGGATCTCTAGCCAGGATCTCCAGCCAAGTTCTGGTCTGGATCTCCAGCGAAGTTCTTCTTAGGATTTCCAGCCAGGTTCTGTCCAGGTTCTCCAGCCAGGTTCAGTCACCAGGTTCTCTTGCCAATTTCTGTAGTCAGGTTCAGTCCAGGATCTTTTGCCATGTTCTCTTGCTAGGTTCTGTCTCTAGGTTCTGAGGCCAGTTTCTGTCCAGGATCTTTTGCCATGTTCTCTCCAGCGAAGTTCTTCTGTCTCTTAGAGAACGTTCTGTGTAGGTTCTGTGCCTAGGTTCTGTCTCTCTTGGTCTTGTCTTCTGAGTTCTGTGTCTTGCTGTCTTGTTGCATCTGTATTTATACCAGTTGATTCCAATCCTATCAATCTCTATTACAAAGGTTAGGGCGTTTCTTATCTCCATTCCAGGGAGTAAAGATTATGTAGCTTAAGCATGATTGTTCGCAGTTAAAGAGATTAATTACCCGCCTTGCACTTAGTCGAGGGGTTTTATCCCCTCCCTAACTTCAGGGGAAAATCCCTACCTGGGGAAATAACCTTTCTCGAGAGGTGACCTTGGTTAAAACACAGCACCAAGAAGGTGAGCAAACATATTAAGAACAGTATGCCATATATGCCAGGTCCCTTGAAACAGCAAGCATGGACCGGCTCCCGGCAAGAGAGGATGAGTCAGTGCTTCTAGCACTGGAAAGGCTGTGCACAGTCCTTCGCAGCAAATAAGACTAATGGAAGACATGTGGTTGTTGTAGCTTGGTGTCACTCTACATTAAGATCACCCCACTAAATCCTTTGGTTCCAATTCTATGCTCACCACACTGCCAGTTGCAAATAGAAAAAATTTAATTCAAACTATTTGCGGTTTAAAAAAGGGAAGGGCTACATGTGTAGGAGAACAGAAAATCTGAGATAGGCTTTAGGATCAGCTAGATCCAGCTAACTATTGTAGAATTGGCTCCATTCTTCCAACCTCCTACCATGTGGCAGCAAGAACACTAGCTTATATTCTGTTGTATAAACTCTGAATGGAGTGGATGGGGTCATTCATTTAACCATATTTCCGCCAGAAATCTCCGGCTCATCTGATTTGCCTAGCTTAAATCCGATGCCTATCCTTCCTTGAACCCTATGGCTAGGATTGAGGGGAAAGTGGAAAAAATACCTGTGTATTGTAATACAGTGTGATCATTGTTATTATGAGCACCCATTTATGATCATAAGAGAAGCCAGTCTGAGGATATGATTAATGTATAAAAGAGAGAAAATTGAAATAATTGGGTGGGGGGGACACAGAAGTTCTAATTGAAACTGCCTCAAATCTTATACTGTCAGGCTTTGTGTCACACGTCAGTAAATTGACGTATTATTTGAGACCATTGAAATGTTATGAAATTCATTTCAAGCTATCTCTGCTGAGGAACTTCCATCGCTTTACCAAAACTTTTTCATCCATTTATTTAAACTATTTTGTACTGATTCGTACATTCCAGTGCATGAGAACTTGTAAGGATGTTTCTTTCAAATAATGGCTCACAGAATGCTTTTAATGGGAATTGCCATAATTTCCTTAAGAAACTCTTTACTCCCCCTCCATGTAATTCAAAATACTTTATTATTACTAGATATGCATATGTTTTTTTATCATGCCTCCCTTATTTTTGTGAGAAGATGTTCTATTTGAATCTATTTTGTTACCTGGCATATGGTTTTTGAAACCATGTTTTTTATGAATTCCAGTTTGAATCACCTACTTATATGTTTATTTGATTATATCAATCAATCAGCTCATGACACCTTTTAACTATAGCAGTCCCTCCTTCTGGTTCTGTTTTTACAAGATTCATACAATTTTATCCAGCACATGCATTTCAAATACATTTTGTGGTAGATTGTTTTCAAAGATGCTTGATAAAGGTCCTCCCACGATCCTTTACAATGTGACTTTTATACTTCAATCAAGAAGTGAAGTTGCCGAAACCGGTTTGGCTCAGTGGATAGAGCGTCGGCCTGTGGACTGAAAGGTCCCAGGTTCGATTCTGTTGCAGGCACATCCCCAGTAGGAGATGTGCAGGAGGCAGCTGATCGATGTTTCTCTCTCATCGATGTTTCTAACTCTCTGTCTCTCTCCCTCTCTCTCTGTAAAAAATCAATAAAATATATTAAAAAAAAAAAAGAAGTGAAGTCTACCTAACCCCCTTTGTAATCTGAAATGGTCTTCTGACTTGCTATGGCAGAAGGGAAGTCATACTTTCTGGGCCTTGGCCCTAAGATAGCTTGTAGCTCCTGTACTTGATCTCTTGGAATGCTGCACTGAGGGTGCTGTGTAAGAACACTGGCCACATGGAGCTGAACCAGTCCTCACCAACTGATAACCAGCGACAACTGCCAGACAAGTGAATGAGGCCCCCAGAAAACTTCCAGCACAACTGACCCTCTAATATATGTAGGGAAGACAGCAGAGGAATCATCCAAATAATCCTCAGAAAGATGAGAAATAATAAATTACTGTTATCTTGAGCCACTGATTTTAATGGTTTTATTATGTAGCTGTTGATACCTGAAACAGAAACATTAAACACAAATATCACACTAAGCCAAAAGAAGCAAAGACATTTGTGAACCTAATGGACTTACATATGCATTTACATATGGGCATTTGGTTAGGTGTGAAGGAATAAAAAATTTGAGCTAAATAAAATCCTTCGAATCCTATTTTTTATCTATCTACCTATATCTATCTATACCTAAAGATAACTAAATATAGATAGATATAGATATGGATATAGATATTTAATTTATTGTACATTTAACTCAGAAAAAAAAATAAGTGAAGAATTGATAAATAATAGATAATTGGGTCTATTTTACATTTTTAAAATAAAGTTTTATAATTCAACTTTTTACTAAAGCTTACCCTAGTTACAGAAAAGAGTATAGCTCAAGGACTTAATACATATTGTAGCTATTTTTAATGATGCTAATTAATCATTTGTTCTCAAGAGACCATAAGCTATGCATAAACCCTATTTATCCTTGCTTATTCTTTTTCTAGCAAAAATGTTGGTTTAATTTGTTCAATATACTACAGTCACTTTTTCTATAACCCTATATATGTATTCCTAAATATTACTGGCTCTGAAAAACTCAGTAGCAAAATACTCTGGTTTTATGGGGATGAGAAGATAAGAACTTAATAAAAATGATTTCATATATGTTATTAAATCATTAAGAACTACATAAATATGGCAGTAAATATGTCACTGGTTTGAAAAACCCTGAAGTTTAATTGTAGAATTGGACATCAGCAGGGATGAAGGTCCTGAGTTCTTATGAAGTGACTAGAGGCCCGGTGCACGAAATTCTTGCGTGGGTAGGTCCCTAGGCCTGGCCGCGATCAGGGCCGATCTGTGGGGCGACCAGCAAGGAAATCAAGGGGCCCCCTCTGGCACCCGCCGTGGCTGGCCTGGCACCACCTGCTCGCTGGCCCCACCCCCAATCGCCCCGCTGCAGGAGGCCACCAGTAGGGCAATCAGGAGGTGGCACCAGCCCACTTGCTGGCTGGTCCTGCCCCCCCACCACTGCCACCAGTCGCCTCCCTTTGCAGGGCAACTTGTGGGGTGATCGGGGGGCCCCAGCTGGCACCTGTCTTGGCTGTCCTGGGGCCTGCAGGCTAGGGGCAGCTCCTGCATTGAGTGTCTGCCCCCTGGTGGTCAGTGAGTGTCATAGCGACCTGTTGTTCTGCAGTTAGGTCGATTTGTATATTAGGCTTTTATTATATAGGATGGAAGGATGTTTATCTGAAATTGAACTAAAAGTTATAATACCAGATGTGGTTAAGTGGGGGCTCATAACATGTGGGAAACTGAAGTAGCTGGTAGATGCGTGTATTTTTGTGTATTACTGTGCTTTTGGATTCACTGTGTTGTAGTTTTCCATGTTCATCTCTCTTTCTCATGAAGAAAATTACACATAAGCTAACATAAAAGTTGTCCTATTAAATTGTTCCTAATATATCTATTGCCATTGGAATAAGTTCCATTTTCAAAATAAGTGTTATAGCAGAACGAACTGTACCTTGAGTTACTCATCTTTTGAAACCCATTCTATTAGCTCATTCATTGAGCTTGGATTAAAACCTTTATTTCTTATTTCTTTGGTGCTTTTACAATATTTTATTATTTTCAATGTTTAGCTTAAAAATGCATGTCAGAATCTATTGTAAATCCAATATGAATCCCTTCTTTAAATTAATAGTTACCTAAAGAGACCTGTCCTGTTATTTATGATATAAAGTTATCTTTTCTCCTCCAGGAAACAAATCTTGGAAATGGACAATACAAACGAAGATTTACTTTATAAGAGGTTATTGTTAGAACTCTAAGTCTAGTGCTCTCTTACTCCTTGTGCAAATAAACACAGACTCTTAAAAGTATCCTTTGCTAACCTGCTTTAATGAATTTTCCTCCAAATAGCCACCTTACTAATTGTTCCAAGCTTCTTATTTTCTGAAGGGCAGATTGTGGTGTTTGAAACTTTGTGCATAAAATAGAGTCCTCCAGGCTAAAAATAAGCAGATGTCAATTTGTCACTATCAAATGGTTGGAGGGAAGAAATTAAAGGACGTCTTGACCATTTACTCCATCCATTTTATACTTGTCTATTATTCTTTAAAAGGTGAGTAATAAACCAATTATTTTTGTCAATTCATTTTAACAAGTAAATAAATGGTGTTGAACAACAACCAGAGATATCCACATGCAAAACAGTGAAATAAGACAGCGTTCTATGGACTCAATTCCTTCTATTCACAACTGTCACTTCTTGCCAGAATTTAAAGGTAGATTATAAATATATACTGTCGGTGACCTTCATTGTTCATAACAACTGAATTCAGGGAAAACTAGCTCTATCATGATAGCTGCTTTGGAATGACAATTTGTTCTGATATCTAGTTACAGAAAGGCAAATAAGACATCAAACATCATCAATGTTTTATATCTATAATAATAAAAATGTAATATGCTAATTAGACCAGACAGCTGAACAACCTTCCGAACATCATTGTTGATATCCTTCTGGATGAACTGTGGCAGCAGGGGCCGAGGCAGAGGTGGGGCAATCAGGCAGGCAGGGGAGCAGTTAGGAGCAAGCAGGCAGGCAGGCAGGCAGGCAGGCAGGCGAGTGGTTAAGGGTGATCAGGCAGGCAGGCAAAGTGGTTAGGGGCATCTGGCAGGCAGGTGAGTGATTAGGGACAATCAGGCAGGGCAGCGGTTAGGAGCCAGAGGTCCCAGGTTGCAAGAGGGATGTCCAGCTGCTGGTTTGGCAGTCGGACATCCCCTGAGGGGTCCCAGATTGAGAGAAGGTGCAGGTCGGGCTGAGGGACACCCCCCATGCACGAATTTTGTGTACCAGGCCTCTAGTATATTATAAATGCTTTATTTTGGGGCCATGGGCAAAATCTCTGTAAGGTTTTGGCACTTTTACTTTTTCATGCAACAATCTAGTGTAAACAGCTATAATTTGGTGTTTATTATTTACACAAAGATTATGGATTAAATTCTCTCAAATATGGAAATTTAAATCATATCAAATCCAGTATTTCCTTCCTATATAGGTTAGATGGAATTCCAAATAGAAAGCTGCTATAGATTGCATGTTTGTGTCGCTCCTTTCCCCTTTCCCTCCTTCCCCCCCCCCCCCCAAATTCATGGCCGCCATGTAGGTGATCTCCAGAAGCCTGGCAAACATCAGATAAACAAGCACAAGTCCATGTGCAGATGGATGGCCACCTGCTGGTGGGGCTCCACCTTCTCTTGCTCCTGGTTGTCCTCTTCAAGATGCCCAGCAACATGCTGGCTCAGCAACCCCTTGTCCTGGCCCCTGACTGGATGTCCCGCAGGGCATTGTGGGCATCCTTCAATTCCGCCTACATCTCACCAAAGTACTCTCAGAGAAGCCTTCCGCATCCGCAGTCCTTTCATATTGGGAACTTTTCCTTCAGAAACATATATGATACCAAATATAAGAGAGCAACAGTAGTTCTCTTTTGTTCATTGCTTCATACCTGACCCCAAATAGTATCTGGAACAGTAACTACTTGTTGAATTAATTGAACTACCAGAGAGGCACGCCCAGATTTCTCAGTGATGCCAGTCATTCTAGGATGCATGTTAGGTTAGTACTCTTTATGGATCGAACTGTGTCTGCAAAATTCACAGGTAACTCCCCTCTTCCCTGTGTGACTATATGAGAGATGGGGCTTTTAAAGAGGTGATGAAGGTTAAATGCGGTCCTAAGGGTGGAGCTCTCATCGGATACAATAGGCATTCTTATAAGAAGAGACAGAGCGTTTGCTGAGTTCCTCTCTCCTGGCACATGTACAGAGGGAGTCCTGTAAGCCAGGAACAGAAATCTCACCAGAACCCAACCGTGCTGGTGCCCTGATCTCAGACTTCCAGCCTTCGGAACTGTGAGAAAATAAGGGTGTGTTGTTTAAGCCACTCAGTCTATGGCTGTTGTTATGGCAGCCCCAACTGACCAAGACATTACCTATTTCCATGTAAATCCTCTATGCTTTGAAACAGTATTTTGATGATTATATTGGACCACTAACTTGTAGAGATTTTTATCTTTAGGAAAGTAGGTTAAGCCTCCTCACCTGTCAAATGATTTATAGAAGAATTATAAAGAAAAATACCACACAATTTGCCAGGTGCTACTGCAATGAATATAAAAGAGCTTAAAGCTTAATGATCTGCATTCCACAGCCACAAGAATTAGGTAAAAATCATTAATTTAATGGGAGATGCTAGTTCATAACCACCTAGTTATCCTTTTTTCTCAAGATTAAAAGTGAAGTTTTCATGTATATTTTCTCATTTTAGATATAGAATAATGTTGAATCTTAAAACTTACATTTGTTAGCTATGAATATTTTTTAAAGGTAGTCAACATAGGAAATGTCAGATGTAATATTTTGTAGTTTCAAGTAAGATAACCTAAATATACATGATATTGGATATGGGATTTTATTTTTGAATAATTTTCCAAACTTAAAATTAAGCAACATGTTCAATGTTTAAATTCTAATGAATTCAGTCTGTTCTGATGAAGTTACATTAGTCCTCATTTTCTTAAGTGTACCCAGATAATGAAAAGAAATTATAGCTAATGTTATTCATAAGAACATGGGATCACACAATTAATAAAATTAAATACATTCTCAGTTATTTGTTTCTTAAGGCACATTTATAAGAAAAGCTTGAGAAGGCAAGAATATGTTACCATCTATGTGTAGAGATAGTTTATTGTAGTAATATGTTTAGCTTTAAGCACATTAAATTATTTTGGTGTCCATCAAGCAATTTATTAATGCCTCATTACCGAAAGATGATGTTACTAATCCATTACCACCTAGAAAAAGGTTCAGAGAGCTATATTCAGTGGTAATATCTAATTTGTTCTGGCTATCCTGACCTTGATTAATTGTTGACCAAATTGAAAAGTTAATAAATACCTTTAAAGTGTAGGTGTTTTTTATGTTTGTTTGTTTTTGTGTAGTTTTTATGTTTATATGTATGCAGCATTATTGTATTACTATACCAACATGATTGCCCTAATCCATTATTTTAACTGAATACAGTTAACAATTGAAAAATGTAAGAAGAGTACATTCTACTGTAAAAGAAAGAAAAAAGTGTATCTTGAAAGGATACCCAGAAAGCAATATTTAATATTCCTTTACTGTATAACCAGCTGTCTACTGTGGCTGTTATTACCAGTGTTATACCTACTTCTATTGCCTAATTAATTAAAAATTCGGATCTCATGAAGACCCAATAAACACAAGTTGAATCTGAAGAGACTTTGCATTAGAATTTAATGCAGTAGGGAAAAACCTATTTTTTTTTAAATGGCATGATACTAGCAGCAATTTTCACTATTTGAGTTATTTTTCTAAACTGGTTGTTTTAATACATAGTCTATGCCCCATAACTCTTTCTCACTTCTTTAACTGTTTGATTTTCACCACTTCATATACAGGGTGGTACAAAAGCAAGTTTCACTTTTTCATATAATACAATACAATACTACAATAAATACCTATATAATAAAAGGGTAATATGCAAATTAACCCTAACAGCAGAACCACTGGGAATGATTGGTCACTATGACACACACTGACCACCAGGGGGCAGATGCGCAATGCAGGAGCTGCCCGCTGGTGGTCAGTGCACTCCCACAGGGGGAGCTCTGCTCAGCCACAAGCCAGGCTGATGGCTGCCAGTATAGCGGTGGTGGTGGGAGCCTCCCACGCCTCCTCAGCAGCACTAAGGATGTCCAACTGCAGCTTAGGCCTGCTCCCCGCTGGCAAGTGGACATCCTCCGAGGGCTCCCAGGCTGTGAGAGGATTGTCTGACTGCCAGTTTAGGCCCGCTCTAATCCTATCTAATAATAGAGAAACATGGTAATTAACCATAACTTCACTACTCTTCCCATTGGCTAATCAGCGAGATATGCAAATTAACTGCCAACAAAGATGGCGGCCGGCAGCCACACAGCTGAAGTGAACAGGAGGCTTGCTTGCTCCAGTGATGGAGGAAGCCAAGGTTCCCCGCCTGCCGCAGCCCAGCTCTGAGCTCTAGTCTAAGCAACAATGTTGCAATTATAGAAGCTAAACAAACCCAGGTACCTGCTTTCAGCCGGCAGTGGGCTCAGAGCTTAGAGCGCCAGTGATGGTAACAGAGTCTCAATTATAGAAGCTAAACAAACCCAGATACCTGCTTTCAGCCAGCCACGGCCTCAGAGGTGGAGGCAGCTCTCAGCTCCAGTGACAGCTATAGAAGGTAAATAAATCCAAGAATTAAAAAAAAAAGAAAAAAAGAAGAAGCTGGGAGCTTCAGTTGCCCGCCAGCCTGAAAATGGCCCTCAGCCCCTCACCCAGGCTGGCCAGGCACCCCAGTGTGGACCCCCACCCTGAAGGGGTATGACCAGCTGCAAACAGCCATCATCCCCTCATCCAGGCTGGCCAGACACCCCAGTAGGGACCCCCACCCTGAAGGGGGTGTGACCAGCTGCAAACCGCCATCAGCCCATCATCTAGGCCGGCCAGGCACCCAAGAGGGACCCCCACCCTGATCCGGGACACCCTTCAGAGCAAACCAGCTGGCCCCCTCCCATGCACCAGGCCTCTATCCTATATAGTAAAAGGGTAATATGAAAACTGACCCTAACAAAAGAAAGACTGGGAATGACTGGTCACTATGACACACACTGACCACCAGGGGGCAGATGCTCAATTCAGGAGCTGCCCTCTGGTGGTCAGTGTGCTCTCACAGGGGGGATCTCTGCTCAGCCACAAGCCAGGCTGATGGCTGCCAGTACAGCAGTGGTGGTGGGAGCCTCTCCTGCCTCCTCAGCAGTGCTAAGGATGTCTGACTGCAGCTTAGGTCTGCTCCCCGCTGGCAAGTGGACATCCCCCGAGGGCTGCCGGTATGCCAGAGGGATGTCTGATTGCCATCTTAGGCCCAATTCCCCGGGAGCAGACCTAAGCCAGCAAGTGGTCACCTCCGAGGGGTCCCAGACTGCAAAAGGGCACAGGCCGGGCTGAGGGACTCCCTACCCCCAAGTGCACAAATTTTTGTGCGCCCGGCCTCTAGTTAATACAATAATTAATCAAAATAATATGAAAATAAACTATCTTTTTTGCATACTCACAACTGTATACCAAGTTTTGCCCCACCCTATATATGATAAGACAGATAGAAATAGAAATAGAAACATATCATTTTTATTTAGCAATGCTCAGATTTTTCTTTCCAGCTATCAGATGCCTCTCTTACACACCTCAGGTTACCTTTTAGTTTTTATTACTTTCAATCACCCTTCATATATCTCTTTTTCCACTGTGCTCTGGCCAAGCTTCTTAAAAGACTTGTGAAGAAGGCTATTTAAATATATAGCTCTGGAGTAAGACTACTTGCTATCTAAAGCTACCTTCACCATAGTTGGCTTACACCATAGAAGAAGGTATTTTATATTTTAAATTATTTTATTATTTTTTTAATCTTCACACGAGGATATTTTTCCATTGATTTTTAGAGAGAGGGAAAGACAGAGAGAAATATTGATGTGACAGAAACACATTGATTGGTTGCCTGCTGCACGAGCCCTGACCAGTGTGTGGGCCAGAAAGGGACCTGCAACCAAGGTACATGCCCTTGACTGTAGTCAAACCCAGGACCCTTTGGTCTGGTCTGCAGGTCAATGCACTATCCACTGAGCCAAACAGGCTAGGGAGAAGAAGGTATTTTAAAAGCCACTGGATAAATCAGAGTTGTGCATTTATAATAATTCTTTTCTTTTTTTCTGATTTAGTTTTATATCCATTTTGACTTTCTCTTTAAGGATTTTCCACACCGAGTGCTTGTTAGGGCCTCTATCGTCATCATGTTGTCTACTTGGCCCACCCTTTACATCAGTGGCCCTCAAAAGTTCAAATTTGCCATACATTTTCCCTGTGACACTTGTTAAAATTCTCATTCAAGACACATTCTTAGCAATTCTGATCCTATAATTCCTATATAACTGAGTCTGTTCTGACTAATGCTTAACAATTTTATTTCAATCAGTTCAACTTGGTCCTTTGAATTTGGAATAGAGAGGGATCCTCTGAACATTATCTAACTTCAGGGGAAGATGTGCTTATGTGAAAGACAAAAGAGACATTCAGACACACTGTATATTTTATTTCTTTGAATCCAAAATAGGTATACAATTGTAGACACTTAACAAGCATATTTTCTTAAGAAATAATGGGTAGATGAATAAAAAATGAAGTCATATCTCTGAATGAATGAAAAATCATAAATCTAATCTGAAATAGACAAAGATTTCATAAAATAGAATACATTATAATGAGCATGGAACAATGCTATATTCATACACCAGGTTTTTCTTAATATTCAAATACATTTATAGCATATTCCAACAATAAAAATGTTGAATGTTATTCAGATATCAGAAATAAATGTAGAATAGTCGATGAAATCGGTTGTATAAAGCAGTTGAGATATTAGAAAGTTAAAGTAGCTGTCATGCACAGGGATACAATATCTGCATCTTCTTTCCTACTTGTAAGTAGGACAAACTTCTATAAAATATTTCTTTTCGTATGAGAGTTTAGTTAGTCCTGTGTGTTTTTTTCTGCATAGCCTTCTATTGCTCCATTATGCCCCTGACAATGTCCATTTACTTTGATGAACATGTTTTTTGTTCATTGCAAAATAGCTGAAATAACCTAAAATGCCTAATTCTCTTGATGTGGTTTGAATTAACAGAAGCTTCCAAAGAAATAATGAATGAAGCCAGGGGTATTCTGCAGAATTGAAGCTGTCAAAATACAGGCTTGGAGGCTATTTGACTATTTCAATAAAGGAAGGGAGTATTGCAATTGAAAAGTGTAATACATTCTTATAAATAGATCTGTCCCTTTTTGGAGACCTTAGTGGGCATGAAAATTGAAGCACTACAATAGCTGTGAAACAGAAACAGTGAAATGTAGTTTTAAAATTAATTCAATAACAGATGGTGAAGAGAAAGATTATTGAACCCAATATGAAAAACAGTATTTATTATAATATTTAAAATATACCAGGTAGAAAGAAAATGGCATAGTCTACTTTAAACTGCATTATTTATAGAAGAGGAAATTTCTTTGTCATTTAAAAGAAATAACGGGGGGGGGGATTACAGTGTATAAAATGAGAGCTCTAGCAGGTATTCATTCAATTGCAACAAATATTTATTAAGCACCCACTATGAGTTAGCCACTGAAGGAGGCACTGAGGATGAAAAATGAATGATATAGTTCCATTTCTCACAGAATTCAAATTGGTTAGGAAGAACAGGAAAGGGAAAAGGCAGCTATAGATAGCTGGCAGACAGATCGATAGATACACATATCTTGTCAAAAGAAGAAATGGAATAGACTCTTCCATTCAGACAGAGGCCTGAGGCTCAGAATAGCTTTCCCAGGTGATTCTGGAGGTAAATATTGAAGGATAAATAGGTAGATACCACATGAGGACCATGCACTTGATGATGAGGCCAAGTACAAAAACAGAAAAATGTGAAAAGCATGAAGCACTAGTAAATGAATAGTTAACATGGCTAGCATATAGAGTGCACATGGCAATAAAATAATCCTTGGCTCTTAACCTATCTCTAACCTTGAAAAACATTACTTAGCTTTATTTGGCATACTCATGTCCTTTCCTGGAAAATGAGGATAAATAAATCCTTTACTTTCTTTCAGCTCCAATTTATCATGATCTTATGCATTTCAGAATATCCGCGAAAAATTCTATCACAGACTAAAAAAATTTAATTCCTTTAATTCTTACAAAAATATGTAATGCATTTTATAATTATCCTATATAATTCTATATAATAAAAGGGTAACATGCAAATAGACCGAACGGCAGAATGACTGGTCACTATGATGCGCACTGACCACTGCTGGGGGCATACTCTCAATGCAGGAGCTGCCTGCCAACCTCTTGGTCCCTTTCCCCAGCCTGTAGGCAGGCTCTTTTCGTCAGAGGGGGAACAGGGAATGGGGGTGGGTGGCGACAGACATGGGCAGTGCCAAGCCAAGGCCGCTGCCCCACCACCCCACTGGTTGCCCCACACACAGAGGGTGACCTGTGGTGGGGCACAGGGCGGTGAGTGGGCGGGAACAGTCAACCTCTTGGTCCCTCCTCAACCCCTCCCCCCCCTCCGCCATGGCGGCCAGCAGTGGCAAACAGGGAACCAGGGGTGGGTGGTGGTGGGGAGTGGGGCCAGCGAGCAGGCAAGAACTGCCAACCTCTGGCAAGGACACATTTCTTCACTATGGAGTCCTGTGACAGCTTATAAAAGAGATCAACTCAGCTCTGGAGAAAAGAGAAGTTTCTCTTTTATGCATGTCTGAGTTCATTTCATTGGAACTACAATCCCACTGTAATTTTTGAATCTATATTTTGAATGTTCATTGAAGATTCACAAATGTATTTTGCAAAAATATGCCTATACTTATGATATTTAAGATTTCAAATCTTAAATCTTTTTTTTAAAAAAATATATTTTATTGATTTTTTACAGAAAGGGAGGGAGAGGGATAGAGAGTCAGAAACATCGATGAGAGAGAAACATTGACCAGCCGCCTCCTGCACACCCACCACTGGGGATGTGCCTGCAACCAAGGTACATGCCCTTGACCGGAATAGAACCCGGGACCTTTCAGTCCACAGGCCTCACTCTATCCACTGAGCCAAACCGGTTACGGCGTCAAATCTTAAATCTTATTTAAGATTTTGTGGTTCATTACGTCATTACTGTGTTGTAATTATGCAACTTAAAGATTAAAGTATGGCTTTAGTTAAATATATGTGCTCCATATTACATAAATGAGGAACCAAAGGCTAAGGACATTTATTGATCTGAAGAGGATAAACAGGATATTAGGAACTGCATATTAGCATAGAAATAAAGACTCCCCATCTCTTGTAATGAACTGAAGGGAATACACAGAAGAATATAATAGCCCATAACACACAGAAATAAAAATATTGAAAAGGGTTTCTTTTAAACTACTAATCAGTTTTTAAGCTCTTTAATGGAAGAAGAAAAGAAGGGAGTAGTCTTCTATTTCTTGTATAAGTTAAAATACTAATTTCCTGATCATTTGGAAATATGAACATTGTCATCTACACAGTCTCCCTTTTAAAATATCGGTCTTTCTCCCTGTCTTTCATGCCTTCTACCTAATTTGTGGACCATCATTGTTTGCATTGTTGTTTTAAGTTTGTTTTGGATTAAGGCAAAAATATATAGGGTAATCAGAATAACTTGTGTACATACAATCTCATAGTACAGCTACTTTCTACCTTTTTCTTCTCATGGCACACATAAGCTAATTACTGAAATTCTGTGGCACACCAAAAAAATATTTTTTGCCTATCTGACCAAAAAAATAGGTATAATTTTTATTCACTCACACAGGGCTTTTATTATTGTGTTGGCTGTTGTCATTTTTTAATTTGACAATCTAAGGAAAAAGAGGTAAGTGCCACTGACTAAAGAGTCATGCACTGCATGTTTTAAAAGCTCTTGTGGCACACCAGTTGAAAAATCACCGTCATAGTACACTCACTTGAGTCCTAAACTCCTAGCGCCTTCCATTTTCCATTTTTGCTGTTATTGACTGTTAATAAAAGAATGATGAGTTTCAGAGATATCGGAACTGTTGCACGTTATTGTTTGAAGAAAAAAGTACGTGTATAAGGAGGAAGGAGAATTGACTTTTAAAAGGACTCTCAGACTTCAGGTAATGAGGGGAAAAGGATTGTACTAAAGGAACAGTTTTCTTCTTTGACCCCTCAAATATCTAAGAGCCCCTCTGTGGGCTTGTGATACTTCATCTTCCCCGTACTCACTCTTCTCACTTCCATGTGTGTGTGGAACTTTCATTAACTTGAGGAATGCTACAAAGATGAATTTATTTACCATTCTAAAGTTCTTAGGATGCACAGTATTTCATAATCTCTAGATTCAGACTGTAAAGAAGAACAATCAACAAAACTGCTGAACTTAAAAAAAGCTAATTAGCAAACAGTTTGTGAATAGTTTTATTTATTTTAGGACCCTTGATTTCTTCCTGTTGTTCTCTAGCTTCTTTACACTGATTTCTATATCCATCATATTTCATTTCTTTGAAATCAGTTTATGCACTTAATGGTCCAGGCTGGGCAATCAATGTTGATTGAAATCAACTTCAAATGGATGCAAAAGGTCCACGGCTGCTGCAAGTACCAGCTGTGTAAATCTAGGAGAAAGATAACTGTCAGCTTTTTCCTTAATTATGTATTTCTACATTCTCGTAAGCTTCCTGCTGTTATAATGACCCAGTAGGCACATGTAGCTGGAAAAGGAATCACTGGGTAAATGCCAAAGGTTCTATCTCCCAATCCCACCACCCTGACATGATGTTTGACAAAAGAATTTATCACTTGCGTATTAGCCTCTTATGAATGGTTTGAGTTCTTAAGTACAAGGACAGGGTACATGTCACTGAGGTGCTTATTGAGAAGATGCTGCTCTCAAGGTGAACTCAGCTGAGACAATGCCTTTTGTCTTGCTGTGGAAGAAGGGCCATATTCTCAAAATCTCCCAACCCAGTATCCTTCTAATTTCAACCTGATGTTGGTTTTACAGAAAGAAGGCTTGAAGCAGTGAGACCAGATTGTTTTATTTCTCTCACAACGGGGTTTCTGTGTTTGGCTGTCAGAGTTGAAACTAAGAAAGGTGCATTATAACTCTTTCGCTTTGTCACCCTGAGCTGAGCATAAACCATCATCTGTTTCCAAGAGAGGTCTTCATTTGCTCTGCATGGGTTCTCCTCCTCTTCCACTCTTAGCCTGCGTGAAATCCCTTACTACTTCTTGCTATTTGCCCCCCACTCCAAAAACAAAGTAGTGACCAAAAACTCAAAATAAACCATGACAGTTATTTGTCTCTATAGTTTTAGTTCAAATTCATTGTCTTGGATTTAGTAGTATATTTTAAAATAAAGTCTGTATTTTACAAAAGTTTTGAGTTCACAGCATAATTGGGCAGAAGGTATAGAGAATTTCCATAATATCTTTGCTCTCACATATGCATAGTCTCTCCCGCTATGAACGTCCCCATCAAAGTGGTACACTTCTTATAATAGATCAACCTACATGAACACATCACTCTCACCCAAATACAGGATGTCCCAAAAAATGTATCCACACTTTAATAGCTGATAGCTTAATCTTGAAAATAAAATGTATTTTAATAAACATCGCCTTTATAATTATGCAAAGTGTGTGTGTACATTTTTTGGGACACTGTATACAACATTAGCTTACATTAGAGTTCTCTCTTTGTGTTGTGTAATCTATGAGTTTTGACAAATGTATAATAACATGTATCTACCATTGTAGTATTATGCCGAATAATTCCACTGCAAATAAATGTTCCATGCTCTACCCATTTACCCCTCCTTTCTCCCCAGAACCTGGCAACCACTGATCCTTGACTGCCTCAATAGTTTTGCAGGATGTCATACATTTGAAATTATACACAAACCTTTTTAGATTATCTTCTTTCACTTAGAAATATGCATTTAAGGTTTATCCATGTCTTATCACACACATCTCCTGTTGTGCTATCACAAATTACATCTTTATACATTATCATAGATTTCTAACTATTGGTTTATGTATGTGTCTTTTTTAATTTATAAAAATTACTTTTACTTTTTAGTCTTTATTGTTGAAAGTATTACATATGTCCCCTTTTTCCCCCTCATTGACTTCTTCCAGCCCACCTCCACCCCCTGCCCCAGGCCTTCACTATCCTATTGTCTGTGTCCATCAATGCATATATGCATACAAGTTCTTTGGTTGATCTCTTACCACCCACTCACCTTCCCTTACCTTCCCTCTGAGGTTCAGCAGTCTGTTCCATACTCCTATGTGGCTGGATCTATTTTGTTTATCAGTTTATTTTGTTCATTATATTCCACAATTGAGTGAGATCATGTGATACTTGTCTTTCTCTGACTGGCCTATTTTGCTTAGTGTAATATTCTCCCGGTTCCTCCATGCTGTCTCAAAGGGTAAGAGATCCTTCTTTTTTACTGCTGCATCGTATCCCATGGCGTAAATGTACCACAGCTTTGTTATCTACTCATCTGCCGATGGGCACTTGGGCTGTTTCCAGATCTTAGGTATTGTAAATTGTGCTGCTATGAACTTAGGGATGCATATAGTTTTCTGATTGGTGTTTCAGGATTCTTAGGATATATTTCTTAGGATAAATGCCATTTTAGTTAATAGTGGTCAATGTAGCAAATAAAAGTCATGTTAACTAACTGTATTTTAAACATTATGTTTCTGAAAAGGTAAATGGTCTCATATTCCCACCAAAACTAACTCAATGTTACCTTTTTTTTTAATCCACTTTTAATACAGGAGCTCCCCTTTTCTGTGGTTTCACTTTCTGTGGTTTCAGTACCTGTGGCCAGAAAATATTAAATGGAAAATTTCAGAAATAAATAATTCATAAGTTTAAATTGCTCACCATTTTGAGAAGTATGATTAATCTTTGAGCCTTCCAGCTCTATCCTGCCTGGGAAGTGAATCACCACTTGTCCAGTGTATCCAGGCTGTGTACACTACCCACCAATTAGTCACTTAATAGACATCTTGATTATCCAATCTATTGTCATTGTATCTTAGTACTTGTTCAAGTAATTTTTTTTTCTTTTTTAATTATTGTTTCAAGTATTACATATGTCTCCTTTTTCCCTCATCAACCCCTCCCCAGCCACTCCCACCCCCCCAGGACAAGCCCCCACTGCCCCAGTGTCCATATTCATTGGTTATGCTAATGTGCATGCATACAAGTCCTTTAGTTGATCGCTTACTCCCACCCGGCCTCCCTCCCCTGCCTTCCCTCTGAGGTTTGACAATCTGTTTGATGCTTCTCTGTCTCTGGATCTGTTTTTTGTTCATCAGTTTATGTTGTTCTTTATATTCCACAAATGAGTGAGATCACATGATATTTATCTTTCTCCAACTGGCCTATTTCACTTAGCATAATGCTCTCCAGGTCCATCCATGCTGTTGCAAACCATCAAAAAACTACTAGATGTAATAAATGAATTCAGCAATGTAGCAGGATATAAAATTAAAAACCAGAAATCTATGGCTTTTTTATACACCAATAATGAACTCACAGAAAGAGAAACTAAAAAAACAATCCCATTTACCATTGCACAAAAAAAATTAAAATACCTAGGAATAAACTTAACTAAGAAGGTAAAAGACCTGTACTCTGAAAACTATAGGACATTGAAAAAAGAGATCAAGTAAGTTTTATAGTATCCTAAAGCTACATCATAATGCCTACCTCATTCACCTCACTTTATCTTATCACACAGGCTTTGTATCATCTCACATCATTACCAGAGGTGTGAGTTCAGTACAATAGATATTTTGATAGAAAGATATATCTCACTTACATAACTTAATTGCTCTCTTTGATTGTTAGTTATTGTATTAATTTATTACTGTGCCTAATTTATAAATTAAGCTTTATCTTAGGTATCTATGTATAGAAAAAAAACAGTATAGGTAGGGTTTGGTATTAAGAGCTGTTTCAAGCATATTCTGGGGGTCTTGAAATACATTCCCTGCAGAGGAGGGTTGGGGCTACTTCTATACAAGGTCAGTGTCATTTGTGGCAAAATTTTTTTCTGAGTGCATAAGTACTTATAAATATATATAAAATAGAAATGAATAAAAAGTAAATGTGGTTACAGCTGATTCTTGAATAATGACCTTTTTTGTTCAACATCGCTCTGTTATAACATCGAAGGAAAAAGTCAGTTCCAGGGCCATGGTCTGTGCACAGTTTCTACATTCTCCCCATGAGTGCATTGGTTTTCTCTGAGTACTACAGTTTCCTCCCACATCCCAAAGACATGCATGTTAGATGCCTCGGCATATCCAAGTTGTCCCAGTCTGAGTGAGTGTGGGAGGGGGTGTGAGTGCTCCCCAAGATGCAAGGACATCCTGTCTGTGGTTGGTTCCCAAGTGGTGCCTTGAAGCTGCTGAGATTGACGTTAGCCACATGCGACCCTGAACAGGAATAATTGGGTTGGAAAATACTTGTTTATGTCAATTAGATTTGTTGTACATCGTTTCTCTTAAAGTCAAAGTTATCAAGAACCTATTGATGATGTCAAATGAGAACTTACTGTATGTAGAATACACACCATTTGATTATATTGCTTATCAACTAGAACCAATTTGAATATTTCAGTCACATTTTCTTTACAATTATTTTACTGTTTTAAAATTACAGTAATCGAAATAGTGAATTGCTGAATATCATAAAGCAAAAATTCAAAATAAGTTGCCTTCAGATAAGTTAAAGCAGATTATTTTGAAAAGGCAAATATATTTATAATAGATAGCAGTTACATTGAGACATTTAAAAACAGGGTTCAGACTCAGCCAGTTGTTTTCTGCACGTGTTTGGCACTAAGATAAGTAAACTCAGGAGTGGTGGAATGGCAGAGTTTTGCTAAGATCACCAAGAAGCAGGAGAAACCAATGTGTGAAAAAATAATGTGTAGAAAGGAAAAAGCCAAAAAAAAAGCAGAGAGAAAGTATGTCTGATATTTCTGATTACTTTTCTTCTAAATTCAGTCCATCTTGAACAATGATTTATCCCTAGCCTTGCATTCCAGACAGTAACTTTGTCCATCTAAAAACTCCTATGGTTTTTAAATATGCTTCAGTATATTTCTCTAATATGTAACCAAAAGACTCTTAAAAAAGACACAGTACCTTTCAAAATAATACATTATGACTGGCCTGGCAAACTTGCTTATCTGTGTGCCCTATGATTTGGCCCTGGTATTTCTAGGGCACTCTCCATCTTCCAGGAAGACTGAGCTACTTTGAATGATCAACAGAAAGATAACCTCAAATTTATTCCAAAAACTAAAAAAAAAAAAAAGTTATGATCTAAAATAAAATAATAGCAGGACAATAGGCATTTTGAGTAGCTATAGAATTGCTGATGCAGGCTCAAAGGCTATTTCATTTTTCCCATTAAATTCAGTAATAAAATGATGAGCCAAGGAAAAAGGAGAGCTAAGGAAATACACTCCAAGTACAGTTTTGTTATTACTCTCCCATTGGCTTTATCTCATTAGTAAATCAAGAAGAGTATTGTATTAGCGCCACATCTAAAGGATACATTCCTTTATATAATGTTTTTATTGCTAATATTCTTGAGTTTTCTATGTCATTTCATAGGGTTATAAGATGACCAAGTAAGTGGCAGAAAATTTCATACTGTTACTGATCACAGTATGAAAGAAAACAATAAAAACACCAAGAATACATGGTACTGGATGACATCTTTATAGCATGGCTAATAAAGATGATTTGAAACAGTCATTGACTTTGTCTATGTCCAGAACCTAGAGTAAATATATAATTTAATCTTAGTCTCTGAGTTAAAGGGATTTTTTTTTTAAGTGTCGTGACATTGTGTTGTTAAAGATAAGGCCTTCCCCAGCTTTCAGATTTTAAAGCTCAGTTATTAAATTTGGCTTCATGGTGAAATGTGGTGTGGTAAATGGAAGTGATTGAGAGATTGGGGATGAAAGTTGGATCTCTGGTTACAGAACTGAAAGAAGAAATCAAAGTCTGGAGCAAGACAAAGTTGTGGCATCATGCACTATTCAGTAAACATGACCTTCAAATTGTAACCCCAGCTGTCTGTCCCTGAATATATTTTGTGAGACCCTTTGACTTTATATTAGCACTCAGGTGGAATGATTACCTGGGATTCATATGGAATTTTCAACAGATAAAATAATATATTCAATTATGTTCATCAGCTATTATATATTTAACTAGAGGCCTGGTGCACAAAAATTTGTGCACTCGGGGCGGAGGGGGGGTCCCTCAGCCCGGCCTATGCCCTCTCACAGTCTGGGACCCCTCGGCAGATAACAACCTGCTGGCTTAGGCCTGCTTCTGGGTGGCAGAGGGCAGGCCCAATCCCTAGGTGCAGCCCCTGGTCGGGCTCAGAGCAGGGCCGATTGGGGAGTTGGGGCGCCACTCCCTGTCATGCACAGAGCAGGGCGGATTGGGAGGTTGTGATGCCACCCTCAGTCACACTCAGGGTAGGGCCGATCAGGGGGTTGGGGCACTGCCACTCTCACACCAGGGCAGGGCCGATGGGGAGGTTATGGCTCTACCCCATCACACACAGAGCAGGGCCCATGGCGTGGGGGGGGTTGGGGCGCTGCCCCCTGTCACACACAGAGCCGCAGGGTGATCAGGGGGTTGGGGAGCTCCCCCCTATCAGGCACAGAGCAGGACTGATGAGGGGGTTGGGGCGCCTTCCCCTGTCACGAACAGAGCAGGGCCGATAGGGAGGTTGTGGCCCTGCCCCCTGTCACACACAGAGCCACAGGGCGATGAGGTGGTTTGGGCGCTGGCCCCTGTCACACTGATCCCGGTGCCGGGAGGCCTCTCAGCTCCACTGATCCTGGTGCTGGGAGGCATATTACCCTTTTACTATATAGGATAGAGGCCTGTTTCACGGGTTGGGGCCGGCTGGTTTACCCTGAAGGGTGTCCTCGATCAGGGTGGGGGTCCCCCCTGGGGTGCCTGGCCAGCCTGGGTGAGGGGATTATGGCTGTTTGCAGCTGGTCACACACCCTTCAGGATGGGGGTCCCCACTGGGATGCCTGGCCAGTCTGGGTGAGGGGCTGAGGGCTGTTTTCAGGCTGGCGGGTGACTGAAGCTCCCAACTGCTCCTTTTTTTCTTTTTCTTTTTATTCTGGGCCAGCTTTAGCTCTGAGGCTACAGCTCTTAGGCCTCCGCTGCTGAAAGCAGGTTTCTGGCCTTTGTTTACCTTCTGTATTTGAAACAATGTTGCGATCCTGCTGGCTGAAGCCCGGCGACTAAAGCAGGTTTCTGGGGTTTTGTTTAGCTTCTGTATTTGTAACATAGTTGCTTAGAATTGCAGCTCAGAGGCCGGCAGTGGCAGGCGGGGAACGTTGGAGTCCTCCGTCACTGAAGCAAGCAAGCCTCATGTTCGCTTCCAGCTGCCTGGCTGCCGGCCGCCATCTTGGCTGGCAGTTAATTTGCATATCGCCCTGATTAGCCAATGGGAAGGGTAGCGGTCGTACGATAATTACCATGTTTCTCTTTTATTAGATAGGATACCTATCCAATATAGATTTTTTTTTTATGACAGGAAACCATAAATGTCCAGTCCATAAAGAAAACAAACTGATCTGCTATATAGAAGCACATTTTTGCCTAGTGAATAAATTCTATTCTTAAAGGTACCATAAAAAAAGAGTATTTTACAGAAAATTTTATTCAGTGTTTTAGGGTATTTAAAGAAACAAAAGCATCATAGCTGGAGGATTCCTCTTAATTAAATACAATTTTTGTATATTCTATAAAAATAATTCATCATATTTTACTACCACTAAGATTTATGATCATATTATAGAACGTATCTTGAACCAACCTAAAGCATAATAATAAATAAAATCTGTATGAATACAGGACATATTTGTCACTGAAAAATGTGACAAAGCTTAAGCACTATAGATTGCTTTGAGAACAATTGACTGAGAGGAGAAAAGTGATAGAGGTGATGGACATTTAAAGGCAAAGTATCTTTGTTTTAGTTTGTCTGGTTTGGAGGAGGGAATAAATGATAGACGATATCCCTCCTGGGTGGGTGGATGTGCACTCCAACATGGAAGCTCTCTGAACCCCATCCTGTTGGGGTTTTTATGCAGGCTTCATCATGTAGGCATGATTGATCATTTACGCCATTTTCAGCCCCTCTCCTTTCTTTAGAGAAGTGGGGATGGTGGGGACTGGACATTCCAAGCTTCTAATGATGGCTTGGTCTTTCTGATGACCAGCCCCACTCAGGAGCCATCGAGGAGCTCAACCAGAGTCACTTCCTTAAAACAAAAGGTGCTTCTAGTGCTCTTATTACTTAGAAATTTACAAGTGGGAGATGGGAGTGGGGTGGGGGAAAGAGGACAGAGACATCCTATATAATAAAAGGCTAATATGCAAATAGACCAAACGGCAGAGCAACTGAACAACCAAACAACCGGTTGCAATGATGTGAGCTGACCACCAGGGGACATGTGCAGAATATGGTGGCATTGGCTGCCTTGGATGGTGGAGCAGATGAGCGGAGGCACCGGACCAAGGCCAGAGCCGTCGCTCGCACCACTGCCAGTGCCCGGAACCAGTCCCGATCACTTGGCGCCATCAGTGGGTGAGAGCGGCAGCTGCCTGCCCTGATCTCCCTTGAGAGCCTCTCCACCTCCCCTTGCTCCTGGGGGGTGATCAGGGCAGCAGCCACTGCTTGCTCCTGCTGACAGCGCCGGTCCCGCTCACACCCACTGATGGCACCATGCCATCAGTGGGTGCAAGTGGGGCTGGTGCTGTCAGTGTGTGGGAGCGGCAGCAGTGGGAGCTGGGCTGCCTACAGACAGGGGACTGGGGGCCACAGTGGGAGGGGCCGGGCAGGGGAGCAGAGGATGGGCCAAGACCCACCCCTGTGCCTACTGCAGCCTCGTGGCCCACAGTTCCTTTCAAAGTGCACAAATCCGTGTACTGGGCCTCTGGTATGTATGTATGTATGTGTATATTAATATATATATATATTTCATTTGTACCACATGTTAATGTACTGATAGTGGTGAGGGAGCGGGCAGGCAATTTGATATTTTGGAGCTTACAGTAGAATGTAAAAATACCCTTATTTACCTAAAATACACTGAATGGCCAGATTATTATGACCACCTGACGTTTGTAGGCAAATTAGTTATAATTTCATGCTGAAGTTGCTAGAGGGCCAGGTCATTATAAATAGGGAAGCAGGTTGTTTACCACGACAGTAGAAGTGATTTTTTTCTGAAGATATGGGTAAACAATGCAATTTAACAGCCTTTGAACATGGGATATATAGATAGATAGATATACTGATTGGCCAGATTATTATGACCACCCCATCAGTACTTCATTGGGCCACCTTTTGCCTTCAATACTGCGGCAATTCTTCTTGGTTGAGATGTTGAAAGGCGATGCGAGGAATCTGACACCATGCCTGATGAATAGCACTGTCCAGTTCTGTGAGATTTGATGGTTGTGGAACGAGCTGCCTGATGGCTCTTTTAACTTCATCCCACAAATGCTCAATTGGATTGAGATCTGGTGATTGTGGAGGCCACCTAAGCAAGGTAAAGTCTCCCTCGTGTTCTTGAAATCACTTCTGCACAATACGAGCACCTTGGCATGGCGCATTGTCTTATTGGAAGAAGGCACCTCCATTGGGATACACCATCAACATGATAGGAGGAACCTGATTAGTAATGATACTTAGGTGTGTTGTGCTATTCAGACGTTGTTCCACACGAATTAAAGGTCCAAATCATGTCAGGAAAACATGCCCCAAACCATAACACTGCCCCCACCAACTTGAAGGGTTGTTCTCATGTATGTGGGATGCATGCTTTCATGCTGTTTCCACCAAATTTTCACTCTGCCATCTGCATGATGCAACTGGAAACATGACTCATCGGACCACTTGACTTTTTTTCAATGTCCAACTATCCAATCCTTGTGTTCCTGTGCGAATTGGAGACGTTTTATCTTGGTAACTGCAGACAGCAAAGGTTTCGAACAGGCCTTCAGCTTCCATATCCCATACGATGCAGTGTACGGCTAATTTGCCTACAAACGTTAGGTGGTCATAATAATCTGGCCACTCAGTGTATATTTTAAAATAGATTACGAACAAAATCACAGAAATTCTTTAGTTGTAGTTCGAACCCTACCTCTGCTTCCCAGATGGCTTTACGCATAGACATCTCCTCTACCTTTGAATTTTTGAGTATTTACTGTCTCTATTATTATTTGATAATAATAATATACTGTCTTATGCTGGAAATGATCTTCATAGTGTTTTTGTTTCATTGTCCTTGCTTATACAATGTGATATATTACCTCTGTGTTATCACATGGCTTCATATTTATATCAATTCTTTTTACACATCAAATAGTAATTACTTCATGAATATATAAAATTATTGATTTCCTTTTTTCGACTAAAGTTTTGTCTAAATAAATGAGTCCTGAAGTCCTTTTCCTCTTTAAGTTTCTAAGATATTATAACTTCACAGGAGAACATGTGTAGGTTTTTAAAAATGGCATTTATCCTCATTTTCTAAAGAAGCAATTAACCTTGAAATTATAGTAAATTACACACAAATAAACCAGGGATTTCACATTTGTTGTCTTATTATATTGAGTGAATAACTTGGGATCATTTGTGAATTTACTGCTTTCAGTGGAATACTATATTTTGATAATGTTAATCAGGTTCTGACTCCATAATATCAGTACAATGGGTCTCCTAATATGACTTCCTCCTCTATCAGTAGTTCCATGACCTGGTAAACCTACTATATCAATTTAGATATGTTTCACCCAAACAAAAAACATGTTTTACATAGTATCACAAAAAACCTGGGAAAAGTAATAGACATTTTTAGTGACAAGGAAGGAATTTAAAAAAAGAAAGAGAAAAAGATAGGAAGGAAAGAGTGAATTAAGACTAGATTGAGGGAAGAAAGAAAGGAAGAAAAGAAGGAAGTATTAAAGAAAAAAATTATTAATGACTTGTTAAAGATGATAAGGCAGCCTTTATTCACAGGGACCATCATGATGGGTGTAGGGACCACTGAAATGAGGTTTATGCAATAGGGGAGAGAGAATGGGCTCAACTCTGAATACAACAAGGAAAAGAGGGAATTTATCACTAAGAATCTGCGGTGTGGTAGGGATATACAGTGAATAGAAATTAGTTAAGTGGAAATATCAGGTATTAGAGGGGACTCTGTCTAAAGAGACCCAACAGGACTCTTGCCAAAGGCAGGCCAAGGTGATCAGATATCATCTGGAGATGGTGGAAGATAAGGAACCTGATCAAATGTCAAGGGTGATCAGATGTTCAGTGAGGAATTCTGGCTAAACTCATTTAGTAGGATTCTTGCTAAAACTGGACAATACAGAGGGGCCAAAATTTGAGGCCCTGTTACTGAAGAGCTCAGAAAAACCTGATCAGAATTTGGTCAAGCCTTGAATCTTTATCACAAGAAAAAAGAAGGAAGATATATGGAATCATGAAGGTGTGTAAACTCTCTAGAAGCAATGAGCTGCTTTAAAAGAAAAAAAAAGGGGGGGGGGGGTGACCCTGTGCATTTCTACAGTGCTTGCTAGAACATTTTGGAATGGTTTGAGGCCTTGCCCTGCTGCATCCGGAGCAAGGTTATAGAAATTTCAGTTGAAAAAATAAAAAATAAAATAAAATAAATTTTAAAAAGACCAAATTGAGCAATTTTTAAATTGAGAACATTTGTACTACCATGATTTTGTGATTTCTGTTTTGCTAGCAAAAATTCCCAGTGACCTTGCACCTGCAAAATTGCATGCTGCAAAATATGTTCAGCATGTCATGCTGTGTGCACAAAAAAACAGGTTATGCATTTAAGTAATATTAAGGTTTAAAGATATCATCATTAATACTAGAGGCCCCATGCAAAAATACTACAGGCCTGGTTGGCTATTTGGGGCAATCGGGGCTGCCTCCCCCAGTCCCGCTGATGTGGGCCGGCGTGCCTGGGAGGGACTGTAGGAGGGCTCCAGGGCATGGCAGGCCCTCTCGCCTAGTCCCGATTGGCCAGACCCCAGGAGCAACCTAACCTACCAGTTGGAGCATCTGCCCCGTGGTGGTCAGTGCGCATCATAGCGACTGGTTGAGCGGTCGACCAGATGGTGGACCTATTGGTCAGATATTTAGCATATTATGCTTTTATTATATAGGACTAGAGGCCCAATACACAGAATTCATACAAGAGTAGGCCTTCCTTCCCCTGGCTGCTGGCACCGGCTTCCCTCTGGCACCTGGGACCCAGACTTTCCTCCAACCGCCGGCCAGCACCCAGGACCTGGGCTTCCCTTGCAGCCCAGCTTCATCCAGAAGGTCGTCCGGAAGGACGTCTGTCCAATCAGCATATTATGCTTTTATTATTATAGATTACTACAGGCCCGGTGTATGAAAATTCATGCACTGGAGGGGGGTCCCTCAGCCCAGCCTGCCCCCTCTCACAGTCTGTGAGCCCTCAGGGGCGGGAGGCGACCCGGTGATCAGGGAAAGACGACACCCCATCACCCCTCTGCTGCTGCCACTGCCACAGCGCAAACCTCGGCCAGCCCTGATTACCTGTGCCTCAGGCGGACCTGGGCGGCTGGGGGGCTGAGGGGACTGGGAGACTCCAGAGGCAGGCACCCCGGCAGGGCTGAGGGGACTGGGTGCCACCATCTTGTGGCTGTGGGTGCTGCCATCTTTAAGGGCATGGCAGTCAATTAGCATATTCCCTCCTTATTGGCTGTGGGCGCCACCATTTTGTGACAGCGTGAGGGTCAATTAGCATATTCCCCTTTATTAGATGGGATAACTGTCTTGAAAGGCATAAAAGCTTAACTTGGAGTCCTGGGAGCTGGTAAAGTGCTGTGTGCATGTAATTTTATTTGACAGACTTTCTACCAGTCATTCCTGTCTGCGTACTTGTAAAAAGTATTGAGGAAAATATCCAAAATTTCCTTTGGAGTTTCATTTCCAACCAGAATAAGGCTTTATTTTTCTTAATATGATACATTTATTTCTAGTAGGACCCACGCTAAAGATGCTTCCATGATTTTGAGAGCTGTCTTTTATAATAACTCAGATACTTTGGGAGCTATTTTATTATTGATTCTCTGCCAAGTTTCTTGGAAGTATTAGCATATAGAAGCCCTGGCCTTAGGATTATAAATGGATTATGTGCTCTGTTGTTTGCACTTTTATTTAACTCACTCCACTAATAGGTCACTTCTTAAGCAAACAGTGCCAAACTCACTGTAGATATTACTATCAAGTTTTGCCTTCCCAAAGCTCCCGGAACTGGCCTCTCTGGCTGGAATATTTATAGAATATTACAACATCCCTCTGGATTCTATTTTTCCAGATCTTTAGTAACTAGTGTAATTATTTTTTTGTATAGCAGAGGAATATTCATAACATGTGCAGAATATTTTAAATACAGTACTATCCAGTATGTTTTTGCATATATGTATTTCCTTTCTGCATTTGTTTTCAAGCATTCTTCCTTTCCATTACATCAAAATTGATATTTCTACCTGTGAAATATATAATGATCATATGGTACTGTGCTATTTTATTCATTGATTCCTAGTACAAGTGCTGTTAAGACCTAGAATGAAAAAACAGTGAAAACTCTGCCTCGCTGGGGCACAGATGGAAATGCTTCTTTTTATTTTATTTTAAGGAAATAGGAAGACACGGTTTGCTTTTTTGTTTGTATGACCATGCATAATATATAAAATTAGTAAGAAGTTTGCCTTTATTATAAACTAGGGGCCCGGTGCACGAAATTCGTGCACTGGGTGTGTGTGTGGGGGGGGGAGTGTCCCCTCATCCCAGCCTGCCCCCTCTCACATACTGGGAGCCCTCAGGCATTGACCCCCATCACCCTCCAATCGCAGGATCGGCCCCTCGCCCAGGCCTGACGCCTCTGGCTGAGGTGTCCGGCCCGGGCAGTGGGGACCCGCAGCTGCTGCGGCCCCGTGATCATGGGCTTCGCTTTAGGCCCAGGCAAGGGACCCCTAGCTCCTGGGACTGCCAGCTTTGACCATGCCCAGCTCCCATCGCTGGCTCCACCCCTACTTCCTGCTATCACTGGCCAGGCGGAAAAGGCACCTGATTCTCTGATCATGGCTGGGGGGCAGGGCAAAGGCGGCCCCAGGGCTGCCTTTGCCCTGCCCCCCAGCTCTTAGCTCCCCTCTGGGTTTCCGATCACTGTCAGTGGCAGAGGGCTTCTTCCTGCTTTCCCTTTCGCCTCCCTGCATTGTGCCTACATATGCAAATTAACCGCCATCTTGTTGGCAGTTAACTGCCAATCTTAGTTGGCAGTTAATTTGCATATAGCCCTGATTAGCCAATGAAAAGGGTAGCTCGTACGCCAATTACCATTTTTCTCTTTTATTAGTGTAGATGGCCGTATTCTGAGTCACTATCAGAATGGAAAAGTGGGAGATTTTTGTTTCTAAATCTGCCTTTAGTAAAACTAATGATATGATTCAACAGAATTATGCTCTTATAGATAGAGACTCATGTTGCCTTCTGGTCTAATGCATTTTGTAAGTTTTCAGAGATTATTTTAAACCAATTTTCAGGCTGATGGTTTCTTTTTTAATGTATTTTGTTGTTGTTGTTGATAGTATTACAGATCACTCCCACCCCCCACTCCCCCCACTTCCCCCACTCCACCCAGCCACTACCCCCCCACCCCACCCCCAGTCTTCACTACCATATTTCCCATGTCTGTGGGTTATGTATATAAGTATATAAGTTCTTTGGTTTTATTTCTTCTCACCCCCCACCCCCACATCTGAGGTATGTCAGGCTGATGGTTTTTTAAATGCAATTGTTAAGGAGGAGAATATGCAAAGAACATACATTGTATCCGTTTCACTTCATGCTTTACTTGTTCTTCCTTGAAATACCTTAAATAGTGTGTGTGTGTGTGTGTGTGTGTACATAGTGTGTGTATTTAGTACAGTAATATATATTTATAGTGTATGTATATATATAGTATATAGTATAGAATATATACAGTATATATTATATATATGGTGTACTATATAGTATGTTATATGGTGTATACATATAGTATATAGTAATAGTACACACACAAATACATTGAGGAGGAGAGAAATATTTGAAGGTGTAATGCACATGAGTAGGTGTCATGAGTTGAATTGTATCCCCCACAAAAAAATCATATGTTGAGATCCTAATCCCTAGTACCTCCAAATGTAGCCTTACTTAGAGATCATTATTTAGGGGTGATTAGAATAGTCTTTGTTGTTCATGGACCCAATTCCAACAGCAGTGGGTTGGGGTCGTTCTTCCCACACACAATTAAGGTGTCCTACAATTCAATGCAATTCTGACACTGTCTACCAAGAGACTACAAAAACGAGTCAGAAGTTCACGTTGTCACCTGTGCTCTGACTGACGGACAATGGAGAGGGTTCCCATGACCCCCTCCTTGGACTTCACATGCTAGTTACATGTCCAGGTTGTTACCTGTACTTCTGATCAATAGGCTTTACATCAGAGGTTCCCCTGACTCCCTTCTTCCTTGGGTTCAATTAATTTGCTAGAACAGCTCACATAACTTAGGGAAACATTTTGCTCATTATATCTCTGGTTCATTATGAAAGTGTATAACTCTGGAACAACTAGATGGAACAAATCCATAGAGGAAGGCATGGGAAAAGGATACAGAGCTATTATGCCCTCTCTGGGGGCACCACTCTCCTCAAATCTGCATACGTTCATCAATCCAGAAGCTCTCCTACCCTGTCCTTTGGGGCTTTATGGAAGCTTTATCACATAGCCATAATTTATTAAATCCGTGACCATTGGCGATTGGGGTTGATCCCTAGCTCCTCTCCCCTTCCCAGAGATTGAAGGTACGTGGGTGAGACTGAACATTTCAACCCTCTAATCCTGTGGTTGGCTCCACAGGTAACCGGCCCCCAACCTTACATGAACTTCAAAAGCACTTGATTAATACAATGAAAGACCATTGTTGCTCTCATCACTTAGGGAACACCAGGGTTCTAGGAGCTCTGTGCTAGAAATGGGATGAAGACAGACTATACATCTCTTCTTGTAACTCACAGTATCATAGGAGCCTTAAACCCAGTATAACTAGGGTCCTTATAAGAACAGGACATTTGGGCACAGACATGAATAGAGAGATGATGATGTGAAAAGAAAGGCATAGGGAGAAGATCACCATTTATAAGCCAAAGAGAAAGGTCTGGAACAGATTCTTCCCTTACAACCCTCAGGAGGAACCAACTCTGATGACACCTTGATTTGGGAATTCTAAACTCCAGAACTGTGATACAACAAATTTCTATTGTTTAAGCCACCCACTCTGTGGTCTGTGTTACAGTAACCTTAGGAAAGAAACAAATACAGTATCATCTGGAAATAATGTCACAAACTTTTCACAAATTCTAGGACATTGTAATTCAATAATAGGTAACTATGAATACATCATAAGATTATTGCTATTGAACAATCTTAGAAAATCATTTTCTGACATTTTTACTGTCATCTGAAAGCATGTATTTTAGCATACTGGTAGTTAAAACACAGGCAACCAAATGAAACATAACATTAAACATAAAATGCTAATAGTTTTGCAAGGCATAGTTGAAAATAATTTTATATTTTACATAATTCACCATATATTGTTCAAATTTAGATGGGGGAAGACGGAACTTAGGCTACACCCTATAAGTTAGGCATGGCCATTACCAAAGAACTTTTTGGACAGGCAGGACAGCAGTGTGATTCCATCCGTTGCCACTCCCAGATTGTTGAGTGCTTAGTGAACTTGGGCAGTGACCTGCTGTTCAGACTGAAAGAAGGCCCTGAGTTTCTGCTTTTCTCTATTTGTTTTTAATTCAAACAATAAGGAATGTTTTATCCAGGTATGTAGAGAGAATGATTTACATTTTTATAGACTCGTGTGTTGTTCACCATAAGAACTGTTGAATAGTTAAAACATTATTATCAATATTGTGTTAATATGATTATGGTCTAAATCATACTATTTGATAGAACTTTCTGCAGTGATAGAAATAATCTACATCTGTGATCTCCTGTATGATGGCCACTAAACATATGTGGCTCTTGAACAATTAAAATATGAGTAGTATAGCAAAGGCATTAACTCAAACACACACATATAGGGTTCATTAATGTTTAAAGAGAGAGCCATAATACTCAATGGGGAAAGGATAGTCTTTTCAATAAATGCTATTTAGAAAACTGGATAATCACATATAGGATGAAATTGGTCCCCCATCTTACAATACTACAAATTTTAACACAAAATGAATGAAAAACTTACATTTGAGACCTGAAACCTTAAAACTCCTAGGGGTGGGGGGGAACAAGAGGAAAGCTCCTTGGCATTGTCCTTGACAATACTTTTTTGGCCTTTGACACCAAAAGCACATGCAACAAAGCAAAAATAAATAAATAAGACTTCATCAAACTAAAAAGCTCTGGCAACAAGAACAGTTAGCAAAATGAAAAGGCAACCTACTGAATGGGAGAAGATATTTGCAAACCATATATCTTATAAAGGGCTAATAATATGTATAAGTCAATGGCAAAATAAAAATCTATTAAAAATGGGCAAAAGACCTGAATAGACATTTTCTCAAAGAAGACATAAAAATGGCCAATAGATACATGAAAAGATGCTGAATGTCACTAATCATCAGGGAAATGCAAATCAAAATCACAACGATTTGTCATCTCACAAATGGCTGTTATAAAAAAGACAAGATGTAACAAGTGTTGGCAAAGATATAAAGAAAGAGGAACTCTGTACACTATTGGTGGGAAATTAAATGGTTCAGCCGCTATGGAAAACTGTATGTAATTTCCTCAAAAAATTAAAAATAGAACTACCATTTGACCTAGCAATTCCACTTCTGGGTATTTATCCAAAGAAAATGAAATCATGTTCTCAAAAAGACATCTGTACTCCCATGTTTATTGCAGCCTGATTTACAATAGCCAAGATACAAAACTTAAGTATATGTCTATGAATGAATAGAGAAAATGGTGTATATATGTACAAAGGTATATTATTTGGCTATAAGTGATTTGCATGTCTCTGTAGGTGTTTCAGGGTAGTAACTAACTATATTCTCATTATTACTTTAGGCTCAACTCCATTGGTCTTGGACCGATATGTGCAGCATTCTCATTATAAACTTACTATTCTCTCCCTTCCCTCCTCAACTATGTCCCATGTTTTACCAGTCTATAAGCCATAATCTTACAGAAGCCTGCACACTGATCCAGATGATAAAGTGCAACCAGTGATAATCATAGTACTTTTTCCCAACAGTGTATTTAGCAATACTTTTTCACAATTACAACTGAACTACTTGCTCCTCCTTCATCATTGTTCATACCATTGACAACGTTGATTGAAGAGGAATTAACAGAATACAGAGTATTGTCCCAATAGGTTATTTGCATTTATTTTGCTGAAGTTCTTGTGTTTACTTATCTCCAATCATGGAGATATATACTCATGTGTTCATATATCTTATTTTCCATGAGAGACCAGAAATCTTGATTTTTTAATTCAAACCCTCCAAATTAATCTCTTTAAGTTATTAAGAAATCCAAGGAAAACATGCTGGTGACCTTGATTTGGACAAGTGGCCACCAGTTTGCCACCTATGCCACCTAAGATTCTTCTTTCCAACCCCCACAAATTCCTGATTTCACCAATTGTGTACTTCTGAAGTTTGTGAAATTAGTAACACATTCACAAACTCAATGATGAGTTTATTTAGCTGGTCCTTGACTCAAGGCTACTGTCCAGCACATGCATTCTATTGAAACTTCTTAAACTTTTCTCCTGTGGCAGGTATAATAAGTTCATATAAGTAGCAGTGCTCAAAATGTAAGTGAGGAAAGGGATGAGATGGTGATAGCACTTAGCCAGCAAACATTATTTCTGCAAAAGTCGTAGAAAGTTCTCTTTGTATTTGTACCGACACAAGTTTTTTAAAATATCCCTTATGAATGCCAAAGATTCGATGTGACCATATCACAGCATTGCAGATCATCAGAATACTATGAAAATGGAAAAAATGATGTCACAATATGTAAATTATGTGTAAGTCACTTGTAAAACTGAAGGTCTTAATTAAACTTTAAGACATTTCTATGCTACTGTTTGTCTACTGTCAGAACATCTCTGCTATCCATCCATCCTTTATTCTGTTTTTTACAAGGACAGTCATATAGGCATGTAATGAAACATGCAAATTATAACTTATAAGCAATTTTGGAAGTCATGTTACACAGTCTGTTCTTTATAGCACAGTAAGCTCTGGAATATCTCTCTCTATATCTATAACTTAGAGAAGCGACTGCCACATAGAAAGGTCAGAAAATATCAGTTATGTTTATTATGAGTATACTCATAAATTTTAGGGATGTATTTGATTTGTTAATTTGTCCTTTATATCCCTTTTGAGTGCAATAATAAAACAAAAACAGTGTAGGAAAACTAGCTAGTTAAGTAAATGGAGATTTACTATGTATATTTTTTCTTACGATTAAAGTCCTCCTTGCTGGTAAGAAAGCTTTACATCCATCTTCCTTAGCTTAAGAGCTTTTGGATATAACCATGATTTATGATCTACATTAGAACAGTAGCCAATATCTGAAAACATCTGCACTTGAGCCATCTGTTTATGCCTAAATACCAGATGCTATATATGTTGAAAATTTATATTTACCGAAATTGCTTAATACATGTACTTAGCCTACTTACAACGCTGCAGCTAACAAAAAACATAGACTGGAAATGTTCTTGAGTCATGGATGGATTAAATGCATCCCATAATATCTCTCAGGACATTGAACATAATGCCCTGGCAGGTTAATAGGGAAAATTTAATGGAACTTTATCTAAGCACTTAAAGGTTTGTGGCTGGTGAAAATAATTGAGTTCTATGAATAAGAAAATTTTGCCTCAATAGAGAAAAATAGGGAAGACTGCAGTACCAAAATCCATAGAATTGATAACCCTAATAAATATTTTAATGTGCTGATAGGCATTGTGTGTGTGAAGGGGGGTAAGTACACTGTATTAGACATAATATAAATCGAAAACATTCTCTACCATGGTAATGACAGTGAGTATTCTTATAGAAAAAAAAAGAACTATTTAACTTTCCCTGTTTTCTCTCACCTATCTGACAACAGAGTTCGTTTCAAGTTTATATCATGTTGAGTGATATACAGCAGGTCCTCGAGTTACGTCAGAGATCGGTTCCTATGGTATGACATAATGTGATTTTCACCATAAGTCGGAACCCACCTACATAAGCACCTATGTCACTCACATGGAGCACGTACACAGCAGTAATGAAGTCTAACAGTAAAACAAAATCAAAAGAAAGATAACAATTCCTGACTTCTACTTGTGGTAAATAAATAATAAAAAACATAAAGCACATATGTACATACATCAAAATGACGGAACTTTTTTTTTTATAAATAAGTGGGAGATGGCCACATAACCACGAAATAACATACATTGAGTCTGATGTAACCCAAGGACTGTCTGTATGGTGAAAGGTTATTCATAATTATGTGTATATATATATAAATATATATATATATGTATACTAGGGGCCCGGTGCACGAAATTCGTGCACTGGGTGTGTGTGTGGGGGGGAGTGTCCCTCAGCCCAGCCTGCCCCCTCTCACATACTGGGAGCCCTCAGGAGTTGACCCCCATCACCCTCCAATCGCAGGATCGGCCCCTTGCCCAGGCCTGACGCCTCCGCCAGAGGTGTCAGGCTTGGACAGGGGACCCCCATCTCCCCCTGATCACTGGCTCGGGCCCCCGCCCAGGCCTGAGGCCTCTGGCCCAGGAATCATGCCTGGGCAGGGGACCCCCATCTCCCTCTGATCGCTTGCTCCACCCCCCCGCCCAAGCCTGACGCCTCTGACCCAGGCTTCAGGCCTGGGCAAGGGGACCATCCTATCCCCCCAATCCCCGGCTCTGCCCCCCACCCAGGCCTGATACCTCGGCCAGAGGAGTTGACCCTCATCACCCTCCGATCACCAATCACCGGATCGGCCCCTTGACCAGGCCTGAGGCCTCTGGCAGAGGTGTCAGGCCTGGGCAGGGGACCCCCAGCTCCCCGTGGTTGCAGGCTCCGCCCCTGCCCAGGCCTAACACCTCTGGCCTAGGCGTCCGGCCCGGGCAGCGGGGACCCGCAGCTGCAGCGGCCCCGTGATCGTGGGCTTCGCTTTAGGCCCAGGCAAGGGACCCCTAGCTCCCGGGACTGCCAGCTTCGACCGTGCCCAGCTCCCATCGCTGGCTCCACCCCTACTTCCTGCTATCACTGGCCAGGGCGGCAAAGGCGCCTGATTCTCCAATCATGGCTGGGGGGCAGGGCAAAGGCGGCCCCAGGGCCGCCTTTGCCCTGCCCCCCAGCTCTTAGCTCCCCCCTGGGTTTCCGATCCCTGTCAGTGGCAGGGGGCTTCTTCCTGCTTTCCCTTTCGCCTCCCTGCATTGTGCCTACATATGCAAATTAACCACCATCTTGTTGGCAGTTAACTGCCAATCTTAGTTGGCAGTTAATTTGCATATAGCCCTGATTAGCCAATGAAAAGGGTATCGTCGTACGCCAATTACCATTTTTCTCTTTTATTAGATAGGATGTGTATATATATATATATATTTTTTTTTTTCTATATCTATCTATCTACCTCTCTTGTTGTTGTTCTATGGCATACATGCAGGCATTTCCTGGATTTTAAATGGCTACAAAGTTAAGCTATATTACCTGAAGTGTAATTTCATATTCAAACTATGGCCCTAAAAGATGACTGAACACCACTCTTCCTTCACTTGGCTCATTCTGTGTGTGTGTGTGTGTGTGTGTGTGTGTGCGCGTGCGCGCGTGCGCGCACATGCACACATGTGTGTTATTATGAGCATGTCAGATTAACCTTTTTCTAAATATTCTAGGTTCAAGGGGTTTTTTTTTGTTTTGTTTTTTAAGGTTATGAAATGTTTATTCTGTCATGCTGCCTAAAATACATTGGGAATAGAACAAAATAGAGAGAAATGGTTTAGAAGACCGTTCTAACAGCTATTACTCTATTGGAAATTAGTTTAGAGATATTCTAACACTTTAAATAGACAACGTGAAATAACTTTACATTAGAACAGTGTTAAGTAAAAACAGTGATAGCCTCTTTTTAGACCAGTGGCTTCATTTTTTGAAACCACTGGTATTAAGGAACTCGGTGGGCAATCGCTGGGTTCTTGGCTTTTTATCAAGTCTTTCGTGGCATAGCCTTTGGAGCACATAATGAGGTAGGCAGAGGTGCACTGTTATGGCTGCAGTGTTGGGGCAGAGAGTGAGTGACAGCATATTTCTCTTAAAAATGAAAACAGTGTCATCCTCATGGAGCCGCTGGACTGCACACTGTGGATGGTTAAGCGAGTGTGGGAAGTTCACTTGCAGGTATAATGGATGCCGACCTGAATATGAAATAGTCATTATGTGCCATATTGCTGTGTTTGGACGCACGCTGCAGGCCTGTAGGTGGGTCTGGCCTGCCTTCCCCTCTGACCTGCTTCCTCTCTCAGGAAGCCCGCTGCGCAGTGTCCCTGGGGTATGTTAGCCCCGGAGCCACCTCACTGGCCTGCCTGTTGTCCCCTTTTTCCTCACACAGTGAAGGAGTCACTGTCTGCATCCTACCATCTGCCTCCTACAACACACTTTATGACACAGAAGGAGAATTTTAGTAAGACCTCCAAAGGGTCTGCTGCCAATTGCAGAGGGAAGGTTTCCTGCAAAGGAAGCGCAGGGAAACTCCCCAGAGAAGGAGAAAGCTGTTGAAACCCCACCCCCACCCCACCCCCCAGCGAGAGGCACCAGTGTCATCCCGTTTTATTGTCTACCTGTCACCACGGCCCTCGCCTGATTCTGACAGGCCGCTCTTTTCTCCTGTAGCCAGTGCTGCTTCATGTCATTTTCTTGGTCCAACGTCTTCATTTCTGACTTGTTACAAACCATTAACTAGTTCCAGTTTTCAATGTCCTGGCTACTTTTGACTAGTAAGTCATTTGGCATAACAAGGTTTCCTTGATCTTATTTTTTTTTTATTGCTTAAAGTATTACAAAGAGTATTACATATGTCTCCTTCTTCCCCCCCCCCCTTGGCATTCCCCCGGCCTCGCCTACCCCCCAGTGTCTTATGTCCATTGGTTGTGCTTATCTGCATGCATGCAAGTCCTTCAGTTGATCTCTTACCCCCCCTTCCTGCCCCCCAACCCTCCCCAAGGGTTTTGATTACATAGAATGAGACAAAAATACTGAATATATTTAGAAATATTTCATTTTAATAAAACAATAACAAGAAAGAAATTTGAAAATTACTTTATTTCAAGCCTGTGGGCTAAAAATAAGAAAGGGTAATATATAAACCTGCTAACTTTTATACATTAAACCCATGTTGAGAAAAAGCCAGGGGAAACCACTCTGTCTGAAGGTGCCCCACCCTGGCACATTTTTGACAACCTATTTCTTCCCAAGACACTTCACCTCCAGTTGGGTAGAGAACAAAACAGAAAATGACCAGAAAAGCATGTTTTAAGCCTTTCTTCAGTTGTGTGGCTGAGAAATAAAAGGTGCCAATATTTGACTTTTATATTTCCAGAAAATGATTTTTCCAACTTGAAAGTTATGAATAAAATGAAATAAAAATTATATTTAAATTTTTACAATTTGTTTTCTATTGATTAAAATAAATACAATGAAGGACATGAATGTACATTTATGTTTTATGTAACTATCTCTTAGGACCGTGGTCAGCAAACTGCGGCTCGCGAACCACATGCGGCTCTTTGGCCCCTTGAGTGTGGCTCTTCCACAAAATACCACGTGCGGGCACGCACGTACAGTGCGATTGAAACTTTGTGACCCATGCGCAGAAGTCGGTATTTTGTGGAAGAGCCACACTCAAGGGGCCAAAGAGCCGCATGTAGCTCGCGAGACACAGTTTGCCCACCACTGTCTTAGGAAAGTAAAATTTCTTAAAACCTACATTTCTTGGTGGCACCACAATGAATTTCCTCTGAATCATTAACAAGTAAAGTAGAACTCTTAGCAATCATTCTGTCTCTTAGCTACTTGTACTGTCACTGTGATGGCAGCTGAACTTAACACATCATTTGTTTTCAAAATGATGTCTTTCAGGCAAGAAACTGGCTCAAAGTCTGCTTTTCTGCTGTATTTATGTGTTTGTATTTGTCAAACAATCTCCATTAAGGTGGTTGCTTTGAGTATTTCAAGTGTCAGATTTTAGACATTTATAAATTGACCAAAAATAAAAACTTTTCATTATGTACAGTATGACACAGATAAAAAAATTTATAAACCTGATTTAAAATTCTATATTTTAACATAAGATATATAATGCTTATTTTATATATCAAAGCAGCTCATTACTGAGATATTTCAGGGGAAATAGCAGTGCCATGGTGAGAGATATTTTATTCATATCAGAGACGGAATATGTTACTCCAGATGTCAAAACCTATATGGCACTGTCATCAGCTTTCAAGTGTCAGTAACCAATCTGGGATATTGAGCTAAGTAATGAGATATCTTCTTTGCTGACTTTAGCAAGATTTGTGTATATCTTTGGTAAAGAAATCAAATGATAAAGTGCAAATACAAAAAATACATTGATAACTGGCCCAATTATACAGGCATAGAGGCTTCCATGAGAACTCATTTTTCTGTTTGTCCTTGTAAGTCTAATTTAGGCAATCTCTCAGATGCGTAATGTTGGAAACTTAGTGTTCTGGGGGAATCTGGCCCGATAAGTGAAAGATGGCACAGCAAGTAATAGAGTAAGCGGACCCATTCAGCAAATCCCAAATAGTTTACCTGCTGTGCCTTCATACAATGACATGAAGAGGGTATTTTTCCTTTTTTAGCCCCAGAAAGACAGTCTCATTGGTGGAAGAGAGAACTGGTACTCATATACATGACCTTGGGAAAATGTCCAACAAGAGTTAAATGCACACACACACACACACACAGACCCTGGAGGAATAATCTTTAGTATGAGTTGTCTGAATATATGAGATAGGCCACGTAACTCTTTCAGTGGTTTTAGATATCCTTATTGTACCCAGGATTTGGAAGGTTACTAATTTGACATTACTACAGATGTGGCTCATAGCAACTGTTGAACTTAAGGCTTCAAAGAGATACCTTTATTGTTTGCAAGTAGTTAACTAGAAACAAGGTAGTATGAACACTATTGAAGGCAATGGAGAGCACATTTTTCCAGCTTGTGCAAAAATATCTTAAAGAGCAGCTAGTCTAAGGCAAGTGGATGAATTTGTAAAAGCTGAAAGGAACTTAGATATCAGTGAATCCATCCAGGCTATGCTTATTTAAGAGGCATAGAGGCACGGCCTATGTGGCTCAGTGGTTGAGCATCAACCTATGAACCAGGAGGTCATGGTTTGATTCCCCGTTGGGTCACATGCCTGCGTTACCGGCTCGATCCCCTGTGTGGGGTGTGCAGGAGGCAGCTGATCAATGACTCTCTCATCATTGATATTTCTCTCTCTCTCTCCCTCTCCCTTCCTCTTTGAAATCAACAAAAATGTATTTTTTTAAAAAAGAGGCATAGAGCCCTTACCGGTTTGGCTCAGTGGATAGAGCGCCGGCCTGCGGACTGAAGGGTCCCAGGTTCGATTCTGGTCAAGGGCATGTACCTTGGTTGCGGGCACATTCTCAGTAGGGACTGTGCAGGAGGCAGCTGATCGATGTTTCTCTCTCATCTATGTTTCTAACTCTCTATCCTTCTCCCTTCCTCTCTGTAAAAAATCAATAAAATATATTTTTTAAAAAGAGGCATAGAGATGCCAAACACCTTGCCAAAGGTCACAATTAATCAAGGACAGACTCAACACTAAGAATAAGGTAATCTCTTTCCTTATCGTGTAGTATGCCTTCTTTGCAATTGGATCATCCACAGTACTCTGCGTTGTAAAACTGCCTGAAAGTTTAGATATGTTTCTTTTTCCATCTGTACTATTTGACATGCAGAACTGATTCAGGCTGTATAGGACTTTGAAGTCTTAGTAATTCCCACCTGTAATTATTCTGGAAATTTGTAGATCTAAAAACAGCAGCTGTAGAAATCTGTTGTTGTAATTCAGAAGGTCATGAAGCAATAGTGACTCAGGTAAAGAGGGTTTTTAACATAGCTTTTACTACTTACCTGCTGGGTTGCCTATGGAGACAAGACCCGAGAGGGCGGTTAATTTCTTAGTAGCTAGGCCAAGGAATGCATGAAAATGGTGGTAAGAGTTCATGCACTTTATCTCGTAATTGGAATCTTCCAAGTCACCATAATTTGTTTATTGTTATTTGGTAATAGTTCTTGTCAATATACAATTTGAATATCTAGCAAAATATTGTAAGATTTATATACAATATGTTAGTTTGCCATTATTTTAACTACATTACTACTATTCTTTCTCCTACAGAGGGGGAAAAAATATCATGAAGTCATTTTTTCAGACTCAGTTAAGGTATTAGCAGACAAGTAACTTTGGATTTGCGCTTACTGATATCAAGAGCTATGTGCATAAGGTGGAATGACAAATCTGAAAGTTTGTCTTTTTTGTACCAAAATTTTTGCTTAAAGATTATTTTTCCCTTTTTCTATCACTTCTACTTTTTCTTTTGCTGCCATATCTGTATAGCGTCATATCTGTATAGCCCGTGGTATACAGATACCTATAAATATGATGACAAACACTATATGAATGTGTTTACTGATATGTATTGACAACAAAACTCTTCCTTCACCTGGAAGCTTTTAAATCTCACCTTTTCTTATCATCATCCCCACCATCATTGTCATTAACAGGCATCCACATTCATGGCTAATGTGTTCAGTAACTAACCAGAAAGGGAAGGTCTTAGAGGAAACAAAATATTTTTCTTACAAATAGCTTTTCTGTGAAAATATCTCTGCTTCTTAGGAAACTATAATAATCAAAATCATCTAGTTGACAAAGAGCACTTCAGGGATGGAATGGACAGTGTTTTTGGATAAGCTATTGATAAACAGCTCTGAAATAAGTGTAATACTTTTCTGAAAACTTAAATTAGCATGGTGAGTCCAAACTAGTTACACCTAAATCTTTAGTTCAAATAATCTTTTCATTCACTTAAAGACTCTCTACATAAAGTTTTATACATGAGAAGAAAATATAATCCACTAAATATCCTTTTATTAAATTTGACAAACTAATAAATGAATTTTTATTAAGCCATGTTTATAAATTTGTACTTTAATTATTAAGTTAAAAAACCTGGCCGAAACTGGTTTAGCTCAGTAGATAGAGCGTTGGCCTGCGGACTGAAAGGTCACAGGTTCGATTCCAGTCAAGGGCGTATACCTGGGTTGCGGGCACATCCCCAGTGGGAGATGTGCAGGAGGCGGCTAATCGATGTTTCTCTCCCATCGATGTTTCTAACTCTCTATCTCTCTCCCTTCCTCTCTGTAAAAAATCAATAAAATATATTTAAAAAAAAAAAAAAAAAACCTTGAAGCTGGTTTAGTGTACACAGTATTAATTTATTACCAGAAAAAAAAATCTCCTGTTCTCTCCATTAATCACCATACTACTGTATCCTACCCCTGTATATGACATGTAATCCCAGATTTATTCATACCAATAAGGATAAACTATAAAAATGAGGTCAATAGAAAGTATGGAGTTGAGAAATATAATAAATGAAATGAAAAATTTATTAGAGGATCTCAACAACAGTTTTGGACAGCCAATGAAAGATTCAGAAACTTAAAGATAGGCCAATGGAGATTATCCAGTCTAAGGATAAGAATGACAAAAATGAAGAAAAGGAAGTCGCATATCAAAGACCCATGGTAACCATCAAATATGTCAATTTGCTCATAATGATCACAGAAAGAAATGAGAGAAAAAGAAAATTATTTGAAGAAATAAAGGCTGAAAACATCAGATTTGGTGAAAAGCATTATTATACCTCTACAAGAAGCTCACTAAACTCCCAGAAGGAAAAACTCAGTGGACTGTACCTAGACTCATCAAACTCAAACTGTTAAATGTCAAATCAAAGAGAGAATCACAATCAGCAGGTGAGAAGCAACTCAGTAGCATAAAGAATAGGGCGGGTTGCTGGTGGGAATGCAAAAATGGTATAGGCACTTTGGAAGACAGTGGTTTCTTACAAAACCAAACACATTTTTATCCTATGATCCACCAATTGCATTCTTTGGTATTTACCCAAAGGAGATGAAAACTTATCTATAATAATAAAAGCATAATACAGGCAGTCCTCGGGTTATGTCAGACTTGACGTACGTCATTTCATAGTTACGTCACCATCTCCCATTTATTTTTTTTTTAAAAAGTCTGTCATTTTGACGTATGTACATATGTGCTTTATTATTTATTTACCACAAGTAAAGGTCAGGAATTGTTATCTTTTGAATTTTTTTACTGTTTTACCTCATTACTGCTGTATATATACTCCATGTGCGTGACGTAGGTGCTTATGTAGGTGGGTTCAGACTTACGGCAAAAATAGCGTTACGTTGTGCCATAGGCATGGATCTCCTATGTAACCTGAGGACCTACTGTATGCAAATTAGAATGGACAGCCAGAACAACCTTCTGGAAGTCCTTCCGGATGAAGTCGCGGTGGCAGGGGCCGAGGCAGAGGCAGTTAGGGGCAATCAGGCAGGCAGGTGAGCAGTTAGGGGTGATCAGACAGGCAGGCGAGTGGTTAGGGGTGATTAGGCAGGCAGGCAGTGGTTAGGGGCAATCAGGCAGGCAGGCAGGTGAGCAGTTAGGAGCCAGCAGTCCCCGATTGTGAGAGGGATGTCCAACTACCAGTTTAGGCCTGATCCCGCAGGAATCTCTGCAAATTTGGGCATAAACCGGCAGTTGGACATCCCCCAAGGGGTCCCGGATTGCGAAAGGGTTCAGGCTGGGCTAGGGGACCCCCCCCCCCGCCCCCCATGCATGAATTTCGTGCACCGGGCCTCTAGTATCCACATAAAAACCTGCATACAGTTCTCTATACGAGATTTACTTAAAATTGGCAATACTTGGAAGTAAACAAGATGTCTTTAAGTAGGTGAGTGGATAAATAAACCATAGTACCAGTATACAGACAGCATAATATTATTCAGGACTAAAATTGTATGAGCTTTCAAGCCACAAAAGACATAAAAGAAGTTTATATGACTATTACTAGGTAAAAGAAGCCAATCTGAAAAGGCTATGCTCTATGATTTCAAGTATATGACATTTTGGAAAACGCAAAACTATGGAGACAGTAAAAAGTTCAGTGGTTGACAGTGGTTAGGGGTCAGAGGAGGGATGAATAGGTGGAGCACAGATTTGGGGGATAGTGAAAATTCTCTGTATGACACCATAATGATAGCTTGTTATACATTGTCCAAATCCATAAGAATGTGCAACACTAAGTGTAAACCCTATTTCAAATTATAGATTTTGTATGATTATAATGTGTCAGGGTAGGTTCATCAATCGTAACAAATATACCATTCTAGTAGAAGATAACAGTGGGGAGTCTATACATGTGTGTGGGTAGAGAGTTATCAGAAATTTCTGTATCTTCATCTCATCTTTGCTGTGAACCTAAAAACTGTTTTTTAAAATAAAGTCTTTAGCCCTGATTAGGTACCTCAGTTGGTTAGAACATCACCCTGATACGCTAAGGTTCTGGGTTTAATCCCCAGCCAGGGCATATACAAGAATCAACCAATAAATGCATGAATAAGTGGAACAACAAGTTGATATTTCCTTCTCTCTCTCTCTCTCCCCTCTCTCTCTTTCTCTGTATGTCTGTCTCTCTCTAAAATAAATTTTTAAAATTAAAATAAAAAATAACATCTTTAAAAAATGAATTGGGGAGAGCATAGAGCTATATAGGAACCAAGTTTTTGTATATCACTTACATTAGTGTGTTAGGACTGTCTTAACTAAGTGCCACAGACTGGGTAAGCTTAAACAACAGATATTTATTGTCTTATAGTTCTGGAGGCTAGAAATCCAAAATCTAGGTCTGGGCAGACTTGGTTCCTTCTGAGGGCTGTGCGGGAAGGGTCTGTTCTAGGCCTCTCTCCTTGGCTTATACCTGGTCATCTTCTCCCATGTCTTCATTGTCTTTACATTGTCTTCATTCTATGGACATCTATGTCCAAATTTCTCCTTTTTGTAAGGACATCAGTTATGTTAGTGCAGGGCCTACCTTAATAACCTCATTTTAACTCACTTCTTATCTCCAAAGATAGTGTCATTCTAAAATACTGGGATTTAGGACTTCAACATATGAATTTGAAGGGCTGGGCAGGGATACAATTCAATGCATAACACTATTGAAATTAAATTAGTATGAATCCAAACTGATTGTTGTAAGTTATTAATTGTAACCCCCAGCAATCATTAAGAATATAACTCAAAAATTAAGTAAAACAAAGAGAAGATAATTAAAATGACACACTAGAAAATATCTATAACACAAAACACAGTAAAAAAGGAATAATAGTGGACCAAAAAAAGATAACACATTTGTAAAACAAAGAACAAAATTGCAGACATAATCTACTTTATAAGTTATTAAAGTAATAGATGTAAATAATTATCATTCCAATTAGATTAATTAGCATTTTAATTAAAGGACAGACATTGGCAAAGCAATTAAGAACATGCTCCAGCAATACGCTGTCTGCAAAAGACACAATGCATATTCAAAGACAAAATAAAGGAAAGGGAAAAGATGTACCATATATACATTAACCAAAAGAGAGTTGGAGTGGCTACAATAATATCAGACAAAATAGAGCTAAGACAAGGCAAGTATTTTTACTAGTGAAGAATGGCATTTTATTTTATTTTTTTAATATATTTTATTGATTTTTTTACAGAGAAGAAGGGAGAGAGATGGAGAGTTAGAAACATCGATGAGAGAGAAACATCGATCAGCTGCCTCCTGCACATCTCCTACTGGGGATGTGCCCACAACCCAGGTACATGCCCTTGACCGGAATCGAACCTGTGACCTTTCAGTCCGCAGGCCAGCACTCTATCCACTGAGCCAAACCGGTTTCGGCAAGAATGGCATTTTATGATATAAGCATCACTCTTTCAAGAAAGTATAAGAACTATAATCATATTTATATCTGATAAAGACTCAAAATACTTTAAGTAAAAACAGACAAAATTGAAAAATTAAGTAGACAATTCACTAATAATAGAGACTTCAACGCCTTACTATTAATAATGAATAGGGCAACTAGAAAAAAGATCAACAAGGAAATAAAAGATTTGATCAACAGTTTATACCATCTTCACCTTACAGACATCTATAAAAGATTTTATTCAACAACAGAAGAATATGTATTTTTTAAAGTGAACATGGAATATTATTGTAGATAGACCATATATGAGCCCATAAAACAAATCACAATTAGGTTTAAAAGGATTGAACACATACAAATCATGTTCTCCAATCTCAATGAAATGAATTTAAAAATCAATAAAAGACAAAGAAAAAAAGAATGAAATTTCAAACGATTGAAATCTAGAATACAAGGAAGGACATTATTAGCAACCTTACAGAAATAAAAATGATTATAAAGGAATGCTGTCCACATTGTATGCAAAAAAATTACTTAACCTAGATGACTTTAGTAAATTTCTAGAATTACCTAGAAATATATAGACAACCAAAGCTGACCCAGAAGGAAGTTAAAATTGAATAGACCTACAAGTAAGGAGATTTAAATAGTAATTTTAAAAAAACAACATAACTTGGACTTCTTCAAAAACAAAAGTACAACAAATGATACTACCAAGGAATTAAATTATTGTGAATGGGATAAAATATTTGTAATTCATATATCTGATAAGACATTTTTAAAGAACTCTTTCAATTCAACTATACAATGATAGTAACCCAGTTATAATATATGCAAATGATTTAAATAGACATTTCTCCAAAGAATATAAACTAATGGTCAATAAGATATTTAGAATGCTGATAATGTCATTAGAATACTTCAAGCCAAAACCACAATCTGATACTATTTCACAGCCACCGAAATAGTTACCATTAACAAAACAAAACAAAAAGGCAAATAAATGTTGGCAAGGAAGTGGAGAAATTGGAGCTCTCAAACATTGCTGATAGAAGAGGAAAACAGAGCAGACAGTGTGGAAAACAGTTTGGCAATTTCTCAAAAGTTTATACATAAAATTACCATGGGACCCATCAATTCCACTCCTAAGTATATACCCAAAAGAGTTGAAAACAGGTACTCAAATAGTTGCATGCAAAATGTTCACTACTGCACTACTCACAATAGCCATGCGGTGGAAACTGGAAAAGCCTTTTTTTGAGGAATGACTGAGTGAGGAAATAGGGGAAAGAAAAGTAAAAATCGCCTGGATTATATAGATGTGGTATTCATAACCTGTCTAGAATCCATTTTCCAATAATTAGGAAGTTATCAATTAAAAATCTCTGCAAATGACCCTAGCCTGTTTGGCTCAGTGGATGGAGTGTTGACCTGCAGACTGAATTGTCCCAGGTTCAATTCTAGTCAAGGGCACATATCTCAGTTGCAAAGCCCCAGTAGGGACCATACAGGAGGCAGCTAATTGATGTTATCCCTCTCTTATTGATATTTCTATCTCTCTCTTCCTCTCTCCCTAAAAATCAATAAAAATATATTTTTAAAAATCTCTGCGGATGGAAAGCAGGCATAAACGTTAGAAGAAAAACAATTATTTTTATTTAAAATATTTCAGAAGATTTTTAGTTTGGAAGTGATGTTGACATAATCTGAAGTGCCTATGATTAGCTATGCTTAGCTCTGCAGCAGAGAAAATGAATTCTAATGGTATAGTTTATGGTCTCCATTGAGATAGATCATGGAAATTGAAGGACTTGTCCCACTTGTGAGTTGCAGTGTTTAGAAAAAATAAATAAATGTGGAGTAAGTGATTAATCGTGTGCACATATATATTCTGTTTTTTTCTCATATGTGAATTTTTCTGCCTATTTATGCAACTTTCCCCCAGAAAATTGTGAAAACTATAGTTTTAAAATTCTGTAACTACTCTGTAATTATCTAAGTTAGAAAAGATTGTATTTAACATTATGAAATACTGTGCATAATTATTTAGCAGCTGATTTTTGAGTCATAATCAAGGTCTAATGTAGATAATAGACTTAGAAAGGGTTTTGAAGATGTACAATTTTTAAAGATTTTTAGATTACTTCATATTTAATATTTTCTCATCAAATAAGATAACTATAAAATAAATTCAGGATTAATTTTTTCCCCTCATGACTCTTTGTTTAAAGGCATTAACTTGTTTTAGAGCAGGATGCCACAAGGAATGGAGCTGGCCTAATAATGAATATTCTCATGTAGACATTTACATAGAGGTAATACATATCTTTGGTGGAAAAATATTCAGATTCCAAAATGTTATTAAATTTAGGAAATGGATAAAATAATTTCATAGGCATGAAAGCAGAATTAAGAGCACTATTTTGTTGGTTGGTAACTTTCAAGCATTGCCTCCGTCTTTACCAGGGTAAATATCTAAAATGAAATGCAGTATTGTTAATTGTCATCATAATGTCACTTATTCAGGGCTGGAGAGAGAAATTCATTCTAGGACAACTAAATTGTTCCTCAATTTTGGTTTTCCCAAACAGTTGTAGTTTACATATTTTGCTCTAGTGTAATTATTTATAGCTCCCAACATTACTCTCATGGCTTTGATAATAATAATTTATAAGGTCTCTCTGGGTGTAAATTTACATAACTTAGCAAGGGACTAGTGAGGTTTCTAATGCCAGTGACAAAATATCCATAGACTTTTCACAGAGCTTGGTTCACATTGATTTTTTTTCTCTTATGTTTAAACGCTTCAAATTTACTTAGCTTTGTTTTCAGAACTCTGTTGTCTTCCTTATTATCAGCAAAAATTCCTACAACAAAATAAATAAGTTGCCTAAAAAATGTTTTTAAAAAATAGATTTGATATCATTTGAACAGAGACTGCAAAAGAGGGTCTACAGGAAATCAATGTTTTTAATTTATTTTGCTAACATCAACCCTCTTCTTTTAAGCTTCTGCTTCAGTGATAATGTTTGGAATGAAAAATGAAGGGATGAGTCTAAATCTCTAATTATAGCACTTATTTTCCTTCACTATCAGTTCTGCTTTATTATATAACTTTCTCAATAATATCAGTTAAATTCACTCACCATTCCTTCAGTTCATTTGATAGTAATGTTAAACTAATTTAATTTTTAGGTTATTAACCTCTAAAGTCTATAGTAGGTTTCCCTTTATAAAAAATAAAACATTCCCAATATTCTCTATAACTTGACCACCCAAAATATTTAAGAATTTCAACTAACCCTTATATGAACCTTATTAATCATGAGCCAAACAATACGCCCCCCCTTCCTGTTTATCCATTAAAATTTCCATCATTGACTCCACTCCATAAGACCTTCTCCATGAATACTTCCCAGTACATCTGAGTTAGAAATAACTTCCTCATTTGAATTCAAGTAACAGTTCATTGAACTCATTGTACATGGTGTATAGACATTTAACTTTAGTCATCTATCTTAAAAAATATGTTTTTATTGATTTTAGAGAGAGAGAGAAACATCAGTGAGAGAGAAACATCGATTGGCTGGCTCCTGCAGATCCCCTACTGGGGATCGAACCAGCAACCTGGACATCTGGACCTGTGCCCTGACCAGGAATTGAACTGGCAACCTCTTAGTGCATGGGACAGTACTCAAACACCTGAGTCACACCAGCCAGGGCCATAGTAATCTTTAGATGATTTATTTTTCTTGTTAGATCAAAACCCTTTGTATCATTCTGTTGTTTAGGCTTTCATGGTGCAGTGACAATCACAAGTTAATATTTGGGTACCTCAATACACTTATCAATCTCATTCTAGTATGACATAATCCTTAAATATTGCTTCAGCCCCCTCAGGTGAAAAATTTGCCTATAAGTTTCTGAATGACTTCTGGTTATAATAACAAATTTTGTATCGCTTCTCGGCCTTTTGGCTAAGATCAAGTGTAGTATCTGTTCTTATAAGTTTAATAACAAATTGTGATCTTAGAGCATTAAGTAAAATAAGGGATCTCAAATACATTAAATACAGCAAGAGCTTTTATATTAACTGGGCAAATTATTAAGAATACAAGTACCTGGGCACATTTTCAGAGGTTTCAGGTGAACCAATCTGGAGTAACTACCCAAGTGATTCTAAAGCACACCAAGGTCAAACAGAACCTAAAGTCCAAACAAAATTCAGTATAAGTCCTTGACCCAGTGTTCACACATTAGTTTGTTACCAGTCCCCAGGAGTAGGAGCTCTGGTTTTAGTTGCTGATGTCCTTTTGTAGCTATCATTATACCTGGAGTCCATCTCTTTTCTGTAACCAAATGGCTTTACTTTTCATCTAAAAAGCTTGGACCCTTCCTGGTCACGTTCTTTTAAAGCTATTGCTATAGTGTAGATTCTGTGTAAAAGGAAGTGCTGAATCTCAGCTTTATTTTGAATCAGCCAAATATACAGTGGATTGAGGGACACTTTTCTAGAACCAAAGAATCAATTCAGATAAATTGATAAATACACATTTATATATGTTGTTTATATATATGTTTTATATATATATATATATATATATATGTATATATATATATATGTATATATATATATATATATATATATAGAGAGAGAGAGAGAGAGAGAGAGAGAGAGAGAGAGAGAGAACGAGAGAGAGAACGAGAGAACAAATGGATACAGGAATAGGGAAGAGTTAAAGGAAAATCCCAAATGTGGGAGATAGCTATGATAATTGATGAATAGATTGGAGGCTGATGTTTCTAGAGCTCTAAGAGTAGAAAGTAGTAAGTGGGATTATAGTAGGAGGTGAGTCATTAATCAAAATAGAAAGGATACCACTTCTAGTCTGAACACTTGGCTCTATACCTTTCTCTGTACAGTAATTGTTAGCATATGTGTGTAGCTTTGGATATTGCATAAGTGTCCATAGTCCTTGATGATGTCATCTAGACAATGAAAGTGTTTTATTACAAACATAAAAACAAAGTTCCTTCCAGCTTTTAAATATTGACCACGGTACTTATCTAGACCCACATAGAGAATTAATAATAATTTTCATGTTTATGAAAGTAGTGTGATATTTGGAAATGAAAGGGATCCGATAAGTCATCCATGACTGCATATCAAACCTTGTGACAGTGATGATGAAGGTAAGCCCACACAACAGCCACTTTGCAGGTCTCTTCTCTCTTTGTCACCACCAATGTCCTAGGAGTCCTTAAACATATCATATTAAATGACTAGAGAAAGAAAGTACCATGTAAACAAAAAAGTTTATAAAGGTTATTACAGCATCCATGTCACAGGTATGGTGACATGAAAAACACAACTGATTTCAATATATGTCCATTTTTATTACACATTCAAAATAGAAGTCTTCCAGATAGTAAAATATGTAATATTTGGCCTCTATGACAAAACAATATTCCAAATGGTGTCATTGCAGCATTAAATAAGAAAAATAATGCAAAATGAAAATGTTTACATAAGAAAAATATAGATTTTACATTTGGCAGGGTTTACCAAAGGTGAAAGGATTTTACTGCTAATTTATGTCCTGCATCTAAATTTCTGTTTTATGTTATTGGAAATAATTTGAGAATGGTAGCAGAGGTTCTAATACATGTGTCAACATCAATTTTAATGACTTTTTTTCAAATATTTTAGACAGCACCAAAAATTTACAAGAGTATAAATGTTCTTGAGGGAGTAGGTTTGCATCTTGTTTCACTTTGTAGGGGTAACCTCGAATCTCTTCATGCCGTACTATTTTTTCCTTAGTAATGTGCCTATGAGAGTAGATTTGAAATGCCTTTAGACATAAGACATTTAGTTAAGTAAATTAAAAATAAAGGCCATATGATATTTTTTTAAATTGTTCCCTTGGTGTCACCAAATTTTTCTTTTGTGTATTTGAGTTCTAAAATTTCCATCTTTCATTTTCCTTGTGCTGTTGCACCCAGACTCTTAATGCCCTCTGCTAATTCAATTTCCTGAAACTTCAATTTATAGAGTAAGAATTCCATTTCCAGCCATAGCTTGTATATACTAGTACTGTAAAAGCAAACCTTAAAAGAACAAAAGCCAACAATTTAAATGTTTTAGGATTCATTGATATAATAAATATATGCTTGCAAACTCTAAAAAATATTCTGTAGACTCTAGATGTAAACTTTTTGAAAAATGGGTTAATGAAAAAATTACTCTGAGCTTCTGAACCAATGACCAAAGGGAAATTAAGGTTAATGGTATTCTAGAAATAAAACCATTTGTGTTTGGTTAAGCTATTAATCCTATTATGTGTTTAAATTAGTGATTTGATTCTACTGATTTGACTTTGAAACCAAAGAGGAAACATTAAGAACAGGAGGTGGCAGGGCTGTTTTTGAAATGTGTTCCTGCTAATAAATATTTGCATTGCCCTTAGATTTTTCCCCTTGCATAATATATACCAAAATGTTCAGATTTTCATGCTCAGCTCTGCAAATATTAAAGTGATACTTCAATCACACTGGATTAGGCATGCCATGGTAACCATAACTTCTTTTATAATCCTCAGGTATATATTTTCCAAGTTTTAAATGTTTAAAAACAAAAAATAAGTCGCTATTTTAAGCATTGAAAATGCTTGCCAGGATAACTTCATATTTGTGTTAGAGTGATATGCCATTTGCACATTCCCCCCTTAAAAACTTCTTAATGTTCATTTTATAAACTCTGACAATATTCTTTTAATTTATGACTATATTAATTTTGGTTAGTATGATGTTGTGATCCTTTCTAATATATCAGGTATAAAATAGACTTGCCATGAAAATATTCCTAATGTTATTGGAACTTAACCCTATATTTTAGTGTAATAAAAGAGAAATTTCTAGTTTTATAGTAACTAAATAGGTAGTATGGAATTATTTTAGTGAAGACTAGGTAGAACTGAGAAGTCCGCTGAGTAAAGTAAAAACAGAGTTGTTAATCTGAATAGTCTTTCTATTAATTCCAAATGAAAAAAGAAAAAGGAAAAATAACAAAAAAAATAATGTGGTTTTTATTAAGCAGATAATCAGCCATTGCTTTGATTCACATTCTCTTGATGTTTGATTAACACCAAAATATTTTTATTAATTACCCCAAATAACCATGCTTTTCATAAATTACTGATTTTTTTTCTTTGATGGCATTACAGTTCAAGCTAAAATTGCCATCTTTAATGGCATCACATTTCAAGCTATCTGAAATTATCCTTTTTCAAGTCTCAGAGAAAATGTAGTCTATATTTGATTTCTTCATTCTCTAATTTTAAATACATTGGTAGTAAGGATAAGAATTACCTAATTTTTTTCACTTATTTTTACCAATATTCAATCATAATTCTTATCCTTACTACCAATGTATTTAAACTCAATTTATTACATATAATTGTTTTTATATCAAAAAGTGCAACAAAATGGAAGGACCTGTCACCTCCCATGAACTGTACATCTCTGCTACCCAAGATGATATCCAAGAAAATTCCAAACAGGTAAATAAGCATAAGATGACCATGAATGCCTCAAAATGTCTGAAATATTGGCAAAAATAAACTACATTGATTTATATTTAATAAGGAAATTATTTCTTATCAATACTGTCAAATATTGGCAACAAACGATTATTTATATAACAGTTGTGACTGAATTTTAAGAACAAATATTTTCCTTTTATGTGATTATAAAATTAAAATTACCATGCAGAAAATTAATATCAGCATTAAAATGTCATAGGAACTCATTATTGTCTTGCCAGAACAATGCAGTTTGCATCCTAAACTTACACAATGTATATGCCAATTATATTTCAATTAAGAAAAAGAATGAAAGAATGTAAATTCAACAGTGTTTGGTATACCTTATTTCTCATCTAATTATCTTATGAATATTGCTTTGTATAAAATATATTTTAAACAAAACCCCAATCTATCTTTGTACTGTCTTTACTAGAGTAATAGAATATTTGATGCTAGTAAATATCATACTTAATTAACCTACCCATTTTTTATCACCAGCCTTCATCCTACTATGCTTAACCATGCCATGTTTGTGTTCTTCTTGTCTGCTCCAGTTAAGTTTCAAAATGTCTGTTCAGGGCCACAGCAAAACCCCTTGTTACTTTAACATATAACTTTTTGGCTTATTTTCCACAAAGAATGAGAACATTGTGTGTAAATGTGTACTGATACATCAGGACATTATTTTTTCCAAGGACACTCTTTATGTTTCTAAAACATTGTAACTGCTCTCATTTTAGTATTCAATGTTGAACACAGTATTGGTTCTTTATTTCTAGCAGAACATTTTTTAACTTCAACCTCCAATTTCATTGCTTTTAAAATATATTTTCACTTTTTTTTTCATATGAGTGAACTATTCCCTAGCCCCCACATAGTTTTTATAATTGGGTAGAATGTCTCATTATATATTGTAACCTATTTTCTCTTTGTGAATATCTACTTAAGCATCATTTCCTTAAGATAGTGTCCTCTCTCTACATCTTTTCTAAATCTACAAAAGCAATAAATCCTTTTTCTTTAGCTAACTAAATTTATCATTGATGTCCTGATGTTTTAATTCTGAGTTCGGCTCCAAGTTAAGGAAAATAATAATTGCATTTCATAGTTGGATGGCACTTTGGGATTTCAAAATATTTTCACTGGAACCTTCAAAACAATCTGGAATGTATAAATTAATATCCTTTCTTTTATTGTTTTACCAATGTCATAGCAAAGCCCAGAAAGGTTAGATGACATTTCTGTGGCCTCATCTAGTACAAGTGAGTTATTGTTACTCCACCTCCAGTATGCTTTTCTTCCAACCAAATCTGACAGCTCCTTAAAAAATACACAATATGCAAAGGCTTTGATGTATTTAAACAAGATGCATGTCAAGGTTGCTTCCAACTGTAAGGTTATATAATTACAATCATGTCTAGAGAAAAATGAGAAAAATATGCTGGAACTTATTTAAGTTATTCCTTGTTTACCTTATATAAAGCTAGCCTTTATATAAGATAAACAAGTCTTTATATAAGATTAAACTATAGCTAATCTTTCCTGATTTCCACTTGTACGCATCCGCTTTTCTTCTTTCACCTACGAGCCAAGGGAGAAAACTACGGACATCAAGGGGTCCCCCTCTGCGTGATCACGCTCTGCGCACGGCCATTCTTCCGCAAGCAGGCCTGGTACTCAGTTTTAAACACCAGTCGTGATGTTGAGTGGGAAAGTCTATGGGAACTTGGGTCTGCTTTTCTATAGGGCACACTCCACGGGAATCCAGGGCATGGTTTCTCTGCTACACTGGGATCTGAGACCTTAGGCTGTGTTAAACATTTTCCAACTGTCAGGACAAAGCAACTCATTATATTTGTAAAAGTTTAGGATAAGAGAACATAGGGCAACATGGTTCTCTTTACCTTTGTACAGTTGAGAAAAAGGTCATAATGTTAGAAGTCCATTTGAAACCGGACAGTGAATGGGTCTGGGCTGCCTGTCACTTCCTGAGCCAATTAAGCAGAGACAGGGTTGAATCTTGTATGAGCATTTATTCCAGTAATGGAATATGGGAGAGCAGCGGGTGATCCAGGAAAATCTGCTTCCCCTTTCCCTCTCCCAATAAGCCAGCTGTTTATATTGGTTTGAAGGACATAGACTACATGGGAAAGTAAGAATTACAGGCATGGGGAAGTAGGCAAGGTATAATGGTTACAGGTTACAGGCAATGTGGGCTGGGGGCAAAACGGGTGAGCTCCTCAGTGACTCCATTGTTTCCGTAACAAGGTTGTTAATCTTTCCATGATAACAGGCAATTCTCTGAAAAGGAGAATGGACTGCATTCCAGAGTTTTCTCCCATGTCCCAGGGCCATGCTTGTACATCTCTCAGCCAGGTCAGAATGTGCTTTCTCTAATCAGAACAGAACAATCATTGTTAATAGAGCATGATTAATACTACTTATAACAGTCCGCAATATTTTATTTCTGCCCTAAGTAGTATAAGGACATTGAATTTACCTCGTTTTTAGACTCCATTATTCCCAGAAGATTAATAATAAGCAATATATTTTTGATGGCATCTCCAATTGTATCTTTGCTCATGTGCATGGATTTTCAGATGGATTTTCTTATTGTAATTTTTAAATTAATAGATTTTTGTGTTGTCTATGTGAACAAGAGAGGATGAATAAGCCAATGGGGTTTTGAGTGGTTATAAACAGAAAACACAGATGGCAAAATTTACACAAAGCATAGAGCTACGATAAATTAAATAGCATAGGTCAGACTTTCAAACTAAATAATTTTGTTCCCCAGCTGGTCAATGAAATTTCAAGTCATTACCAACAAAGCAAATTCCACAACCTTTTGTACAGTGCCAACTCTGTAGAAAAATATATTTTAACTAGAGGCCTGGTGCATGAAATTCATGCACTAGAGGGGAGGGTCCCTCAGCCCGGCCTGTGCCCTGTCACATTCCGGGACCCCTCAGGCGATGTCTGCCTGCCAGCTTAGACCTGATTCTCCCAGGGGATCAGGCCTAAGCCGGCAGGCAGACATCCCTCTCACAGTCCGGGCTCTCACAGTCCGGGACCCCTCGCTCCTTACCATGCACCTGCAGTGGAGGCGGGAGAGGCTTCTGGCCAAGCTGTGCTCCCCCTGTGAGAGCGCATTGACCACCAGGGGGCAGTTCCTGCATTGAGCATCTGCCACCTGTGGTCAGTCCGTGCCATAGTGACTGGTTGTTCCACCAGTCATTCCACTGTTTGGTCAATTTGCATATTAGGGTTTTATTATATAGGATGCCACAGTTATAGTTTGATGGTGCTTAAGACATATCTACATTAACATTTTAAAATTTGAGAATTGAGAATCAATTTTGCAGTAACTTGAAATTTTTATTTTGAAGAAAAATTACATAGATGCAATTTCATTCTTAGGCCAAAATCAGGTTATAATTATGACTGTATCTATAATTTTATCTGTAGGTTTTCCAAGCAAGAAGATCATTGGGAATGCTTGTAAGTGTATAATAAATTTACTAGGTGTACCGGTTAATAATGGTGGATTTTTTAATCAAAGGACACATGATAATTTCAAGAGAAACATCAAAAGTGCTTTATTCAAAGTAATGTCCATCGCCAACTACACATTTCCCCCATCTTTCAGTTTATTTGTGGATACTGTCCCAATAGAACTTTTCTTGTTTTGAGGCAAACCATTCAGAGACTCAATTTTCCACTTCTTCATATGTTTTGAAGTGCTGCTCAGGAAGTGCATGTGCGATCAATTGGAACAAGTGGTAATCTGAAGGAGCAAGGTCTGGTGAATACAGCGGGTGGTTTAATACTTCCCAGGCAAGATATTTTAACATGTCTTTAACTGGATTTGAAGTGTGTGATGGTGCGTCATCATGAAGCAAAATTACTTTGCCATGTCTTCTGGCACATTCTGGTAATTTCACGATCAAAGCGTGGTTCAAATTGATTATTTGTTGTCAGTAGCCATCAGTATTAACAGTTTCACCTGGTTTTAGAAGCTCATAATACACCACACCTTCCTGATCCCACCAAACGCAGAGCATTGTCTTCTTTCTGAAGCGATTTGGCCTTGCAGTCGATGTTGATGGTTGACCTGGATCAACCCATGATTTTGTGCATTTGGGATTCTCAAAATAAATCCACTTTTCATATCCAGTTACAATTCGATGCAAAAAATATTTTCTTTCATGCCATTGAAGCAACGTTTTACTGATGACGTTTCAATTTTCTATTTTTCTTTCATTCAGTTGATGTGGCACCCATTTTCCTTCCTTTAAAATTTTCCCATTGCTTTTAAACAATCAGAAATTGTTTGCTGAGCAACGTTTAATCTTTCTGCAAGTTGTTTTTGAGTTTGACATGCATCTTCATCCAATAATGCGTGTAACTTTTTGTCTTCAAACTTTTTCGGTTGACCTGGACATTCGTTGTCTTTCACATCAAAAGCATCACTTTTAAAGTGTTTAAACCAGCGTTCACAAGAGGTATAGAAACCTCAGACATATTCTGCGTCTTAGTCAAAGAGACCTTGAAAAACTGCAACAAACAAAAAAGTACTCCAAACATTGATTTATGACTTACCTTTCCTGAACAAAAATCCTGATGATGTTTTACTCTCTCTAATATTTAAGGTTAATCCTGGGATCAAAGCAAGCCGCATCTACCTCATACTTTTGCAGAGCACAAATGTAAAAATTTAAGAATAGATTGGATGTAGTGGCAATTAATACTGTGTTCTTATTCTATCGTGTTTGACTAATTGGTCAACATTGTTACTTTCTTCACATAATTAATGAAACAGACCTGGAAATTTGTTGAAGCAAGTTTTACAAGGCAGAAAAACATTATGAAATAAAAAGGCCACAGCCAGTACAACCCAGAAACCACCAGAAAAAATAGATATGTGAGTTCCATATTATCTACTACACATGACATTGTTATCTAGGCCTAACGAACAGCTTGGCCATGACCTGGCGCTCAGTCTCTGTACCAGGTTCCAAACTAAACTTTCCTATATACAAGTTAAGTTGCAATTGTACCCCATTCTTTTTCTGCTCTGTTATTTCAAAATAATATTCTTCTGTTTATTAACTTCTGTGTACATCCTAACTATAAGCCCATGCATTTTTATACTTTTGTAAAGGAAAGTGGTATGTCATTTCAAAGTTTACTTGCAGCATATGTATCCATTAACACACATGGACTTTATGAATGCCAATAGGGAAAGTATAATTGTTAGTTCTTTTTTATAGTTGAACAAAATTCATGTTCATGGAGACTAGATATCTTTAATAAAATTTCATTGCTGGCAAGAACTAAACCACAATTCTCACTTTCTTTTTATTGTTCTGTTAATTTTCCTTGCAAAAAAAAGTGTGGCTCTTTTGTACCTGAACATGTATAAAGAATTATATTTCCCAAGACTATAAAAGAAGAATATTTCAATCTATCAGAAAATGTTTTATGTCCCAAAATCTAACAATTTTTAATGATAGGGACCAAAACTTATATATTTAATATGATTTGTCAATGTTAACGCAGATATCTTTAACTGCTCATGTAAAGCAAAGCTCATCACAGAACCCAAAGATGGCTTCTGATACTATGATATATTAAAAACATTCATTTTATTAATACAGTTAAGTTATGTTATTATTTTGTCATTTTTACATAAGTAAATGAATAAAGGACACTTGGAGAAAATAACATAACTGAAGAGAAATACCATTAAACTCTTCAGAATCAGTATCTGTAGGAAAAGGAAAGGACCTGGAAAACAAGCTAACCAAAATTTAAATTGGTGGTTGAAACTGAAAGGAAAAATGAAAAAAAGAAAGGACAAATTAGCAGGTGGAACCGCATACTGTTTTTTCATTAACTATTGTGATTCACAGAGCTCCCTTGATATTTGTCTCAGGAAAATAGCTATTTTGGGCATTCAGTCAGTTGAGTGTTCAGGATATAAATAAAGTACTGAGAGAAGGCAGGGATTGAAACTTAGGCATTTTAAGGTCACTAATCTTACACACTCCCTTCCTCACATATCATCTCTTTCCCCGGGACTGGGACAGAAATCTGAACAGAAATAGTAACTAAGTTCAACAAAGAAAATTGCATACACACATTGTATATAAATATGTGTGTGTATGGCAAGAATGGAGTGGTGGAAAGTTGTGAGAGTCCCTTGAGTTTCCTAGGCTTTTGAATATATTTTTAAACATATTTTGGAGAATTCTATAAATACTCCTGAACAGTATGAAGATGGTTGATGAAGGTGGCTTTCCTCATGGCAGCTTCCTACCAGATGAAGTCTAAAACAAATTCAAGCATGGGAAGGAGGGATGGAGTACCCAGGGGGGCAGGGGGGGGGCGGCGGGGAGAGGGGTAAGGGGCTGGTTACTAAAATGGCAGAGAATCAGGAAGTAGAAAGGAGCAATTTTCTCTTAACATTCTTCAGAGGAACACATAAATAGTCATTCTCATTAAAATATTTTCAAATGGTTTGATTTTTTACAAAATTTTTCAGCTGTTCCATAGTCTCCTAGAAGAATATGCTTGACTGGCATAAGATGGTAGATAATTATTTTTCTTGAAAAAAACTCTATACTACAAAATATTTTTATGAAAAGAAATGATTCTATTCCGGCTAAGTCAAATACGCATCTATATTTTCAAAAATATATACAGTTGTATATTTGGGAAAATGTGCTATTATGTGCTAAAAAATGTGCCTGTGAAGATCTAGAACTTTAGTGACTGTACCATTCTAAATGTCTCCCTATTTTGCTATCCATAATGAATTACAGCTTGAAAAATACTATTTCTCAATGGCAACATCTGGTCAAATTTTGATTCTGAAGAGCATTAAAAACTACAAATTTCAGACATACTATATAAATACAGTATTACAAATATACTTTATAACTACATTACCATTCACACTTCATAGCTAAAGTTAATATTATTAAGTGATTTTATTTTATTTTTTTTAATTAAATCTTTATTGTTCAGATTATTACATTTGTTCCTCTTTTTTTTCCCCCCCATAACTCCCCTCCTCCCAGTTCCCGCCCCACCCTCCGCCCTCACTCCCCACCCACTGTCCTCATCCATAGGTGCACGATTTTTGTCCAGTCTCTTCCCACATCTCCCACACCCCTTTCCCCCCCAAGAATAGTCAGTCCATTCCTTTTCTATGTCCCTGATTCTATTATAATCAACAGTTCATTCTGTTCATCAGATTATTTATTCACTTGATTCTTAGATTCACTTGTTGATAGATGCATATTTGTTGTTCATAATTTGTATCTTTACCTTTTTCTTCCTCTTCCTCTTCTTAAAGGATACCTTTCAGCATTTCATATAATCCTGGTTTGGTGGTGATGAACTACTCCTTTAGCTTTTCCTTATCTGTGAAGCTCTTTATCTGACCTTCAATTCTGAATGATAGCTTTGCTGGATAAAGTAATCTTGGTTGTAGGTTCTTGGTATTCATCACTTTGAATATTTCTTGCCACTCCCTTCTGGCCTGCAAAGTTTCTGTTGAGAAATCAGCTGACAGTCGTATGGGTATTCCCTTGTAGGTAACTGAGTTTCTTTCTCTTGCTGTTTTTAAGATTCTCTCTTTATCTTTTGCTCTTGGCATTTTAATGATGATGTGTCTTGGTGTGGTCCTCTTTGGATTCCTTTTGTTTGGGGTTCTCCGCGCTTCTTGGACCTGTAAGTCCATTTCTTTCACCAGGTGGGGGAAGTTTTCTGTCATTATTTCTTCAAATACGTTTTCAATATCTTGCTCTCTCTCATCTTCTGGCACCCCTATAATTCTGATGTTGGTACGCTTGAAGCTGTCCCAGAGGCTCCTTACACTACCCTCGCATTTTTGGATTCTTTTTTCATTTTGCTTTTCCGGTTGGATGTTTTTTGCCTCCTCGCATTGCAAATCATTGACTTGATTCTTGCGCTCCTCTGGTCTGCTGTCGGGCGTTTGTATAATATTCGTTATTTCAGTCCATGTATGCTTAATTTCTAGTTGGTTCCCCAATATAAGATTGAGGGTCTTATTAGTTTTCGTGTAGATCTCATTAAGTTTATCGGCAGCTTCTAAACAATTCTTGAGAGACCTTAAAAGTGTGGTTCTGAACTCTATATCTTCCATTGACAATTTTGTCCTGTTTCTTTGTCTCCGCATTTTGTTATGCTTCCTTGGTGCACCCCCTAGTGGTCTTTGTTCGCAGTCTTATAGTTAAATCTTGATTGTTGTAGCTAATCCCAGGGAGGGTTTGACCTCCAGGCCAAGTGGCTATGAGAATCAGCTGTGTCAGCAGTGAGAGAACTTCTGTCCTCTAGGGAGGTGCTAATCTAGCCTTTGCCTGAGGCTATCCGGCAAATGCCTCTGTGCAGGGCTTGGGCGGGGCGGGTCGCACAGGATCAACAGGGTGGGCCGGAAAGAGCAGTTATGGCGGCTCTCAGTCCTGTCCCCAGGGGCTCTGCCTGAGTCCCAGCACCCGCTGCAAAGCTTGGAGAGAAAGCTGCACTCGCTCTGACCGAAGCCAGACAGTCCCGCTTCTCCCATTTGAGTCTGGGTCCCTAAAGACTCGCCCGGATCTGGAGCTCAGAGTCTGCGACTCCCTCCCGATTGAAAACAACAACCGCGCCCTCCGCCGCCAGGCTGCTCCGCGCACTCCGCACCTCAGAATTTGACTTCAGCACTGCGCCTCCTCTGAGTGTCCGTATGCGTTTCTCTTTCCTCCTAGTTGTAGGACTTCCACTCAGCCAGCGTTCCTGTGGTTCTGGGTGATGTCCCTTCCGTTTTTTGGTTTCACTTTTGAAGTAGTTGTTCAAAGCAGCAAACTCCGGCGTTAACCTATGCCGCCATCTTGGTTCCTATTAAGTGATTTTAAATATTAGATTACCCCTGAACCTGTCTAAAGAAATTAGAAGGGCTTTTCATTTTTTCTCTGTTTTTTATTTTTCTGTTAAAGACTCAATAGCTTACAATGAGATTTGTGATTTCAGCTTAAATAAGGTTGAACCTGGAAATGTTTGCATTTCTAACATGAGAATTAATCCTAATATATAAAAACCCAGGGTCCGTAATGACCAAAGGCCTGACTGACCAGAAGTCAGTCCTGCAGTCAGTGCTGGGTTGCTGTGGCGACCCAGCACTGTCTGCCGCGGGGGCTGCAGATCAGGCCCGGAGAGAGTCCCGAAGAGAGAGGCAGGGTCTGATCTGCTGCCTCTGTGGCAGCTGTTGATCAGCCGTTGCCTCTCTCTTTCTCTCCAGGCTTCACCAGCAACCACACCTCTGTTTCTCTCCGGGCCTCCGCAGGGGCTGCTGACCAGCTCTGCCTGTCTGATCAGGCTGGGAGATAGGCCCGAAGATACTAACTGGCATAGAAACTGACCAATCAGAACCTAATCTGGGTGAACTGCAAAAGCAGAACCTAAGGTGGGGGCTGAGGAGGGGTTTTAAGGGGAACAGCTGTTTGGTGTAAGGTGTAAGAAAATGGTTCAATTTTTTAATGACCGCTTTGGCAGTATAGTGCATGTGGCTGGCTATCAGTCCAGATATAGTGATTATGTACTTTTGTCTGCCAAGAGCACCTACTCCTGCTGAAAACGGCTTCCCTCCCCCCCTCATTTAAGCAATCCTATCCTATATAATCTATCTATACTAATAAAAGGGTAATATGCTAATTAGACCAGGTCGACTGGCCATCTTCCAGATGTCGGACTTCCTTTCAGACAAAGCCATCGTGGTGGGGGCTGAGACAGAGAGGGCAGTTGGGGGCAAGATCAGGCCGGCAGGGGAGGGCCATTGGGGGCGAGATCAGGCCGACAGGTGAGGGCAGTTAGGGGTGATCAGAGGCGGAAGGTGAGTAGTTAGGAGCCAGCAGTCCCAGATTGCAAGAGGGATGTCCTATTGGAGAGGGTGCAGGCTGGGCTGAGGGAACGCCCCCCACCACATGCACGAATTTCATGCACTGGGCCACTAGTGAAGAAATAAAAAACTCTTAATGATAAACTCCTCCTCCCTGTATTCTTGATAATTTCTTTATAATCTATTTTGTACTTTGCTCTTATTCACTGGGTGGTAAAGTTCTGTGACATTGCTTGAAGAAGTACTCCCAATCTTCCTTTATTCCCTACTCTTTTGTACATGTCATCTCTTCATATATAGTAGCTTTTATGTGCTTCCATTTTACTCCAAAGTTTTAAAATTGTATACAAAATGAATTCTTTGTAAAGAACTTTAAGAGGTACAACAAATTGTGAGTTCCTCTGTTAAATGAGTTTATAAAATATGGACAGAGATATTTTCTTAATCCAGATATCTGAGCCTGTAATAAACTAATAAACAATATGATGTCTAAGATAAATATAGCACATGCCAGTGTGTGAATGATTCACTGGAATTTTCTGTGCAGCTAAAAGCAGGAAATGAGAAGCCTAGTATTGGGGTTTGTAGGCCAGCTATTTTGTTGTTGAATCTGACATTCAACTATCAGAATCAGACACTGAATATGTTTTGCTCAGATAAAATTTATGTGTAAAACAAAGTACTATTGTAAAAAACTTAACATAGTTATTAATTGAAGATAATCAAGAGATGGTTATTTAATTCTACTGAGAATTGTACACTATTCTAGATCAAGTCTACAAATGTAAGGAGAGCCTAAACAACTTATTTCCTCAAGGTAATCTAGTAAAGGCATACATTGTAAATAATCTCTTGTTAGGTTGAGAAAATAGTGCTTGGTTTCAAAATTTAAATTTCATGATAATGCTTCATCTTCAGTAGAATTTGTAAGAGATTAGTAAGTTGGATGACCCTAGAATTTTACAGATTTATCATTGTTAATAATGTAAAATTGCAACCTAACTACCCATTTCTGGTGTACTGCTTTGATTATTTTGAAAAGTACTTGCTTCTTGAAAAGTTTACATAGAGAAGTTTTATTGTTTTTACCAATGCATCGCAGTAGTGATTGTCTACTTTGTTTTCAAAGTAGAGGAAAATAAAGTAAAATGGAAAAACATGATTTTTTCGTATACAATTTTATATTCCCTGAACAATTTCTAACTGTAAATTACAAGAAATACCTTGTATAGGCTGTGACACTCACTTTCTATATCTCAACCTGGGACTCTACCCCTAGGTGGAGCTCTCGTTTCTTGCTGAGCCAGGAATTACTATTATCTGAGTTACTGGGGGACACCACAAAAGAAAGAAAAACCACCACGAGAATGAATAAATAACTGAAGAGAAGGTAGTCTATGGAACTCTAAGCTATTAACATTTTCATATAGTTCCATCAGTGCTACACTCAGCTTATTATTATAAATACATTTCTAATGTATTTCTCCTGTGGTTTTATATAATACCTTTTACAGAGAGACTGATGTAAGAATACATTATTTGTAATTTCATACTCCTGCATACACTATTGGGAAATCTATCCTGAAAAATACAAAAACAGCATTCTAAAAAACTAAATATGCTATAGAATTCAGTGGTTCTCAACCTGTGGGTAGCGAACAAAGAAAATACATCCTGCATATCAGATATTTACATTATGATTCATAATAGTAGCAAAATTACAGTTATGAAGTAGCAACGAGAATAATTTTATGGTTGGGGGGTCACCACAACATGAGGAACTGTATTAAAGGGTCGCGCCATTAGGAAGGTTGAGAACCTCTGCAGATGAAAGTTAAATACACATCAATCTAAAATTGAATCTAATATTGGGTTGTATGTATTATTTCTATTAACATTAAAATGATTTGTAAATATTTTATTGGAGTCATATTATAATATATGCATAATATATTCTTAATACTATATTAGATATATAGATATTTTACATTAGATAACATATTAGGCATTTCTAATATATGTTTTAGATATAGATATGCATGAATATATATTCTGGACATATATAAATTTAGAAGTAAATTAAAGAGATTAAAAAAATATATTTTTGTGGGGTTTTTTTTACTACATTGAAAGAAAATTGATGTATTAGGATCTTGATACTATAAGAATGGTCAAAGGATTAGCATTGGCATCACCTGGCAGAATTGGAATTGAACAATTCCCAGGTTTTCCATGCAACTTAAATATTTTCTCAGCTTGTTTTAAAGTTTATCTATTAACAATAAAATTTACCAAGTCTAATATATTAGTTTTTAAATATATAAAGTTTGTGCCTTTTTTATCAATGTAGTAATTACTTGTCTGTCTAAAAATTTGTTGTGCTACTGGGTTACTTATATCATTTCTAGTATTTTTGTATTCATACCATCCAATTTACTACTAGCTGAGTGTAATTATGCCATTTTTTTCTAATGTAGTTTACCAGAATATGAACACACTGAAGATAAGCTTGGTCAGGCATGTTTATTGAGTACTTCCAGTGTAGTAACCAGAAACAATGACAACAACAAAAGCTAGGCTGAGAGAGTGGCAGAACCCAAGGATAACAGCAGAATAATGAAATATACAACCAGAAAAAGTTCCCAAGAGGATATAGGAGATTGGTCTCAGAAGGAGTTCTTGAACTGCCAAACATAAATACACATACATTTTACATGATGTTTACAGTTTCAACAGTAAGTGAATGGGAGTTCCTAAAAGAGTTAAAGTTGTTCACAGGCGCACACACACACACACACACACACACACACACACACACACACACACAGTTACCATAGAGGAGTCAACAGATTTCGTAGGAAGTGGTAATTTCCAGCTAATCAGAGAAACAGCTAATCTCCTTTATTTTTTCACTCATATTATTCTATCATTGTACAACTACTTTTAAATCCATATCATCAAGCACCTTGCTGGTTACTAGAGAGCCAAGGATGACAAATGTAGGGCCCTGCCATCAAAGGTATTATCTATACTAATGACAGCATAATATGCTAATTAGATGGGACAGCTGAACAACCCTCCAGACGTCCTCTTGGACATCCTTCTGGACAATCTTCTGGATGAAGCCAAGGCTGCGAGGGCCCAGGCAAGCCAGCGCGGCTGCGAGGGCTGACCCCTTGTACGAATTTCGTGCATTGGGGCTCTAGTTGCTTTATAAGAAAGTAGTACACAGTCTTAAGACACATGTTCTGTGGCCTATGTTTCTATGGATAAATCATGTGTCAATTTTTCCAGGAAGCTTGAAACAAAACATTGTCTGTTCCTTTGTTCAATTACATAGTACTGAAAAATATAATAAAAATGTGAATCTTCAGCTGGTCAGTGTGGCTCAGTGATTGAGCATTAACCTATAAACCAGGAGGTCACAGTTGGATGCTGGGTCAAGGCACATGCACAGGTGTAGGCTTGATCCCCAAAAGAACCCACAACCTTGGTGTATCAGGATAATGCTCTAACCAACTGAGTTACCATGGCCTGATTCAAATTTTTAAATGATGTCTCAGGGCAAGGTAAAAGGAAGCTAGGGACAGTCAATGTCCTTTGGAATTTTAGCATTCCTATGAAACAAATATTTCTACCTTTGAAGTCCTGCCTAAAGCTTTCCAAATTAATAGTTTTGAGTTTGACTTTCAGTGCTCTTCATAAATACAGAGTTGGCATCTTTTTAATATTTGTAATGGTACACACCATTTAGTACTCTTCAAGTACTAAATTATTCTTTTCATTCAATTTATCTCATATCTTTAAATGAAGTTATTGCATCTATGAACAATAAAATTACAATACAATTTCCAACTTAAATTTTTATTTCAGATATTTCCAAATCCTTAACTGCTTATTTTGTAGCTTTTCAATATATTTAATGATCTCAGATAAAACATTATTTGTTTCAGTAGAATAATGCTATTATGTGTAAACAAATAATGACATATAAAATATATACTCGCATCTCTCTAAAGCAGTGATTTTCAACATTTTTCATCTCATGGCACACATAAGTTAACTACTAAAATTCTTGGCACACCAAAAAAGGTATAATTTTGATTCACTCACGCTGGTATAATACAGATATAGGTATAATTTTGATTCATTCACACCAGACAGCTATTGTTGTGTTGGCTGGTATCATTTTTTATTTGACAATCTCAGGGAAATGAGGTCAGTGCCCTGACTAAATAGCCAGGAATTGCATGTTTTAAAAATTCTTGTGGAACACTGGTTGAAAATTGCTGCTTTATAGCAATTTATAGAAAGAGAATTATTTAAAATCACCTTGTACATATCCTGATTGTATCAGTCAGTATTCACCCAGGAACCAGAAGGAGATATTAGTAGGGATTTGTTTCAGAGAATTGGTTTACCCAATTATGGGAGTAACTTAAGCAGTCTTTGTAAGGCTGTTGGTTTAGTATCAGATGCTGAAGCTTGAGGTACACAGGACAGGCAATCAGGAAAAGATTGCTGACCAGGCTGGAGCCTATGTGTAGTAGCAGGAGTTCAAAAGGAATGGACTAGAATCTGTGTCTATTACCATGGCCTAGGTGACAGTGCTGTCCTCACGAATTCAGTGTGCTTCTCCAGGGCTTTTCACCTCAAAACGAGCACCTCTGACCCAGTACTTATGATAATGTATAGGTTCTTTTTAATAAGCTTGAATTTTTTTCACTAATTGAAAAATCACAATTTAAATAAAAGAGCAATCAAACAATAGATGTTATTTATTGAAAATACATACACATTTACAAGTGTAAGTGCCAAATCATTTGTACTAAGGGCTGATGTCTCAATTGTCTTTGACAGTAATGGAAACCATCTTTACAACCCAGTTGTAACTACGTATCTAATAAAAGAGAAACATGGTAATTGGCGTACGACCGCTACCCTTCCCATTGGCTAATCAGGGTGATATGCAAATTAACTGTCAGCCAAGATGGCAGCTGGCAGCCAGGCAGCTTGAAACTAACATGAGGCTTGCTTGCTTCAGTGACGGAGGAAACCAACGTTCCCCGCCTGCCTTGCAGGCCTCTGAGCCTGCAGTTTGAAACATTTTAACAAATACAGAAGTTAAAAAAAACCCCAGAAACCAGCTTTCAGCTAGCCGGGATCTCAGACCTGGAGTTGATACAGTTTTGATTGTAGAACATAAACAAACCAGATACCTGCTTTCAGGAGTGGAGGCCTAAGAGCTGGAGCCTCAGAGCTAAAGCTGGCTCAGAATAAAAAAAAAAGAAAGAAAAAAAGGAGCAGTTGGGAGCTTCAGTCACCCGCCAGCCTGAAAACAGCCCTCAGCCCCTCACCCAGACTGGCCAGGCACCCCAGTGGGGACCCCGACCCTGAAGGGTGTGTGACCAGCTGCAAACAGCCATCATCCCCTCACCCAGGCTGGCCAGGCACCCCAGTGGGGACCCCCACCCTGATCCGGGACACCCTTCAGGGCAAACCAGCCAGCCCCCACCCATGCACCAGGCCTCTATCCTATATAGTAAAAGGGTAATATGCCTCCCAGCACCGGGATCAGCGGAGCCGCGAGGTCTCCTGGCACCGGGATCAGCATGACAGGGGGCAGCGCCCAAACCCCCTGATCGCCCTGTGGCTCTGTGTGTGACAGGGGGCGGGGCCACAACCTCCCTATCGGCCTTTCTCTGTTCCTGACAGGGGAAGGCGCCCCAACCCCCAGATTGGCCCTGCTCTGTGCCTGATGGGGGGAGCTCCCCAACCTCCTGATCACCCTGTGGCTCTGTGTGTGACAGGGTATGGCGCCCCAACCCCCCCACCCCACGGGCCCTGCTCTGTGTGTGATGGGGTAGAACCATAACCTCCCCATCGGCCCTGCCCTGAGTGTGAGAGTGGCGGCGCCCCAACCCCCTGATCGGCCCTGCTCTGTGGGTGATAGAGGGCGGCGCCCCAAGCCCCCTATCCTCCCTGCTCTGTGCGTGACAGGGGTGAGCTCCCCAACCCCTGATTGGCCCTGCTCTGTGGGTGACAGGGGGGAGCTCCCCAACCCCCTGATTGGCCCTGCTCTGTGCGTGACAGGGGGCAACGCCCCAACCCCCTGATTGGCCCTGCTCTGTGCATGACAGGGGGCGGCGCCCCAATTCCCCAATCGGCCCTGCTCTGAGCCCGACCAGGGGCTGCACCTAGGGATTGGGCCTGCCCTCTGCCACCCGGGAGCAGGCCTAAGCCAGCAGGTTGTTATCTGCCGAGGGGTCCCAGACTGTGAGAGGGCATAGGCTGGGCTGAGGGACCCCCCCCCCCCGAGTGCACAAATTTTTGTGCACCGGGCCTCTAGTATCTAATATTAGTACAGATTTGTAACTGCAAGAAGTTCTAACTAAACTATGACCAAAATAATGATTCTTAGAAAAAAAAAATCCAAAGTGAATGAAAGTATACATCAGCTCAAATTAACATAATTTTTTTCCCGCTAATGCAACACAATGGGTATTTTAAAATGTTGAATTGGATTTTCAATGACTAGAATAATGCTAAGAATATTCAGAAAAGATGCAATAACTCCCGAATTCTGTAATATTATTAATTTTAGCATTTTATTGAAGTCTTTTTTATTAAATAAATAAAAGAAAAATTACATATACTACAAAATATAACAAAACTAGATGTAAACATTTGAAAGATTTATCTTCATGCAAGTTTACTCTTAAGTAGAATATGCTAAAACAAAAGAAATTTTTTCACATAGCAAAGACTCATGTTTTCTATATGTTTGTCTCTTAATGTACTTATTCATACAGAGATTTTCCTATTCACTCTGTCTATCCTCTCTCCTTCTCCACCACTCTCTCTCTTCCTTCTTCACTCCCTCCATCTCTTTCTTGACTTTCTGGACCAACACAGGAATAAAATATGTAAGACAAATCTCCACTCTGCCGTGTTTGCTCAGAAAACAATGTGCTAAAGGAGATGTGAGAGTTTATGATTTTTATAAAGCCTATCTGTTAATATAAATTTAATCAGCTCAGAGAAAGTTGTTCTTTTGGTAAGTGGTTATTCTGTGTGTTTCTTTTCATTCATGATTTCCCACTATAAATCACCCCATTCTCTTTATTATTATTGAGTTATTCCTCATACTCGCAGCAACCTCAAGACAAAAACCTGGTCATCAAAATCCATAAGGTACAGAGCACTCTGGAAATATATGTGGGTTCCAATTCTTGGGTCAACAGTTTGGGGATGTTACCTTTACTGCTTCATAAAATAAATTTTGAGAACTTGTTTTTCTTACTCCAAAGCAATTTCTATTAAATTTGCACAAGAATCTTCTAGGACAAATAGCATGTCACTTACCCTCTCTTTCTTAGAGAAATAAGATGAAAAGGATGAAGAAATGCACTATAAATATGATCACAGAAGGTAAATGATAAAATCCCTATAAAACTAGATTTAACAAAGCAGCTATTTGCCCACAAACATCTGGCTGGTGAGCCTGCATTCTCTAACATCTATTAAGAAAATTTGTAATGTGTTCTTAATATCCTTTTCACATAAGAAATTTATTGATTTTTTTAAATGTTTTCTACATTGACCAATTTGAACCAAAGCTCTACTTAATATAAAAGGTGGATAATTATAAGTGACTGAATGATAAGCTGAATGACACAGTGGTATTAGTACCTGTTGTAGATTCCTCAAAGTGAGCATGCAAAGCTTTCATGAGTAAACATACTATCATCATGTGACACAAGGTTTCTGCCATTTTACCAAATAAGATAAATTAAACCTCAATCCATTTCTGAGTTAGCAAAGGCAAAATAACTTTTTAAAGTTACCTGTAAAATTGGAACTGTTTGTTCATACACCCCAGCCCAGACACACACGTGCTAGTGTTATATAGAACCACAACCTGAGCCCCAAGGCCTATTATCTTTTGTTTTCATTAAAAATAATGTCCACATCCCCTACCATATTAATTTCCACAGGATAATATTAGTTAAAATTAGGAGTGTTTCTTTCAAAGCATAATCATGTTAAATATTTTAATTACAAACATCCATCAATAGGTAAAATCTAACATTTGAATATTTTCAACTTAACTGTTGAAAATATAGAAGAAAATGTAGAACACTGAAATTAATATCAAAGATTTTGAAAGACATGACATTATGTGAGTGTGGTACTAACAATTAGGAAAAAATGACATTTTAATAGAATTAAAAGAATTGTGAAAATTGAGCATTTTAAAACCTTGTAAATCTTAATAATCTGTGAACTAAATTATAAATCAGAAATTGAATATCTTCCACTTGAATACATTGTCAAAATACCAAAATCTGAAAGTATCTATTGGGAGAATAAGCTCCCTTAAAATCGTCAACTGAAACTGTACAGTGCCTTTATTTTTTTATTTTATGAATACCATGGATAACATTTATGAATAACATTTTCAGGTTTTCATTGTGAAAAAAAATCACTGTAAGATAATGAGTGTAATTTAGGAAAGTATATTCATATTTGCTCACAATGGTATCGATTATCATCTTATTTTCTTTCATTTGGTCCTTCAACTAAAGACAAATGTTTAGTTGCAATATACAAACTGAAAACCATATCAGGGAACTTTTCATAGTCTGTTACGTTAAAATTCCTTAGCCTACCTTGAAAGACTTCCCCCTCAGGTTGCTGGTTTCTCTTGAAACCATGGAACCGGGGGCAACTTAGAGCCTACATTCCTAGGGCAATACCTGGCTGGCGCTCGGTACTGGCTTGCCCTTTAGAAAGGGTTGTACATTGCAGTTAATCTTTAAGAAAGTTCCACTTGTTGAGTTTTGATAGCGTAACAAAGAAAAATATTCATATTTGATAAGGAATTAAAATACTCTTTCCTTTTTCTAATTACATATCTGTGTACAGCTGAATTTTCTTCATATATGTCAGTTAAACCAATATTTCACAAAAGAATAAATGTAAATGTCTTTATAATGTCTATCATGACATTGAAGAGATTTTGAAAAATGTAAAATAAAAAACAGGTGTTCAAAAGAACAAGTAAAGCTTTTGGTAAAGAATATTTGTAGTAAAATCAATTTAAAGAAACTCAATGCAGATTTCCTTTCAAACTGTACAGAGAAAGTGAAGAAAATACAAATTATGCAAATAGAAAAAAACATTTTTCTAATGAATACATTTGTTAAGACAGATAAAATCTTTAAAATTTTCAAACTGTTTGTCAAAAAACATTAAACTAATTTATTTTAATTTACTCAGAATAGCATCTCTGCTTTGATTAGCTTCTGTCTTACTAAAATGAAAGCATTTTCCTAAAAGTAGTCTGATTTCCATGAATCCATGCATATTCATTCCAATTATTACATCTAAGTTTAACATGTTTTACTCCCTAGCAACACGAGCTATTTGTTCACATATACACAAAATTATATTTACTTACCTAAGTACATTTTCCTGCTTGCTGTGTTTAGTTTACTTATTACCTGTCATAATTACTATATCCTGAAACTCATGAAAATCACACATCTGTTTTTGATGTTTTTTATTGTTTTCCAGTGCATCCATCTACTGAGTGTCAGAAGGCTGAATAAAATATGTAAAATAAACAAACAAAAAATGTACTTTTATGGGAAAAAAAGAAACGAAACAAAGGATTTCATAATTCCAACTCTCATATCAAAGTAGCAACTGCTCACCATCTGCCTGTCACAATTTATTTACTGCTGTTATTTGGTGCAGATATTTTGCATATACTGCAAAATTATATCCTTACAATAATATAGTATAACTAGAGGCTAGGTGCATGAAATTTGTGCATGGGGGTGGAGGGTTCCCTCAGCCCAGCCTGCGCCCTCTCTTAGTCTGGGACTCCCTTAGAGGATGTCTGACTGCTGGCTTATGCCTGCTCACCACAGAGGGAGCACCTCTCAGCCAGAAGCCAGGCTTATTGGCTGGCAAGCCCAGCGGCAGTGGCGGGAGCCTCTCCCACCTCAGAGGCAGCACTAAGAAGCAGTGAGCCGGGCTCAAGGCTGAAAAGTGCAGTGGAGATGGTGGGAGCCTCTCCCACCTCCACTGCAGGTGGGCGGTAAGGAGTGAGGGGTCCCAGACTGCAAGAGCCCCGAACTGCGAGAGGCCCAGGAGGATTGGGCCTAAGCCAGCAGTCAGACATCTCCTGAGGGTTCCCAGACTGCGAGAGGGCACAGGCCAGGCTGAGGGGACCCCACCCCCTACACACTCCAGTGCACGAATCTCATGCACCGGGCCTCTAGTATACAATAAAAAGCTTCCAGGATTCAGTTCAAGAAACAGAAACTACTCCACATGTTTCAATGAGAATCAATTTAGTAACAAAAATTAAATCACTTTATAACAACATGCTGGAGAATTAAGTGACATTTGGTTTCAATGTAAATGCAGTTGTAAACTAGCAAAAGGGAATGCTATTATTGCTATTACTACTGCAGCCACCACACACTCATGGAGCTGATGGCTAGACTCTGGAACATGGAAACTGGTCATTGTCAACCTTCATATACGAATGAGCTTGCTAGCTGACACAGGAATAGATAAGAATGGTCTTAGCTTTCTTTTAACTGCCAATTCTAAAATATATAAATATCATATGTATAGTCAGAACACTAAACACAGAGCAATCTGAGGAATATAATGTTTAGCTTTATATACTTGGTGGTGAGTAGGAGAATACAGAAGTGGTGGGAATGCTGAATTATAATGGTCTGTATTGAGCACAATATTATGTATTTCCTTAGGGGACTTTCCTCATCTTAGAGGGCAACATAAACAAGTGCAGCATAAATTCTGGCCACCCGTTAGATATTCAATTTACTTTGTTGAAATAATGGTGTAAAATAAACATCAGGGCTGTATGACAGAGAGCACTTGACCCTGGCATATATACTGCATGTTTGACTTAAGGATTTTTTATACTTCATGCTGAAACGTGCGAGAGAACAGTCTTAGCATATGACGACAAAGAATCAGAGACATCCAATTCTTCAGTGCACCTCAGATATTTAAATAGTAGAACTCACTTCTTTTTGAGGAAAAGCTGAGGTTCAGTTAGTCAAAGAGAGTTTTAAGGGGAAATAATCTATTTAAATTGGGATAGGTAATATCTTTTATTTATCTGAATTTTATTTATGATTTGGCAATGTTTTTACATCCTGTCCTTTATGCAGCCCTGCTACAGTTGTCATCAGGGGATGAAATAATAATTCCCTTATTGTTCTAGAAGGTGTTTCATCTTTTGACTACTTGATTACGTATAATCTACATAGTTTGTGAGTCCATTTAAATGATTGGTACAAAACATAAGGAATAGTCAACTTGTGTGAGGAAAATATCACAAACTACCCAGCAAAAGAAAAAGTAATGTGTAAAGGAAGAAGAAACAGATTGGAATTATATTTCTTATCTGAAATACTGACGACTATGAGATAAAGCAACACTAGGTACAAATTACAAAGAAATAGGACTGCAACCCAATCCTAGACTCAATCTAGCTATTGTCCAACTATCAGAGTTACAAGATTTAGACTGTGTCATCCACATACCTAAACTAAGGAAAATACATGAGAAAGTACTGCAGTCAAAATTTAAATAACTCAGAGGGAAGACTTCATTACAGAGAAAATGAAGCAAGTAAAAAGAAAAAAGGTGAGTAATGAATTTTGCATTATATGTTATTTAATCTAAATGGCTGATAATAATTGCCTTGGAAATTTTCCTATAAATCAGTTTGAAATAATGTCAATGAAACTAACTTGTTTTCCAAAAAGAACCAGACTTGGGTTTATAAAAGACATTACCCTCATATTGTGCAGTGTAATTTACCAGTAATAAGAGCATCCATTTATTAAATCATAGAACTATACCAAAATAGATTAACGTGGGATGTAAATACCATTATATCCAGTTTAAACTCCGAAAAGTTTTGTTACAATCAGGTGGAATAATATGAAATATTGCTATTAAATTACAACCATGGCTCATCATTGCAGGAAAAGTAAATTAGCTCTTATTTTAATCCACCAATGCTCATGTTAGTAACCACCGGAACTTTTAGAGAAGTCTAGTTCCAGAAAAAAGACTCCTATGCAGACCCACAAAAGTCATTTATCCCCTAAATTACATTGAAATGTAAAATATACATAGCAGTTTCTAGATGGCTAAAGACTATGTTTTCATCAGCATAAACTCCATTATTATCAATCATTCTAGATAATACATTGATAATGATAACTAAAGATGTTTGATCAAAATCCAGAATACTCAAAGACAATGGCTAGAGATCAAAGCCCCAACATCAATATTTTTGGGGAAAAAAAAAAAATCCTACTTTTGAAGTGAATCTAATGGTTTCAAGACAGGAAAAGGTTGCTGAAATTTGAAACAGCAGTCTAATTCCTCAGGCTCCTAATTTGTAGTTCTTTAGAGTCCATATTACTATGAGAAAGGAGGAAAAAACTAGACATGATGATAACCTTCAGAGTTCAATAATTTTCAAAAAATTGCTATGAGCCTTCTTTAGCAGACAAAAAAATGAAATTATTTTAATAAGAGGTAACAGAAATTAATACAAAAGAGTAACCTGAGCGTGAATTAGGTGTTATATGACTTGAGTTGGCCCCATTTAGAAGCATGGCTTCAAAGCACACGAAGGGCTCTGATAAAAATCTAGGGAACATAACCATAGTAGTTAAAAAGTGGCACAAAACCTCTGAGAGAAGCAGTGTTTACGTTGTTCTCCTTTATTCAAATGAAATAGGGGTTGAAAATCCCCTAACCTCAACGACAGCCACCAAGATTTTCTGACACATACTGTGAAATGTATGGAGAGTTAAAAAAAAAACAAAACACAAGCGAATCTATGTCACGTCTGTAGCATTTTGGAGATAAGTGGTATAGATAGTCAAGCCAGAGCTGGGAGACCTATATTCAAATCTTGGCTTTACCATTGTTATGGTCAGTTAGACGAACATGAAGAGAGCAAGTGAAAGGATTTAGAAATAAGAGAGGCAGTTAGGGTAGGGTCCATGAGAAAGGAATGCGTACATGATGGGCGGAGCCAGCTCCAAACCACCAGAATGTTTATCTTACAAGCCCAGAGGGCAGCAGACTGTTACCAGAGAAGGGGGAGCACCTGGTGAGCTTTGAAACTGATAGTAGGCAGGGAAGGGGGAAATCAGCCAATTGGGGAAAAAAACACATGAAGGGACATGAAATGAGGGAGGGTCCAATTAGAAAGTAGCATGAACAGACAAAGAAGCTGCCAGCATTTATAAACCCTTAGACAAAGAGACCTCACTGGTTACCCATTTTGGGCCCTCTCCACAGGCAGGAGTTTGTATATGCTTGCAATAAATTTCTACAGTTTTTGTATAAAACATTTTACTCTGCAATTTTTATTCTTCAGACTTCATAGGACAAGAACCTGGAATAAGAACTACAGCTTGCTGTCCCGGGTAACGCTAGAAGAGTGGGCCAGGTACAGACTCACCAGAGCAGAAAGCCCTGGATGCCTAGCAAGGAAAAAAAACTGGGAAAACAAGAGCCTCACCCCCAGGTGACCGTGCCTCCCCTAGTATATTGCTGATTATGTGGCTTGGATCCCCTGACTTCTCAGATCACTAGTTGTGCAGTTTAACCCCCTGACCTTTTCTTCCCTTGAGATAACATCTAGGCCTCAGTTGTATTCTAGCTCCAGGTCCAGAAAAGCAGCAAAACCAGACAAGTGACCCTGGCTGCCTCAGGACCAGCTACACTGACTGATGACCCTCTGCCCTCGCACTGATCCGTCAGTGGAGTCCCCGACCCTGAAAGTGCGCACTGGACAGCTGATGAATTCATCTATTGAGACCCTCCCCTGAAACATCCCCTAAGATTTCCACCTGCAAAAGAGAGATACACTCAGGATGAAAGACCCAGTGTGCGCTCTCTCCAGGGGAGCACGCCCATGCCATTCCCTTCCCTCCTTCTTACCTCTAAGTACTCTGGAGACTTGCAACCAGGGGAGCAATGGGCAGTGGCAGCTCGTCCTAGGCTAACCCCCTGAACCTGTCTCCAAACCCCCCTTTTCTCTGGCTTTCCAGTGAGCCAGAGCAGCCCAGCCCAGGCTCTCCTGCTATTTCTATGTCCTTCTTTATTTCTCTGTCCTAAGTATATTTTTGCTGCAGCCAATAAATTATTACTTACTTTGCTACACTTTGTCTCTTGATGGACATCTTTCCTTCAAGAAGACAAAAACTGAGTTCTCATTGTCTCCCCAGTAACACCCTGGGTAAGGTGTTCAAACTAAGTGAGCTATTTCTCCATTTGGAAATAATAATAATAATAAAGTTGTTAATATTATAATCTAGTTTGGAGAGTATTTGTGACAATTAGTGAGAATGATCATGAAGTGCCCACCACAGTACCTAAATACAGTAGTTTTTAGAAACATGGTTATTTACAGATGTGTTTAAGCCTCTCAAAGTACATATCATTTTTAACTCATTGTTTAATAAATAAAACTTCATTGTCCATTTTCGTAAGGTAATATAGTATTCTGTGTGTATATATACATAAATTATAAATATTACATGAATATAGATATTATATTATATATTGATATACACAAATGTTATAAATGTATGCCAGGAAACTTGTTCACTCACAATGTCCTAAGACTGAGCACTTTTATAAATAATTCCTAAGGTATATCTCATTGATTTTCATTTATGGCCATTCATCTACTGATTTTGTGTCATTAACATTTTCAAACAGAACTACATGAGCAAAATACACGCTTCTAAGTGACATTTTTTCCTGACCATGTTTTCAGAGGACACAGAGAAGTTTGATAATATGACCAGCTCTGAAATGTTTAAGACTTTTAAACTCAGAACTTGTTTGGAAATGACTAGTATGAGTAATTCTTCAATTTACAATGCCCTCTTTTTTATATCCTACTAGTGGCTCGTTGCACGAAGATTCACGCATTAGGCCTTCCTTCCCCTGGCTGCCGGCACTGGTTTTCCTTCGGCACCTGGGACCAAGGCTTTTGGTTTGACCGCAGCAGCAAGGCTTGGCTTCTCGGCTCCAGCTGCTCCCAGACCCTCCTATTTTTTCCAGCTCCTCCAGCGGAGCTCAGGGTGGACTGGAAGCCTGGGTCGGTGACCCAGGCCCCCAGCCCCTCCTTGAGCAGAGCCCAGCCAGGCTGGAGCAGAGTACAGGGCCAGTGGGAAGCTTGGCTTTCTCCATCGCCGGGAGCAACCCAAGCCTCCTGCTCACACCAGCTCGGTGGCTGCCGCCATCTGCCATCTTTAGTCGTCTTTAGTCTTCACTCCATGCCTGTGTATGCAAATTAACTGCCATCTTTGTTGGCTTAATTTGCATAGTTTCTCTGATTGGCTGGTGGGTGTAGCGGAGTGATGGAATGATGGTTAATTTGCATGTTTCTCTTTTATTAGTGTAGATTACTACTGAAGCATTTAAAGTTATGAATATTTTATATATGAACTAGAGGCCCAGTACATGAAATTCATGCACAGATATAGTCCTTAGGCCTGGCCTATGATCAGGGCCATCTTCCCCTGCTGCTAGCAGCCTGCCCTGCTCTTCACCGCCATCCACTCCCAGTTCCCAGTTTTGCCATCAGGAGATCAGAGCCTGAGGACTGGGGGGTGAGACCAAGAGGTAGGCTGTTCCCAACTGCTCACCGGCCCCACTCCCCACCACCACCAGTCACCCTCTGTGTGTGGGGCAATCAATGGGGCAGGAGACTTTGTCTGGCACCACCCACATCTGCTGCCACCCTCCCCCAGTTCCCCATTCCCCATCGGGTGATCGGAGCCTGCCGGCCAGGGGAAGGGACTAAAAGGTTGGCCAGCAGGCCCCGATTGGGCGATCAGGGCCTGCAGGCTGGGGGCAGGTCCTGCATTGAGCATCTGCCCCTGGTGTCAGTGGGTGTCATAGCAACCAGTCGTTCTGCCGTTTGGTCTATTTGCATATTACCCCTTTATTATATAGGATAGAGTGATATTTTATGTACAAAAGGATATAGTTAAATTTCTGATTTAACTTGCCCTGAAGAAGGAATATTTCAATAGAAGGAAAACAGGAAATGGCACCTACATATAAAACAGGAAATCCAAACCTGTCAAAATTACCCCTAATCCACCAGGACACTTGGTTTACCTATGCAACATAGCAGATTCTGATGTCTTAAAACCAAACATTGAAAAATAAACATCTCTTCCCTCAGGTGGTGTTCAATTCTTAGTTTAAGATGTAAATCTATCACAAATCCACCATATCCATGTCCTGTACTGTTCCATCATGCCCTCACACAAAGCATTATATTATTTATCAAACCTTGATGTAAGTACAGAATATATAGATAACAAATATAGTAACCCTAGTGCAAAATTAAATTAGTTCTTTTCTTGATTTATTCTTAGTAAAATGATCCCAATGATCATCTATCTTTTTTTCTTTAGTAACTATAAGTTTAATATGCCATGTTAAAATGTCTTCATGTGAATTACAATAAAGCTAAGAAGTATATAATTTCTGGAACATACCTAAAACCCATATATAAAAGTCTAGACCATCTTTTTTTGGGGGGGGGCGGGGGACTCTCAATCTCCATGATTTCTCAAGTATTATTTAGAGTGACCTTTAGCTATGAGAGATTCACTATGGCTAATTTCTCTTCTCAGAATAAGCAACAACAAAATGTACAAAAGATATGAAATAATGTTTTCAGATATTGCATATAAAACAGAGAAAGTAATAGATGGGTGCTCTTTTATCATCCTAGCTTTCTGCATGGAGACACTTCTAGACCATGTTACAAGAAGGATGGTCCCAAGCAAAGCATGTGAGTATTGCTGAATTAAGGGGAAAGATAGTATAGTCAAAAAGGATGAAACAGCTAAAAATTGCAGGGCAGACAACAGGACCTGGGATAGTTAGGCATTTAAGAAGCTTCAGAAATCTGCATATGGATAAAATTAAGTGATCTAGTCATCCAGTTAGGGTGTCAAATAAAGGACAGCAGGAAGGAAATAATCAGGAACTGAACAGGGAAAAAAAGAAAGAAAAGGAAGGAATATGGGAAAAGGATGGGAAATTCCAAGAGACAAATATTGAGCTTTAAGAAATATTTCCTAAACACTCTCAGTTTGGTGCTGCCCAATTCAAATCCATGCTTGCCCTAGTAAACTCTTAGAAATGTTGATGTGCCTCTGTTTATCATTTATCAAGATACTATCTTTGGGGAAGGGTGTGTTAAATTTTTCTGTGATATTGCAACTTACTGTGTGTTTATAATTGTTTTAAAATTAAAATTTATAATAAGAGCATCTTGTCACTGTAACTCTCCATTTCAACCGTTCGATCCCTTATAAAACATTAGGTTATCTGCCTGTTCTGGAGATCATGCTGACTACACCAAATTTTGCACTTGAGTTTAAAGAAGGCAGGTTTGGCAGTAGTTCCTGTTAGTCTTGCCCATCAAAGTTTGTAATACTTAAGCATGATGTGAAATATTTCTAGAGAAAAAGAGAATTGTATATAAGAGTAAAGATACTATCAAACAGCAAAATATCAATACTACCTTTTCCATTTCTATTTTCTTCATTTTTTTTCTTTAACCGTGTAACCTTATTTACAAATGTGAGTTTTTAAGTGTAGAGTAAAAAAGAGTAACTGCTAAAATATGAATGGTTTATTTTAATATCAATTATTTTTATTTTAAAATCAGAGCCAAATTTTAACATCTTGGTTACAGTACTAATAATGCCCTTCAATTATAAAAGACATTGACTATCTCTCTCAAAATAAAAAATCACATCTAAAACTCAAAGCATTTTTATAACATTTGAAAGATATGTTAAATAACACTTCTTAGATAACAGCTGAGTATGGTTGTACATTTTTTCATTTTGTTTTTTTGCTACAGAACTCTTTTTCAATGGAGCAGGGAATTACAGTGGCCTGAAACTCTTCTGGAATCGGTCCCGTGGCTTTGGAACCTATGATTTTTTAATGTGGCTACAATGGTCAACCAGCCCTAGCTATTATTACTCGTGTCTATATTTATGCTCAGCTGTTTTTTTGTTTTTGTTTTTTGTTTGTTTGTTTGTTTGTTTGTTTTTTAATTAAATCTTTATTGTTCGGATTGTTACATTTGTTCCTTTTTTTTCCCCCCCATAACTCCCCTCCTCCCAGTTCCCGCCCCACCCTCCGCCCTCACTCCCCACCCACTGTCCTCATCCATAGGTGCACGATTTTTGTCCAGTCTCTTCCCACATCTCCCACACCCCTTTCCCCCCCAAGAATAGTCAGTCCATTCCCTTTCTATGTCCCTGATTCTATTATAATCAGCAGTTCATTCTGTTCATCAGATTATTTATTCATTTGATTCTTAGATTCACTTGTTGATAGATGCATATTTGTTGTTCATAATTTGTATCTTTACCTTTTTCTTCCTCTTCCTCTTCTTAAAGGATACCTTTCAGCATTTCATATAATCCTGGTTTGGTGGTGATGAACTACTCCTTTAGCTTTTCCTTATCTGTGAAGCTCTTTATCTGACCTTCAATTCTGAATGATAGCTTTGCTGGATAAAGTAATCTTGGTTGTAGGTTCTTGGTATTCATCACTTTGAATATTCCTTGCCACTCCCTTCTGGCCTGCAAAGTTTCTGTTGAGAAATCAGCTGACTGTCGTATGGGTATTCCCTTGTAGGTAACTGAGTTTCTTTCTCTTGCTGTTTTTAAGAATCTCTCTTTATCTTTTGCTCTTGGCATTTTAATTATGATGTGTCTTGGTGTGGTCCTCTTTGGATTCCTTTTGTTTGGGGTTCTCTGAGCTTCTTGGACCTGTAAGTCCATTTCTTTCACCAGGTGGGGGAAGTTTTCTGTCATTATTTCTTCAAATAGGTTTTCAATATCTTGCTCTCTCTCATCTTCTGGCACCCCTATAATTCTGATGTTGGTACGCTTGAAGCTGTCCCAGAGGCTCCTTACACTATCCTCGCATTTTTGGATTCTTTTTTCATTTTGCTTTTCCGGTTGGATGTTTTTTGCTTCCTCGCATTTCAAATCATTGACTTGATTCTTGCGCTCCTCTGGTCTGCTGTCGGGGGCCTGTATAATATTCGTTATTTCAGTCTGTGTGTGCTTAATTTCTAGTTGGTTCCCCAATATAAGATCGAGGGTCTTATTAGTTTTCGTGTAGATCTCATTAAGTTTATCAGCAGCTTCTAAACAGTTCTTGAGAGACCTTAAAAGTGTGGTTCTGAACTCTATTTCTTCCATTGACAATTTTGTCCTGTTTCTTTGTCTCCGCATTTTGTTATGCTTCCTTGGTGCACCCCCTAGTGGTCTTTGTTCGCAGTCTTATAGTTAAATCTTGATTGTTGTAGCTAATCCCAGGGAGGGTTTGACCTCCAGGCCAAGTGGCTATGAGAATCAGCTGTGTCAGCAGTGAGAGAACTTCTGTCCTCTAGGGAGGTGCTAATCTAGCCTTTGCCTGAGGCTATCCGGCAAATGCCTCTGTGCAGGGCTTGGGCGGGGTGGGTCGCACAGGATCAACAGGGTGGGCTGGAAAGAGCAGTTATGGCGGCTCTCAGTCCTGTCCCCAGGGGCTCTGCCTGAGTCCCAGCACCCGCTGCAAAGCTGGGAGAGAAAGCTGCACTCGCTCTGACCGAAGCCAGACAGTCCCGCTTCTCCCATTTGAGTCTGGGTCCCTAAAGACTCGCCCGGATCTGGAGCTCAGAGTCTGCGACTCCCTCCCGATTGAAAACAACAACCGCGCCCTCCACCTCAGAATTTGACTTCAGCACTGCGCCTCCTCTGAGTGTCCGTATGCGTTTCTCTTTCCTCCTAGTTGTAGGACTTCCACTCAGCCAGCGTTCCTGTGGTTCTGGGTGATGTCCCTTCCGTTTTTTGGTTTCACTTTTGAAGTAGTTGTTCAAAGCAGCAAACTCCGGCGTTAACCTATGCCGCCATCTTGGTTCTCCCTCCATGCTCAGCTGTTAAATGTCTCTTTGAATTAATAATCTGTTAAACCCAAATAATCTTCTTATGTTAAGTTATCCAATAAATTAACAATATTTTATTATAAATTTAAAATAATTTTTACCTTTTATTCAATGAAAAATAATTCTATCTCCTTAGATATAAAATAAGGAGTGCCACAGGTTTTCCTTTCATATCTATACTAATCTCTTTATATTAAACTAGAGGCCAGGTGCACAAATTCATGCACAGGTGGGGTCCAGCTGGCCCACTTCAGTGGAGCCTATCAGGCCAGGCCAGCAGGGGGGGGAGGGGCCACAGGTGGTTGGTGGCCGGCCCCACCCCCGATTGGCATGTTGGGGGCCATTTGGGGGCTTGGCAGGCCAAGGCTGGGGGCGGGGGTAATCGGGGCCTGGGTCAGGCTTGTTGGCTGCCACAATGCACCTCATAGCCACCGGTTGTTCTGCTTGTTCCAGTCATTCTGCCCTTTTGGCTTTTATATATATAGATTTTTTTTTTTAATCCTTTGGAAAAATTCCTATATCCAAAAGACCAACATTTTCTTTGCAAGTTTACTGGAGTGAATGAGTGCTTACCAAAATAAAAAGTACTTGTTCAGGACATTGTAATGGATGACAAGGAACAGCCCAGTGCCACTAAATGTCACCGGCCTAGGCTCAAGATCTGAAAGTGGATATTTTCTTTCTTTTTTTTTTTTGAAAGTGGATATTTTCATATCAAAGATGATTTTATTTGTTGGATAAGGTCTTTTGTACTGTTATTTTTTCTTTTTATTTAACAACTTAATATTTACTGTTATCTCTAGATCAACCAATGATAGCACATCCGTGGTGGATATTTTTTTTAAATTTTCATTTTCAACACCCTAATATTTATTTTTTTCACTGTAGACAGATAAGTTACTAATTTAATGAAATGGATAATAATCACAGAAAAAGCAGAGATGGCACAGCCAAAGCATGGGCCTCAAAGTCTTGGAGCACATTTCACATTCAATTAGATATATATTTGAATTTGAGGCTTGACTAATAAACTCTTCATAGTAAGCTCACAGTATTCTTTAAATCATTATTATTCTTTTCCAAAGTCAGGCCTACATGAAAAATACTGACACTATATTAAATCTCTTAGTTTGAATACTAATTAATTGTGGTTTCTTTATAAAATCACATAATATTCTTCAATGCCAGTGCCTTCATCATAAAGGGACTGTGCTGAATGATACACCCTGCAAGCAGGGCATTGGTGCAATGGCTTTCTACCCTTATCAGAAAGTAATTTAAAATCTCTAGGCTGAAATGATTTCTGGGCAGAATGCTCTTGGTGGTGATATTTGGGAGTGGAGTTCAGGAATGTAACACTAACCTACTTTCTTAGAAAAGGGTATTGAAGAATAATGAAGCAATGCAAAATGTATTTTTCTTAATGAAGTTATAAGGTGAAACTTTGGAATGGAAGTCAGCCTATGAAATAAAATTTTGAATAAAAGTTTAAATTGTAGCCAAAACCGGTTTGGCTCAGTGGATAGAGCGTCGGCCTGCGGACTGAGGGGTCCCAGGTTTGATTCCGGCCAAGGGCATGTACCTGGGTTGCGGGCACATCCCCAGTGGGAGATGTGCAGGAGACGGCTGATCGATGTTTCTCTCCCATCGATGCTTCTAACTCTCTATCTCTCTCCCTTCCTCTCTGTAAAAAATCAATAAAATATATTTAAAAAAAAAAGTTTAAATTGTAAAAGCTATTTATAAATTCAAATAATGAAAAATATATTAATATTCACATAACTTTTGAATTAACATATAAAATTCAATAATATATATACAATTATTTACCCATAATTAAAATGTTTTATAATAATATATTTATATATGAAATGATATTGAAATATGAAATTATATTAGCTATTAGTATAATAAGGGTAGAACTTTGAATATTCCTTCCATTTGACAGTTTGTAAAAATTTGCAATATGTATGTACCATTAAGGCTGTTTCTTCACACTTTAATGTGAATGGGAGATTTAGAAAGTTATGGAATTTATTTTATTACTTATCCTAATAATTTAAAACACCATTTTGCATCAAAGACATCTTAAAGTTTTGATTAGTTGAGGATTTAGACTAACCAAATGTAGTTGTCAGATTAGCACTGTTTATTAGAAACTTGGAGAATGCCTATAAAGATCTTTTAAGTAAAAACAGAATGGTAAAACTAATTGCAATTTCATAAGATTACATAATATCTTCTTGCATATGCATTTATCAATATTACCTTTATACAGAATGTTTATAAAATGGCTTAATTACATATAAGGCAGGAAAAGTTCGAAATTATTTTAATACCAAAATAATTTAAGCACTTTTATTTTCTTTTCTTTATCATTTAAAGTACATCCAACCTCACTTGGAAATTGTAAAAATTGGTCCCCAGACCCAACTATAATAAACTACTTTTTTCCCATGAATGTTTGTTTTTTTAACCTTTATTATTATTGCCAGGTAGTATTCCATTGTGTAAATGTACCATATTTTTTATCAACTCATCTGCTGATGGGCACTTAGGCTGCTTCCACATCTTAGCTATTGTAAATTGTGCTGTTATGAACATAGGGGTGCATATATTATTTCTGATGAGTGTTTCCAGTTTCTTAGGATATATTCCTAGGAGCGGGATCACTGGGTCAAATGGGAGTTCCATTTTTAATTTTTTGAGGAAACTTCATACTGTTTTCCAGAGTGGCTGCACCAGTCTGTATTCTCACCAGCAGTGCATGAGGGTTCCATTTTCTCCACAACCTCGCCAACACTTGTCCTTTGTTCATTTGTTGATGATAGCCATTCTGACAGGTGTGAGGTGGTATTTCATTGTTGTTTTGATCTGCATCTCTCGGATGATTAGTGACTTTGAGCATTTTTTTCTTATGTCTCTTGCCTTTCTGTATGTCCATTTTGGAGGAGTATCTATTTACGTCCTTTGCATTTTTTAATTGGATTGTTTGTCTTCCTTTAATTAATTGTATGAGTTCCCTATATATTTTTGAGATTAACCCCTTATCAGATGTATCAGTGGCAAATATGTTCTCCCATGCAGTGGGCTCTCTTGTTGTTTTGTTGGTGGTTTGTTTTGCAGTGCAGGAGCTTTTTATTTTGATGTAGTCCCATTTGTTTATTTTCTCCTTAGTTTCCATTGTCCTAGGAGATTTATTGGTAAACATATTGCTATGAGAAATGTATGAGATTTTAGTACCTACAGTTTCTTCTAGGACTTTTATGGTTTCCCTTATTACATTTAAGTCTTTTATCCATTTTGAATTTATTCTTGTGTATGGTGTAAGTTGGTAGTCTAGTTTCATTTTTTTTTGCATGTACCTGTCCAATTTTCCCAACACCATTTATTGAAGAGACTGTCTCTGCTCCAAAGTATACTCTTGCCTCCTTTGTCAAATATTAATTGAGCATAGTGGCTTGGATTGATTTCTGGGTTCTCTGTTCTGTTCAATTGATTTATATGCCTGTTCTTGTGATAGTACCAGGCTGTTTTGAGCACAGTGGCTTTGTAGTATGATTTGATATATGGTATTGTGGTTCCTCCAACTTTGTTCTTCTTTCTCAAGATTGCTTGGCTACTTGGGGTCTTTTTTGGTTCTATATAAATTTTTGGAGTGTTTGTTCTAGGTCTGTGAAATATGCCATTGGCATTTAATAGGGATTGCATTGAATCTGTAAATTGTTTTGTGTAATATGGACATTTTAATGATGTTGATTTTACCAATCCATGAACATGGTATATTCTTCCACTTGTTTATGTTTTCGTCTATCTCTTTTTTCAACATCCTATAGGTTTCTTTTTAATTTTCTCTTTCTGAGAGTTCACTATTGGTGTATAAAAATGCTATAGATTTTTAGGTGTTAATTTTGTATCCTACTACATTTCTGAATTCATTTATTAAATCTAGTAATTTTTTATGGAGTCTTTAGGGTTTTCCATGTACAGTATCATGTTATCTGTGAATTATGAGAGTTTTACTTCCTCCTTTCCAATTTGGATGCCTTTTTTTTTTAATATATTTTATTGATTTTTTACAGAGAGGAAGGGAGAGAGATAGAGAGTCAGAAACATCGATGAGAGAGAAACATCGATCAGCTGCCCCCTGCACATCCCCCACTGGGGATATGCCCGCAACCCAGGCACATGCCCTTGACCGGAACCGAACCCGGGACCCCTCAGTCCGCAGGCCGACGCTCTATCCACTGAGCCAAACCGGTTTTGGCAGGGATGCCTTTTTTTGAAATATATTTTATTTATTTATTACAGAGAGGAAGAGAGAGAGATAGAGAGTTAGAAACATCAATGAGAGAGAAACATCGACCAGCTGCCTCCTGCACACCCCCTACTGGGGATATGCCCACAACCAAGGTACATGCCCTTGACCTGAATCGAACCTGGGACCTTTCAGACCACAGGCCGACGCTCTATCCACTGAGCCAAACCAGCCAGGGCTTGGATGCCTTTTATTTTTTCTTTTTGTCTCATCACTATGGCCAGGACTTCCAGTATTATGTTGAACAAGAATAGTGAAAGAGGTCATCCCTATCTTCTTTTTCTTAGGGGAAACCGTTTTAGTATTTTCCTATTTATTGATTATGTTGTTGGCTATATGGTTTGTCATATATGACCTTTATTATTTTGAGGTATGATCCCTCTATTCCCACTTTGCTGAGAGCTTTTATCAAAAAAGGGTGCTGTATTTTGTTGAATGCTTTTTCTAATGTCTTTGATAACCCATTCATTAATATGATTTTTGTATTGCAATCTGCTTTTGTGCTATATCACATTTATTGATTTGCGAATATTGTACCAGCCTTGCATCTTCATGAATAAATGCAACTTGGTCATGATGTATGATATTTTTAATACATTGCTAGATCCAATTTGCTAATATTTTGTTGAGGATTTTTAACATCAATATTCATCAGGGATATTGGCCTGTAGCTCTCTTTCTTTGCCATGTCTTTTTTGGTTTTGGAATTAGAGTAATGCTGACTTCATGGAAAGAGTTTGGAAGTCTTCCTTCCACTTGAACTTTTTGGGATAGTTCAAGAAGAATGGGTGTTAGTTCTTTGAATATTTGGTAAAACTCTTCTGGGAATCTGGACAAGGGCTTTGGTTTGCTGGGAAGTTTTGTTTGTTTTTAAATTTTTTTTTTATTACTACTTCAATTTCATCAGTAGTTATCAGCCTACTCAGGTTTTCTGATTCTTTCTGATTGAGTTTTGGAAGGTTGTGTTTTTCTAAGACTATGTCCATTTGTCCAGGTTGCCCCATTTGTTGGACTAAAGTCATTCATAGTATTTTTTTAATGATTCTTTGTATTTCTGTGGGGTCAGTTGTTACTTCTTTAATTCTGATTTTATTTGGGTCCTCTCTCTTTGTTTCGTAGAAAATCTAGCTTGAGGTTCATCAACCTTGTTTATCCTTTTGAAGAACCAGCTCTTATTTTTATTGATCTTTTGTATTGTTTTTTGTTTGTTTGTTTGTTTGTTTTTTGGTCTCTAGTCATTTATTTATACTCTGATCTTTCTTATTTTCTTCCTTCTACTTATCCTGGGCTTTTATTGCTGTTCTGTTTCTAATTCTTTAAGTTGTAGTGTTAGATAACTTACTACCAGTTTTTCTTCTTTTCTGAGGTAGGCATGTAGTGCTATGAACTTCCCTCTCGGGACTGCTTTCACTGTGTCCCATAGATTTTGGATTGTTGTGTGTTCATTTTCTTTGTTTTCCAGGATGTTTTTAATTTCTTCTTTTATCTCTTCGGTAACCCATTCATTGTTTAAAAGCACACTAGTTAGCCTCCATGTATTTGGTTGTTTTTGAGCATTTTTTATTGTAGCTGATTTCTAATTTCATGCCATTGTGGACTGAGAAGATGCTTGATATGATTTCAATCTCCTTGAATTTGTAGAGACTTAGCTTGTGTCCTAACATATGATCTATCTTTGAAAATGGCCCATGTGCACTTGAGAAGAATGTATATTCTGTAGCTTTGGGGTGGAATGTTCTGAAGATGCCAGTTAGTTCCATCTGTTCTAGAGTTCCATTTACGATTGCTGTTTCCTTGTTGATTTTTTGTCTATAATATTTATCCAGTAATGTCAGTGGGGTATTAAATTCCCCTACTATGATTGTATTGCAGTCAATCTCTCCCTTGATATCCTCCAGAAGTTTGTATTGGGTGCTCCTATATTGGGTGCATATCTATGTCAACATATATATATGCACCCAATACCAAAATCAAAAGTCAAAAAATTAAGTGTCGTTTGCTTCAGCTGAGTTTTAGTGCCCCATGGGGGCTGGCTTAGGACCCCACTCTTCTGTCTGCCAATTCCGGGCTTTCTGTTAGATATTTAGTTGCTAACCACTGCCAGGCACTGTCTTTTGGCGTTTAGCAACCTCCTTGAAGCTCCAAATGATCTGCTGGTCCACTGCTTTTGTCTGTCTCCATAGGCCTTGGCTTCACGCAGGAGGGGCCAATCTGCCCTCTTTACCCGTCTGCCACTGTCAGTCTTAAACACTCAAGAGTCTGTTTCTGACAGGGCTTTAGATGCGGTTGGTGTTGTTTCATTTTCAGGGACTATGGTGGGTGTTTTTTCCTGTCCCAGAACTACTCCTCTGCCAGTGGCCCAAAATGTTATTCTGCCCTTTGCCTGATGGAGGTCCTTGTATGGTCCAATGGAGTCAGATGGGACTCTGGAGTTTTTATCAGTCTGATTCCTGGAATAGTGGGGGGTGGGCTCCCTGAGACTATTCAGACCTGTGAGCTTGGCCTCCGCTTTTGTTTCTTCAGTAAAGCTCAAAATGCCAGGTGTAGCAGGCTGTCTCACAGTGGGCAGGTGCTGTTTTTTATTTTCCTTTACCTGCCCTTTCAGTGTTTGGAGGACGTAGCTTCTCCCAGGGTAAATGGCCATTTAAACCGTATGAATGACCCAACCGGGACTCCTGGCTACTACTGCTTTTTCAGGTTTCCCTGCCCTGCTTCTCTCCCCCACCTGTCCTCAGGCACCTCAAGTCCATGCCTCTCTCACTGAAACATTGCCTGGGGTGTGTAGTTGCAAGTGGAAACTCCTGTGCTCTAGGTTTAGAGATTTTAAAAAGTGTGTGTGGGGGCGGGGGGCGGGTGTCAAAACTTCAGCTTTCTCCCGGACTGGCTCTGTTCTGCTGAGCCTAGACTCCGCTGCTGCCAGCAGTCTTGCTACCTTTCATAGCTGCTTGTATATATGATACGGGCGATGCGGGTACTGCCACAGCAGGCGGGTGTGTGTGCTCCTGGCAACCCCCCTCTCGTGATCTCGCCCTTCCTACTGGTCTCCAGGTGCCTTCTGTTCTTCCTTGTTATAAGTCACCTCCTCAGCTGGACCACAGTTGGAAATTCCAGATGAATGTTCTCCAATTTAGTTGGATTTCCAGTCTGCCCCTTGGACTAGTTACCAACAGCTCTGCATAGTCAGCCGTCATTTTCTCCTCTGCCCAACTATACTAAACTATTAACATGGTCTGAAGCTATATGTTTTTACTCGAAGGATACTATTTGTTTTTATTAAAACTCTAACAGTGATTTCAAAATTGTGTTGATTACACTAACATCTTAGAATTTCAGGGGTGTGTGAAATGCTTTTATGTGATTTGCCCTCTACTCAGAAAAAAAAAAAAAAGGAATTGATTTTACAGTGAAATTAATATGAACTATTTTTCAGAGAATTTATATTGAGTCTTGCAGACCCCTGGTGACCATTTAGTCACATAATGGTGCTATTTACTAAGAGTCATTCAGGGACCTTAAAAAGTCTGCTGAATTATATATAAGTCAATAACTCTGCAATTGACTAACACATATTTGTGTTTAATTTTTTGGTAAATATAAAAACCAAAAAGAGTGCATACTTAGATGTTTAACAAGTTATAACTAATTGTCAAACAACAAAAATTTTAAAAGTTGTTCTTGAACAGCTAATTATTATTTATTTGTATACATTTTCCCTGAGAGACTATTTGCTTCTCAGTCAGTTGCTTTTCTACACCTAGAATCTCTGAACTATCTTTCTCCAATGATCTTCATATATATATATATATATTAAATGTTACAGCAAAAGCAAGCATTTTGTACTAAATAGTACAAAATAGCAAATCCAAACTGGGTGGGGCAAAGTAGCTGCAGTCAATGTTTACAACAATGCTGAAGACTAACTTTCCTCCTCCCTATTTATCTCTGTCATCGGAACCAAACACTGTTCTGTTGGTTAGAAGGGCCAGAAGAATTATCTACTGATTTATATCATCTGTACTAGTAATAAGCTGAGAAATTACACCGCAAAAAGCTTAGATAAGTAAGAGAAGGCTGAATATCTCTTCTCAGTAATGAATAATCTATAAGTTCCCATCCTTCTGAATCATGAAATGCTTATCCAGCAATTCTGCTACAGACACTGTCGGGTTCAGCATTCACCAGGCTCACAGAGACAGGGTCTAATTGGAGAGCCTTTAGCTAACTTCTTCCTTTGCTTCTCCACATTTCATAGACAGTGCTTGAAAACAAACACATACCACAGAAAAACAATCATGCATGTAATCTGATCATTTTAATGTTATTCAAGCTAGCATAACCATATATTGCAGTTTACCAGTTTTTACTTGTTTTTTTCAGAATCCCGTCTTGTCTATTAATTTTCATCCTAGACAAATGTAGCATGGTTTAGATATCTACCCAAAAGACAAAACAATTTTTGGAAATATTTTTATTTTCTTTGAATATGTTGAATATGTGTGTAGAAAAACATACAAATATATTGAAACAAACCAAGTAGCTATTACATATCCAAATGAGGGATCCTTCAAAATTATCCTGTTCTAAAATTGTATTCATAGTGGATTTTAGGTCAAATGATGGACTAAATATATACCGAACTGTCTGTTGCTCAAAATTTGTTAAGATTTTTATGTTTACAATTTCATAAAAATTCCCAAAAAGCATTAACCATAATAATAATAATAAGTATTATCATATGAAAAATTAAGCATTTCTCATGAACCATAGGCAACATAAGTGAGGCTGACAAGTAAACAAGCATATGAATAGCTTATCAACTGACAAGTATACTTTTCTGAAATTTTAAAATAAGATAACAAGTGTTAATAGAATATTAAGAAAGGCAAACATTTATTCACTGCTAGTAATAAATATCATAAATCAGTGTTTTAGAGATATTTCTGGATTTTCTTTTTATGAAATTAGTATATGTTTTGAAGCTTGCCTCTAAGATACAATCCTTAATGGGTTCATGAGGATGTTCTCAGCTTGTTTATACGGCAAAAGTTGGAAAAGACTGAGCCACCATCATAAAGAAAAATATTAATAAAATGTTTTATGTCCATATACAGCAATACTATTTATTATGCTTAAACCATAAAACCGAGTTTTAAAAAATCAGAAAACTATTTAGCACTATTTGGTTCAGATAAGCAAAATTATAAATCAAACTAATATATTTTTCAAGTATATTCTTATTTAAAGGTATACATTAATATATTAATAAGATTTCTTATTTGAGGTATGGGAGAGAATAGTATTGGGGTAGAGGCAAGAAGAGGAAAATAATTAAATGTAATAATAATAACATTTTACATATTTACAATAATGATATGCCATGAGCTAAAGAATTTCATTAACTCAATACTCAATATAAGAACCATAATAAACAAATTAAATATCAATAAATTAAACATTGATGTTTAGTCTATAAAAAGATTTCCAGTATAGGGTATCCACTAAAATATGCACTCATACTCAGGGTAGAGAGAGTAAAAGAGACATAGATAGAGAGATGTAGTATATTTTACATAGCATATGTCTAACATAGCATCTATGATATCCATATCATTTATGTTAAATAAGTGCATTCAAAGATAAAAGGACATTTAAAAAGTTTTTTATAAAATAAAAACAGTTTTTTCTAAAAAACAAAAACAAAACAAACAAAAAACTTATTTCTGGGAATGGGTTTAATTTCTAAAATGGCAGTGTTTGCTTCGAAATTACTAGATTAAGTGTCCTCTTTCTGGGGAATATAAAGACTTAGTATTGATACAACTATTGTTTCAGTTATATAGAAATAAAGTCTAATGTGCTACTGGAATTCAATCTGAGATATAAATTAAGTTAAATAAAGGGAACTCATCTAGGTCTCAAAAGGATTATTATGCAACACATGATTTCACCACACAACAACAACAAAAAAGGAAACAAAACAAGAAACCCTACACATAGAGATAAATTATCTTAAATATTGGTGATATGTAATCTATCTGATAGTTTGAATAGCTGACAGAATGGAATGTCTTAGTAAAGAAGAAATACTAACTCTAAAAGAACCATTTCAGGTTATAAGTTTGGTGACTTTGGGCAAATTGGAAGAGACAGTACTTTGAGGAAACAGGACTGTGAGATCCTCTCCCAGTCATAGAGCAGATAGGATGGCTTGCAGAACTCAGGACCAAGAGACTGCTGAGCCATGAGATGCCCACAAAAGCAGAGCCGGTTCTGTTCCTTTCAGATCCCAATGACACAGCACAGTCAGTTTTTTTTTACAGTAACTATAAAGTGAAGAAGTATTCATGGCAATGTAAGTTCATTTTTCCAACCCCAAAAGAGAAAATATCTGACTATGTGGCGAAAAACTGAGGATCATAGTGGGTGTTTATACAAAAAAGCAAACCTGCATCTCCCTCTATCTTGTGGGGCTCTTGGGCAAGTAGGTGTCATGCGATATCCATCTATACTAATAAAAGCCTAGGTGCCTCAGGACCTCCTGCATGACCTCATCACAAGATGGCTGCCACCAGATGGCCGCCACAAAGATGGCCGCACACACAGCAGAGGTGGGGCCCAGCGGCCACTCCAGGCGGTGAGGCCTGGGTGTCCTGCAGCTCTGCGTGGCATGGAGGTGGCCAGTCCTGGCGTCTATGCTGCCTCATGCGGAGGAGGCAGGTCCCAGCAGAGGCGGCAGGTCGTGGCGGAGAAGGACAGTTGGGGGCGATCAGGCTGGCAGAGGAGGGCAGTTGGGGGCCATCAGGCCAACAAGGGAGCGGTTAGGGGGTGATCAGGCTGGCAGGCAGAAGAGGTTAGGGGCAATCAGGCAGGCAGGCAGACAAGCGGTTAGGAGCCAGTGGTCCCAGATTGTGAGAGGGATGTCCGACTGCCGGTTTAGGCCCTATCCCACAACTGGCAGTCGGACATCCCCCGAGAGGTCCTAGATTGGAGAGGGTGCAGGCCAAGCTGAGGGACACCCCTCCCATGCACTAATTTCATGCAGCAGGCCTCTAGTATCCATATAATTTAGAAGGAGTCTGGAATAAAGAAAAGCAGTGTCTTGTATACCACGTGAAACTTGAGTAAACAAATTAAACAAAAGCAAAATGAAGAAGTAAAATATTTTCTTTCTGTACACCATTAATACCACCATTTTCTTTTGACTATGAAATAGCATGAAAAAGTATCCCCAGGTATTCTATCTCTCCAAAACTTGCGGCTAGGTGTAGGAAAGTAGGCCTGAAGAGACCCCTCCATTGGCTAAGTGTAACAGCACTGAGAGTGACTAGAGGACAAATGTAAGGACAATTCAATTGTTGGTGTGTAAGTCCCTTCCAAGCCTAGAAAAGAGAGAAAAAAATAATGAAGGGAAAATATGGAATTGACTGATTAACCACTAGAAAAGATGAAAAAAGTAGAGAAAAAGAGGGAGGTGGGAAGAGAAAGGAGAGACAAAGACAGAGAGAACTGGTTTGACCTCATGTTGACAATAATTTTCTAATAAAAGCAGAAATTGGGACCCAATACCTAAGTATATTTTGAAAATAAGGTTTTCCTTTGGCAGTCTGTGTTTGCAGACTATGACCTCTACCTGCTCTTCCAGTGAAGACGCCTCAGTACATTAGTGACCATCTTACAAAGTCAGTGTCACTGTATAAAAGCAGCACTAGCACGTTGCACCTAATGCTTTCAGAATATTTGAACAAGAAAAAAATACTAAGAAAAATGCCTAAAAGAAGAAGAATGGGAAAAAGATAGCTCTCCATATTTTAATTTTGGAATAGGGTGACTTGCAAGGTGGTAGAGATGCCATGCATGTCTGCATGAGTAAAAGGAAAAGGGAAAAATTGTATATGATAGCCACTACCTAGACTGCAGTTATTAACCTTTTAGAAGGAGAGGGAATAAAGTAGATGATTTCTCAAAGTACAATCTAGGGCTGTCATTCTATCATACTATGGCTCTTTGATGTCAGAATGCAATCCGGAACTTCTGAAGTATATTAGAAAACCCAGTATAACTTGCTGTCTCCTGGGCCACAAGCCAACATGAGGCTTATGAAAGAAAGTGTCAGGGATGGCATTCACTAAGATGCAAAACTCACCCAAAGAAATGGATGAAGGATACATTAAGAAGGGAAGTAAATAGTGGAGATGTAAGAAACTCAGGCTGAAACAACCTGAATTAAGATGGTGTATAAGGAGTTTGCTTATCTGGGTTTATCCACTTCAGATTACCTGAATTTTGAATGTTAATAGACAAGTACTTTTCAGATACAGTATGAAAAGCTATAGAACTGTGTCTAGAGGAATGTTTTAAAATAGAGTGCTATGAAGAAAAACACTTTATTAAGAATATAAATCCTGGAAATAAAGTGTGTAAGGGGGTGGGGAGAGAGAACGGAAGAGAAAATGCAGACATATATGTGGGGACACTGGCATCACGAATCCTTCAAATGAATGTCTATGAGTACCTACAGTAAACTAGGCATAAGGTAAATATTCTGCAAATAAATTAGTAAACAGGAAAAATTCTTTCTCCTCCAAAAGCATGTATACAATAGTCAATGCTGATCATATGTATCCCCTACTTTCCCCACACCCTGTATTGCAGTGGGGCTGATGCTCACAGAGAGCATTTCCCTGGCTCCCACATCACCAGGCTCCAGTCTAGGTCCTGTTACAGAGAGAGGTGGGGAGAGAGAAGCTAGGATATTCCTTGCCCTCTTTCTCTGGCCATATTTCTAATGGTGGCTGCAACTCTTCAATGGTTCTCACTTCTTCCAGATGGTCCCTCTGCACATGATCCCATATGAGACTGTGGACTCACTACACCATCCTATTCATGCATTTAGCTCTCATCTTGTCATCCTGGATTTGGGGCTCTCCTACCACCACGTTTTTCTTTGGTTCCTCAAGAGTCCAATTGCTACTAATATCATGGTAGCCTTCCTATAGTGTGTGGCTTCTCAGCATTTCAAAAACCTCTATTAAACTATAGAATCTGTTTTCCTGCCTTCACCCCAAATGATCCACCGCCTAATACAGTGGGATTATAGAGGATCTAGGATGATATAGACACATTTATTACTGAGGCCTATCTTATTCTTGGGTCAAAGAAATGTCTTTTAAGTCAACTGGCATTTATGCTGGCACTGATGAGTGGGCATCAGCCAGTTACAAGGAAAGGAAGATTTTAGACCTGGCAATAGCATTCTCAGAGTTGCTGCACACACCCGTGTGTGTGTGTGTGTGTGTGTGTGTGTGTGTGTGTGTGTGTAGTGAGAGCATTTAAGTTCTACTCTCTTAACACATTTTATGTATACAATAGATTATTAAGTATAGTTGACCTATTGTTCATTAGTTGTCTAGAACTTATTCATCTTATAAGTTTGTACTAACATTGCCCATTTTCCCCAGCCCCTAGCAACCAACATTCTATCTACTTTTTGTCTAAGTTCAACCTTTTCACATTCCACATATAAGTGACATGATGCCATATTTGTCTTTCTGTGTGTGGTATATTTCATTTAGAATGATATCCTACAAGTTATTTTGCATTGTCAGAAATGACAGATTTTCCTTTTTTTTTTTTTTTTAAGGCTGAATAATATTTAAATTTAGCTGTCAGGTTCCAAGAGCTGTGGAGATGTTAGGCAAGACTGGAAGAGGAATAGATACAATGCAAGGTAGGCAAGTGAGGAATTTGAATAATGAGAAGGGGGTGAGGCATGGACAGGTAAGGATCTTTGAATTTTTCCTCACTAAGAAAGTGAAGAAAGGTTAATGCTTATTAATCACTATAAAATCTGCTATAATCTTTTCTAATATTCATCTTTCATTTTCTTCCTCCAGATAACTAGATGGCTCACTACATCAACTCATTCAGATATTCAAATATCACCTATTCATTTCTTCATCCTGTTTAAATCTCAAACTCCACCCAGCATGACCTATTTCTCTTCCTGGCTATTTTTCATCTTTGTTTAATTCCTATAATCAGTAATAAGGCAGATTATTTTTACTCTATGTGCTTTGCTGCTCTGTTTCCAAGATCATATCAGTGACATAAAAATATAGTAAAAATTTAATAAATATTTAATTAAGTTTAATTAAATTATCTTCTAATTCTTTTCTTTCTGACAGTAATTTTAATGAGCTATTACCACTAAATACTTATCCTTTGAAACAAACAAAAAACAAAACAAAGCCACAGTTAACTTTAAGTAGAATCTACATTAATTGATTCCATAGAGATATTGCTTCCCTATGAGGTGATCTATAATATGCCAACAGCTTTCCTTGCCAGCCACAGGAATAGTATCTGTCTGTCTGTCTGTCTGTCTGCAGAGGCTGCAGCTCTCCCTAACCTGAAATTCCCTACCTCTGGCCTCTTTGCCATGTTACATGAGGGCCAGAGAAAGAATTTCCCTTGTGTGAGGTTTGTACTAAAAATGGGCTCCCTTTTTATATAGGGCCTTAATGTTTCCTGTGTCATCCCAATAAATATTCCTTGGAAACAATTTTGTGTAATCAGTTTGGCTTGTTCCCAAAATAGACCCAAAGACAGAGATGTGTATGCAGAGATGTTCTACAACAAACTGAATTTTATTTAATATATTATGATCATTTTAATAACTTCAAATATTCTTGCAAAATACTATTTTACTGTTAGACATTATCCTATAACCCGGAAGCATCGGGCCATGTTATCAGGGATGGTGTCTGTGAGGAACACCTGCAGCAGGATTGGGAGAGAGGAGGAAGGAATTGAGTGCAGTAGGAATAGTATCTTCAGACCTCCCCAGAGAGGGTCTGAGATGAGGAGGGCCCTTCAGAGAAGTCCTGAATCAAGGCACAGGGCTGGCCACCTGTAGTCCCACATTAGTCATGTGGGAGCCATGGCCACTCCCCAGGGAGGGATTCTTATATATTGGGTGACTCAACGCCTTTAGTCAAAGGCATTTCTACCAGTTGTCATCACCCAGCACTCCTGGTTTCTAATGGTGCGAGTGTGACGTGGGTGTACACCCAACATCCACCACAAACTTCATACTTATTTATGGGATTAACAAAAGAAGGAAAAAATAGAAAGAAATTAGAGGATTCCTTTCTCAGAGGTAAATAAAAGAATAGGTATAAAATGGAACAGATAGATCGAGAAGTTACAAATATAAGATACCATAATATCTTATTATTTTATCTAGGACATATAAATAATTAGTTAATATTCGTGTGTGATCTTAGAACAAAGCAAAGTCCTTTTCTGTTGAAATAAGGGATTATTAGTATGATATGTTTGAAACAAATACATTTTTCTTCACAGTCATTAGTGAATACTTCACTTGAACTTGTTATTGCTTTATAATCATTATATTCAAAATGACAACATTTAAAAAAAACAATAAGGAAAATAAGAATACATAACCCCATTACCTAGATGATGCTTGCTACCACTGGTTATAATTCTTTCAGAATGCTAACTAGCAGTGTCTATCTGTCTGTTTCTCTCTCTCTTTTTACCAGCACTACATATACATATATATACACATAGGACATTCACCCACACTATTTTTATCGTATCATATATTTTTTGTCATTTTATTTACTACATCATGAACATTTTAAGTACTTCAAATATTCTGATAAAATATGATTCTATTGGTTACACATCATTGTATTACATAGACGCATCTTAATTTCTATGTTCCACAAGATTATCATAATTTATTTAACTGATAAACTACTGCTTTTGATATAGACAGATAACACTATAAACCCTTTTATTTTTTTCTTAAGCCTTGGGCAGGTTTTCCTGAAACTACTGCTTTTGATATAGACAGATAACACTATAAAACCTTTTATTTTTTTCTAAGCCTTGGGCAACTTTTCCTGAAATCCAGTTACTGTGGAATATATGACAACATGTTTTACATGACATGTTTATAATTTCTCAATGTTTCTCAGCATGTTAGGAGGCTTTGAGGCAGTATATATCTTTGAAGGTAATTAACACATTAAAATGTTGAACCACTTAAACATGATTATTTGTATTTCATATTTGGTTGGATCCAATTTTTCATTATTAAAGAAACTCAGCAATTATTACCAAGTTCCCTAAGAGAGAATAGTACTTAAATCTTCCTTCACATAACTGAGAATTATTGGATATAATGTTCCTTTTGCTTAATTTAAATCGTTCATTTAATAAATGCACAATCTTTAAATATTTAATTCTGGGTAACTTGTCAGCACATGTATTGCTATTGAAGTCACCATAACAGGGGGTAATTAAATAAATTGGTGATGCATTAGATAGATTCTTAACATTTTTTACAGTAAACTCGTTTTGTGTAGTAATAAGCTTTGTCATTACAAATGAAATGCACCACCTGGCACAATTAGAGTTTTTCAGTAAGTCTCAGAGTTGTAGTGCAATGTTATAATTTGCATTGTTTAGCTCAAGCAAAATGCTAGCACTTGATTCAAAAATGTCTTTCATACTGGGGTCTAGGCTCATTTAATATATCATATTCTAGTTAGGTGCTATGAACATTTTAAAGATAATACAGGTTGATAAAATTATGGCCAAAGTATCATCTATCTATCTATATATCTATATCTATATCTATATCTATATCTATATCTATATCTATATCTATCTATATCTATGGCTAATTTTCAGGTTTAAGTACTTGAACCATGTAATCCTGTGAAAATTAGAATGCTATATTCTATATTAAAATATAAGCTAATACAATTAATCATGTAATTTATTAAACTATCTAAAGGTAAAATTTTAATAATATTCAACCACAGCATATAAATTATCCTTCTAACATACCATGGACAGATGGGAGGAAATCTTAAAGGAATGGTCTATTCAATGGGCTTTATTAATGTACTTTAGAACAGCTCTTTGCAGGATGAATATAGCACTGTAGCCATTAAACTTAAAACAATGATTATTCCAGTACAATTGTCAAAACTACATATAGTAAATCTCTCAACTATAAAACAGGTTACTAAGCGTATATCAATATCTATCTCCCAAATTTCATTAAAACTGCTGAAAGGAATTTTAAAGATAGGACAGGCTGTTCGAGGGAATAAGGAGGATCCATGGGGAAGGAATGCATATGAGAAGGGCAGAAATAGCTCCAAGCCACCAAAATGCTTATCATACTCTCACAGAGGATTGGGAAAAGTCACAAGATACCAGGAAGAGGGAAAGATTTTCACAGAGGATAGAGGAATGTTGCAAGATAAGGGAGAGAGAAATAGGGGGGCACCACATGGGCTTTGACCTTTGAAACTGATACTATGTAGCAGAATGACCATGAGGAAAGCATTGAGGTCCTAAATTAAGGAAGGGTCCAATTAGAAAGGGTCATGTTCAGACAAGGAGCTACAGCCTTTACTATAAAGCGAAGACAAAGGGACCCAAGACAGATTTTTAGATCCCCCCCCCCCCCATTAGAGAGAGAGAGAGAGAGAGAGAGAGAGAGAGAGAGAGAGCAGGTTTTTCCTATTTTGGGACCGGTTCCCAGAGGGTTCCCCTTTGGGGCCCCCTCCCAGAGAGAGTTTGTATATGCTTACAATAAACTTCCACATTTTTTTTTTAGTATCTTTTAGTCCGCAAGTTTATTCTTCAAACTTCGTAGTGATAACTGAACAGTGAGCCGAGGTGCTTTCCCAGGTTGTGTCTCAGGATACTGAAGAATGGGCTCTGCAGACCAGACGATGTAAGCAAAGTGGAACATTTATTACAAGCAGATTCAGACTCTCTGCAAGGGGAGGGGGACCCAATAATGGGCTGCCCGTTAAAGCCTTATAGTCCAAGGATATATATTTGCTATAAGCCTGCTCTAAGTCTACTGGTGTCGTCACCAGATTGATTCCCTCAGTTGTTCTTGCCCAGCAATGAACCTGAACTTTCCCTGTTTCTGTGAGTTCTTTCTCTGTTCCTATGCTGAACTTTGTTTCTATGCGTTTGTACACTTTGTTGCTACAGGCCCTCCCTTGGTTTCCCATGCCTCCTGCTTTGAGTCTAGAAACGTTTTATTATTTCTGCTTGGTTGGTTCCTGTGGTTAGGCTGCTCAAACTGCCATGTCTGCCCCTGCCTGTGTTTCACCTGCCATTGTTTTCCACTAGACCCCTGCCCTATCTGCCTGTCTCAAGTTAACCTTCTCAATTTTGTCTGCTTCCTCTACTCTGAGCCCTGAGGGGATTAGCAGTAGCTAAGGGGAGAGCCAGTGTGCTTATTAACAACTGCTCTTTTTGTTTGCTGTAGTCTTATGTTGCAAATCTCATGAGGCTGGAAGTTGGGAGTTTCTTCCTAAGTTTGATGACACTCAGCCTGGGGCAGGGTTAATGGCGAGAGTGTGGCTCAGTCTTTCCAAATCCATTTTGATCTGAGTATTTCTTCATTCACCTATGCGCCCCTGGGAGGAAGGAATTCAGGAGCTTAACTATATTGCTATCTTGGTTGAAACCTAAACTTTTTTTTTTTTTAATTTGATGACAGGCATTGTGAATTTTAAATTGTTCGTTACTGAATTTTGTTGTCTGACCTTCAACAAGTTTGGACTTTGTTCTAATAGACTGTTGACTTGCATGAATATCCTTTTGATCAATCTAGAGGAGAAATCAGCAAACGTTCTATAAAAGGCCAGCCCTTATCTCTCTTAAGCTTTGCAAGCTATGTGACCTCTATGTCAACTCATCAACTTTGAGGTTGTAGCACAAAAACCTCCATGGGTAAGTAAATGAACAAGAAGAGATGTATTCCAACAAAACTTTATTTACTGAATCGGGCAGTAGATGAGATTCTGAACCCTAGTCTAGAGTCACCGGTTTTACAAGAGTAGTTCAGCCCAGTTACTACAGCATGACTTTTCTTGTATCTCTACTAAATTCCCCCATATATTTAATGATATTTCTTCAATTTGGTTGCTGAATTTGGAAGGATTCATGACCCTGTTTGAGGTATAACAATTGTTTGGTTTACAAATACCTGGCAATTATTCTTTCCTCTGCACATTTTTTGTTTGCTCGCAGAGTTTCACCCTATCCACACAGATTGGTATTCCACCATAGACTCCAGAGGATGCATATGCAGATGTCCAGAGCTTATTCTCACTGCTTATCAGCTTCAATCATTCTAGTCACCTCAACGCGTAATGTGGAGTGATACTCCAAACTCAACTCCTCAAACAAAAAGTGCACCACGGGTCTTTTGAGTTGGGTTTCCCTGCTCCAGGATTTAGAAATCACCAGCAAGCAAAAAGCCAGAGTGACTGAGAACATTGACCTTTTTTGTTTCTCTTACCTAATAGTTTTGTGTAGACATTTGTTTTGTCTAATTTTCTAGTTGTTTCTAGAGGGAAAGAAGACCTTATTGAGAAGCACAACCTTACTGATATGCACAAGTTTTCTGCCGGGAGCCGGTCCATCCTTGCTGTTTCAAGGGACCTGGCATATATGGCATACGGTTCTTAATATGTTTGCTCACCTTCTTGGCGCTGTGTTTTAACCAAGGTCACCTCTCCGAGAAAGGTTGAATCCCCAGGTAGGGATTTTCCCCTGAAGTTAGGGAGGGAATAAAACCCCTCAACTAAGTGCCAGGCGGGTAATTAATCACTTTAACTACAAACAATCATGCTTAAGCTGCATAATCTTTTCTCCCTGGAATGGAGATAAGAAACGCCCTAACCTTTGTAATAGAGATTGATAGGATTGAATCAACTGGTATAAATACAGATGTAACAAGACAGAAACACTCAGAACTTAGAACACAGAATTCAGAAGACAGAAGAAGACAGAACTCAGAACACAGAACTCAGGAGACAGAACTTAGAAGAGAGCCAAGAAGACAGAACCTACAGACAGAAGAACTTCGCTGGAGAGAACATGGCAAAAGATCCTGGACTGAACCTGACTACAGAAATTGGCAAGAGAACCTGACTAGAACCTAGTACTGAACCTGCCTGGAGAACCTGAGCAGAACCTCTCTGGAGATCAAGACCAGAACTTGGCTGGAGATCCTGGCTAGGCTGCTGATCAACGGAATGCTGTCTCCATGTCATTCCCTCTTCGCCGACTCCGTCTACGCCTTTGGGAACCCCTGGACCCGCTGGGGTTGGACCCCGGCAGTTTTCTACGTATTTTTTTATGAAGCTCTTTTAATAAAATCTCTCTACCAAGACATTTTTTTTTTTCCTGAGGAACACTTTTGGCCACTTTTGATGCAGGTGTCTTACTGTGCATTTTTGCCTTTGCACATGAAAGAATTCAAATTGGAGCCAACATAGAGTTTAAAAAGAAAGATAGTTTATTCGTGAAGCAGTGGGACTGAGAGAAGGCTGCTCCACAGACAGAGCAGCTCTTCCATGAGACTGACTTTTTTTTTTGAGGCTCATTTAATCAAGGGATAGGATGTTCAATAAAGGGAAGAAATGTTCAGGGTTTTTCTCAGAAAGGGTGAATACTTCTAGGAGAGCACCTTGCACCATTTTGTGTCCTTATATGGGCTTTTCATTTCATTTCAATTCATTTCATATCTTAGCAGTTCAGGGTGTGTTAGTCTTACAATTTGCATTTAATAAGGCTAGAGGTTACTGCAAGGTGAAATTAGTCACCATGTTGGATCAAGTTAGTCTTCTGCCATTTCTAAGCCATAAATCCATTGGGGGTTCATCTTATCTCTGTAACCTTTATTGGTTATAGTCATTTTACCAACTACTCTATTTCACTTCTATAAATAAATAAATAAATAAATAAATAAATAAATAAATAAATAAATAAATAAATTTACAGAACAGACAAATTACTATCTTGGTTGAAACCTAAACTTTTGTCTTCCCTACAATCTACAGGAAGTTAAGGGGCTGTAGAGGTTTCTCAGTATTTTAAGATGGTAGAGTCCTACTTTTGAAGTTACCTTAAGAATAGTTTCTCTAGTCCCAAATATTCTTATATATTAAGTTTGTATTTTGCTTCTTTGGAGAATTAAAAACACAATTAATTAAAAAATTATTTTATGTTTAAAATTTCATTGTATATTTTGACTAATTCTCCTAGGTAGAGAGGTGCTAAACAGGAAAACTTAAAAGAAAAGTCACATTTTAACAGTGACTTTAGGAGGTTTTTTTGTTTGTTTGTTTGTTTTTACTTATCTGTCTATTCTATACATATATGTTGTCATTTCCCCCCTAAAACAGATGGTATTAATATTTTTAGTTATTTTAAATTCCTTCTTTCCTTTTCGATTTCATATTGTTGTATGTAGGGATCTCAAATATTAAATAAAGAATGGCTTTCGTTGTCACTTTCTAGAAAGTGATAGCTTGTATGTAATAAATGTGCACTGGCAGTGCCATTATTGAGATAACCTCTCCACTAAGCAAGCTCTGCTGTCCAAGCAAGAGAGTGTCAAACCCTAGATATGACCATGGAGAGATACTAACAATGTGATCATGGTTAAATTTCTAAAATATACTTTTACTTAATTTGAGTATCCAAATTTTATATGAAAGCTGTTTTTAGTCAAGGTTCTCCAGAGAAACAGATCCAATAAGATATATACTGGTATATATATATATATATATATATATATATATATATATATGTACACACACACACACACATATATATATATATATATATATATATATATATATATATATATATAAATAATTAGAGGCCCGGTGCACGACATTCATGCACTGGGGGGGTGTGGGGGTCCCTCAGCCCTACCTGCACCCTCTCCAATCTGGGAGCCCTCAGGGGAGCCCTCTCCAATCCAGGAGTTTCTGTTTGTCTTTACAATCATATGAGCAAATTGTCTGAGACTCCAACCCAGTTTGGTTTGTTGCTCACAGAATAATAGAGGCTTTTTTTTTTCTTAGCTTCATTGGTGGAGATTTCCTGGAAGTTTTAGGATATCTTCCTTTTAATTTTTCCTAGACACTCTGATTTTACTTATGTCTCTCACCTTTGCTTTCCCTCCATCCCCCACCACAACAGTAAGTTGCTCCAGGCTCACTTTGCTCTAGTGCAGCAGTGGGCAAACTACGGCCCACGGGCCGGATCCGGCCCGTTCGGCTGTTCTATCTGGCCGGCGGAGCCGAAAGAGCGGAGGGTTCTCTTGCTCTCCCCTCCGCTCCTTCACCAGCAGCAGTGTTAACATGTATTAGTTCACACAAACACTCCATCCATGCTTTTGTTCCGGCCCTCCGGTCCAGTTTAAGAACCCATTGTGGCCCTCGAGTCAAAAAGTTTGCCCACCCCTGCTCTAGTGCCTAGGAGATCCGTCTGCCATCAGAACTATGATTCCCAGCATTCCTGGTGCTCCCACGCTCTAGATTTTCCCTTCCTGCTCTGTCTCTGTCCCAGGGCCTCCCACTCTGCCATGTCCCCGCAAGCTTCTGGCTCTAATGCTCTGCTCTCTGACTGGTGGCTTGGGGGAGCAACCAAGGTGCCAGTTCTCCCACTTCTGCTATCTGCCTGGGTCCTGTGTATGCATATTAACCCGCCATCTTTGCTGAGTTAATTTGCATATTCACTCCTGATTGGCTGGTGAGTATAGTGAAGGGACGGTCAATTTACATTTTTCTCTTTTATTATATAAGAAGATAGATAGATAGATGATAGATAGATAGATAGATAGATAGATAGATAGATAGATAGATAGATACTAGAGGAGGCCTGATGCACGAAAGTCATGCAAGAGTAGACCTTCCTTCCCCTGGCTGCTGGCACCGGCTTCTCTCTAGCACCCAGGACCCAGGCATCCCTCAGCCCTGGCTTCATCTAGAAGGTTGTCCAGAAGGACATCTGGTCTAATCAGCATATGACACTTTTATTATTATAGATACTAATTAAAGGGTCATATGCTAAGTAGGGCAGACATCTTCTGGATGTCCATTCAGAAAAAGTTATAGCAGCTGCGAGGCCTGGGGCTCAGGCAGCCGTGAGGCCCAGGGCTCAGGCCTTGCAGCCACCAAGGCCGGCAGTGGCAGCAGCAGCAGGGTGATGGAGGCGGCATCTTCCCTGATCAGCCAGGTCACCTCCCACAGAGGGAGGCCAGACTGTGGCTTAGGCCCTCCCACAGAGGGAGGCCAGGTCGCCTCCCACAGAGGGAGGCCAGACTGCAGGGAGCAGGCCTAAGCTGTCAGTAGGACATCCCCTGAGGGCTCCCAGACTGTGAGAGGGGACAGGCCAGGCTGAGGGACCCCCCCATGGATGAATTTTTGTGCATCGAGCCTCTAGTATATATACACACACACACACACACAGACACACACACACACTTGACCTTCACGCTGTTGCAAAGATGGTGGCACCCACAGCCAATAAGGTGGGAATATACTAATTGACCTCCCCGCCCTCAAAGATGGAGGCACCCACAGCCAATAAGGAGGGAAGATGATAATTCACTGCCCCACCCTCAAAGATAGTGGCGCTCACAGCCACAAGATGGCGGTGCCCAGACCCCTAAGCCCTGCTGGGGTGGCAGGCGCCTGCCTCCAGAGTCCCCCAGTCCCCTCAGCTCCCCAGCCACCAAGGGCAGCCCAGGGTGCAGGTAACCAGGGTCGGCTGAGGCTTGCGCTGCCAGCAGTGGTAGCAGCAGAGGTGTGATGGGGTGTCACCTTCCCCTGATTGCCAGGTCGCCTCCCACCCCTGAGGGCTCCTGGACTGTGAGAAGGGGCAGGGCTGAGGGAACCCCCCTCCAGTGCATGAATTTTCATTATATATATGTTATAGAGAAAGAGGGAGATTATAAGGAATTGGCTCACAATTATGGAGGCTGGCAAGTTAAAAATCTGTAGTGTGGACCAGCAGGTCAAGACACAATAGAATTCATAGTGAAGATGAAGTCCAAAGGCAGTCTTCAAAAGAATTCACTACCACTCTGGGGAGCTGATCTTTTTGTTCTAGTTAGGCCTTCAACTGATTTGATGAAACCCACCTACATTATAGAGGGCAATCTGATTCACCCAGAACTCATCAACTTAAATGTTAATCTCATCCCCAAACACCCTATGTATTGACACCTAAAAATTAAACATCATAATAGCATTTATATTAATCCTGTAGACCTTATTAAAATAGTGACAAGAAGATAAACAACTTATAATGAATACGCTTAATAAACTAAAAAAGACATGCTGATTTCATACAATGTAATGGAGTGGAGGTGTTATGAGGAGGAGGAAGTAGAGGTTGTGGAAAATGTATTAGAATATGGAACACTCAAGAAGTTGAGATAAAGAAAAACATGGTATATATTTTTTTGTATTCTATTACTAAATGTCTAGGGTATCTATTATTGTCCCAAAGGCTTTACATACCAATGGTACATAAGGGTAGCTATGATGATTCATGAGTACTAATGGTTTCAGATACTTAAAGGATCATATGTGAAAAACCCACAATTAGTGTGATAATTAATTAGCAGTTTTAATCACACAAGGGATAGGAGATTTTTCAACCGTAGCTTTGGTGTAAACATTATTAAAGAGAAAACAATATTATTCACAGCAATAACTAAATAACTAAACTTTGTTAAAGGAGTCCTTGTTCTGCCTCCCAATCCACAAGAATCAAATTGACTTTTTTTGGGGGGGGAGGGGGGCCTTTTTTTTGAACCTCTCTTACTGGTCCTAAAGCAAGAACCAAATAACTTAGTGTTTCTGACTTTTGTTTTGTGAAGAATTCTTGCCAGCTAACTTATTTTCTTTCTTTTTCTTCTTGCAAAATACTTAGAGTATGTAAAATTACTATTCTCCCTTAATTCTTATCCCCACCCTCAAAACTAAATGCTTTCTCCAGTGACTAGAAATATTTGGTCCAGTTATATAGTTATACTGGGTGAAATAGAGAGTAAAGAAACAGAATCTTGTGCCTTTTAGGTGAAAAATATCACTTTTCCAAGTACTCAAAGGTAATTGAGCCACCTCCATTTTCACAAGGTTTGACACTTTATTTTCAAAGTTTATCTTTAATCTATGAAAAAAATAATAAAATGTTTTTTATTCTGAAAAATATTTTTAATTCTTTCAGAATAAACTGTAAAATATGTGTATAGCTCTCATAGTTTTATATTTGGGAAAAAACAAAGACCTGTATAAACATTAGTGAGTCGATGATGCTAGTATAATATCTACTAGGTCTGTTTTCAGTAATCATCCATTCAGCTGTGCACTTTCAGGCTTTGTATAAGAATCTATCCCATGGCAATATGAAACATTTAGGTAAGTGCTGCTGAACATTATGTGCAACCGGGTGATTATTCATGGATGTTTATATGAATCTTTCATTGCCCATCCAAATAAATGCTACATTGAGCATTCAATATCTTTGGATGTAAAACCTCTCACAAAAATATTCTTTCTTCAAACCATAATGTTATACAGTGTCTTACTATGTGGCTTTTAATATATTAGAGTATCATTCTGCACACATCATCTTTGGGATTTTGTGCTGTGAGCCATGAGATGCTCCTATACAGTGGTGCCCGGATCAATGGACCTGATCTTTATTATCTCACTGCAAAGAGAAAGTCGAAGTGAGGTCCTTGCCACTTATATGACTGTCTCTTATTTTGATTGTTACAATTAGACAATAAATCTCAGTGGCATTAAAGGTGATCTGAAGGTTAAACACTGAAGGATTTCCAAAAATAACAATGAGCTGCTTTAAACCACAAGATTAACAAACAAAACAAAACTATAGAGCTTATTTATTTTTTTATTTTTTATTTTCGTTTAAGTAGGAGGCAGAAGAATTAATTAAATAGCCCATTTTTTTCTAAAGCCTACAGAGATATCAAACTTACTGAAGTCAGCCTTTGTAAGAGGTGTCAGAAATATGTGTTATTTTTGCTATAAAACCCTGAGTTTCTTAAAAGACACACAACATAAATGTAATTCTCATCAAAATGTTAAATAAAACTTTCCAACATGTTTTGCTTGACATAGCCATCATATACATCAACATTGATGACAATACAGAATAAACTTAATAAAACTGAAGCTAACTTACTTATACTCCCAGAAACTATGGTAGAGACAGGAAGAGAGTAAGCCCCTAAAATCTGTATGCATGCAAAATCAAGGTGTGACCAACCAACACAATGTCATTCTCAATCACTTTCTATTGTGGATAATATGATGTGCCATCCAGATTCCCCATATAGGACTAAGACGCTCATTCCCTTTTCCTCTTTTGGGAATTTCAGCAGCTGAGTTCTTCTCAAGAAATTTACTTTACCTGAGAGAACTTCTATACCCAGGTCATGTCCCAACCCAAGTGGGAACCTACCCATCATAAACACAGGAGTATAAAGTCATGGCTCCCTTATCTTAAGGCAAGTCAACTCTAAAGGGCCATCCCAACTCCAGTGCTTTCCATGAAACTATAAAAGTTTATCCCTGTGCCCCGCCAGCATGCCTCAGTGGTTGAGCAACGACCTATGAACTAGGAGGTCATGGTTTGATCCCCAGTCAGGACGCATGCCTGGGTTGCAGGCTCGATCCCCAGTGTGGGGCGCATAGAAGGTCGCCAATCAATGATTCTCTCTCATCATTGACGTTTCTATCTCTCTCTCTCTCCCTTCTTCTCTGAAATCAATAAAAAAATACATTTTTAAGAAGAAAAAGAGTATAATATGCAAATTACCAATAAACATAACATTGAAAACTCTTAAAGACCAGGTCACTAAAGAGGATGTATACATAAGTTCATTCCTATGGAGCTCAAGAGCAAGAGAAACTAAGCTATGGTGAGATAAAGAATCATTGAAAATTATAGATGGAGAATGACTGCAGAAAAGGAAAAAGGGTATTTCTAGGATGATGGCAATGTTCCATGCTCTGATCTGAGTACTGGCTATTGCTTATAGAGTTTACCAAACTCATCAAAGAACAGTACGTTTTGTTACTGGGGACGTTGAGGTATCCCTTCCCCCACTTAGTGCGGGGCGGGGGGGTGGAGTTCTCACAATATCTTGGGAAACAGAATTTTCTGATACTTGCACGGAAGAATGAATGATTTTTATTTTCGTGGAACTACATCTCTGCATTACCAAACTCCCATTTCCCTTAACCAAGTCCTGGAAGAAGAGTAGCTGGGGATTCAGCAGAGCGAAAAACAAAGCCAGTGTCCACAGTTTCCGTTCCATGTTGCAGCCAGGTCCAGTTCAGCATCAGGCTATTTACAGGTCATCAGTCCATTGTGTGTGGGAGCACACATGGCTGTGGGCCACACCGAAGAATGCCAGGAAGCAGGAACAAGAGCCCCACAACACAGGAGGTAATGAAGAAAGCCAACTCCTTTGTTTAGGGGGGTAAACATTTCAAATGGCATGCCCTTGCAGTGGCCATGACAACTCTGGCCAGTGATCTGTTCCAGGTGTGACTGACAGACAAGTACCTTGCCTGCATCACCTCAGCTTTACTGGGCATGTGTCTATCTTCCCTGTCTAGTCCCTTCCCCCAGCGATCTGCAGGGAATAGGCCAGTGGCTCCCTGGGGAGTGTAAAGCTGTAGCTTCCTGGTGAAGCTGTCTAAATGACATACCTATAATATTTGAACTTCCCTTTGCTCCTTTCAACTGTTATCGATAGCTAGGTTAATTACAACAGTATCATTTTCACTGAATGTAAATTATTATATTAATAAAATAAAAAGTAGTCTTATTAAAGTCTGTAGTGGATAAAGAATAAAATAGCTAAAACCACTGTTATACCTTTGTGAACATCTCTAGTCTCATAACTAATTGATCCTTTGTTTAATTAAGCCATTCTGTCTTGATCAAATAAATGTTTGGTTTGATATCCCAGAGCCTATCTTTTGAATACACATTCATTTATTGAGGTGAATAATTAAGGGAAAACTTCCTCTAAGATTGATTCAGGCATATGTGTATCATGTTGGTTTTCTGGGATTATGATGAGGTAAACCCTCTACATTTTTAGAATGGCATGGGGTAAAGGTTGCATTCTGAGAGGGAAACTTTAAAAGGGAAGAGGGGAGAGACAGTGCTATATGAAGGAAATGCCATCGCTACATAGCCATGAATACATAAATGTAACCTGACTGCATGGATAAAAATGCTAAAGAATAAATGTGTCAATCAGAAAGGGTACAAATTAAACCAGGTACTGAAAGGAGTTAAAGCAGAATTAGGTAAACAGGCAAAGGGATGGAAGAAGGAGGAATCATGGAGCTAGCTGAAACAACAACAACAAAAAATGTTTTGTAGAAAAACAGGATGGATAGCAGAAAAATGGGTGTTTTGAAACAAGGATTTTTTCAAGGATGTATAAAACAAAATGTTTCAAAAAGGCCAGGAACCAATCAGAGAGTAGCACAGTTAGACAAAGAGCGGGCCTTCAGCAGATAGAAGGGAAATAGCAGAATGCTTCAGGGGGACAACCTTTTTTAATTCCCTCCCAAGCAGAGATCCTGAGTTTGCAATAAACTCCTGCCTTGTTGAACTCCTCTGGTCTTCGAGTCCGGCTTCATTCTTCAATTCCGTGAGACACGACCCCGGGAAGAATTCCTGCTTACTGGTTCCAGTATCAGTACTAAAGGAAAGAAATGTGAAGATACAAGTTTTGTCAGCTTCTAGTCAAGAACAGTCCTATGGAAAGAGAGCTTTGGCAATCAGCCCTTACATACATTTAGCCCACCGGCTAAACCTTTCTTATGCTGAGATGAATAAAACAAGCTATTAGCTTCCAGCGCTGAATAACCCGTCTGCCCTCTGACACGTGGAGCACTTGTAATGATAAAATCATATATCTGAGTCAGTAAATTTGGTAGCTAGACATTGGATCATGAAAAATTTATCGTACAAGAATTGCCACTTTATACCCTGGCTCGTGTTGCTCAGTGGGTAGAGTGTTGGCCTGTGTACTCAAGGGTCCCAGGTTTGATTCTAGTCAATGGCACATGCCCAGGTTGCTGGCTCGATCCCCAGTAAGGGGTGTGCAGGAGGCAGCCAATCAATGATTCTCTTTCATCATTGATGTTTCTATCTCTCTCTTCCTCTCTAAAATCAATAAAAAATTATATAAAAGAAATGCCACTTTGTGACAGTTTTAGGGATGTGGACTAGCTAACTTTTATTTTCTAATAGTACTGTTCTCTTTTTTGCCTGTTTTAGTTTTCTATGATTTTTACAAAAAATATTCTTGACATTTATTCTGTCTTTAAATATATCCTTTTGGACCCTGCAGACTTTGTTAGCATTTGGATTTCTATCCATGGCAGATAAATGTCTATCAGCCCAGTGTGTATTTATCTTCTGAATATTAGTCTCTTACTCTTTTATCCATTAGACCTTTTATCTTGTGTGAGGTATCAGTGCTACTTTCCAGTGGTAGACCTTATATTTGCTGCTAGTTTTTTTTTTTTTTTCTAAATCTTTGCTTTCTTCTCTTCCTACTAAAAGCTTTACCCAGCCTCATTCATGGACACTTAACATGCAGAGCCCTCCGGAAGGAGGTGCTACATTCCAGTCTCATTGATTTGGGGCTTGGTCACAATACACAAATTAGTCAAAGAAATGTGAGGAATAATAATTATAGAACTATCTGAGAAGAAACTTTAGAAGGCATCAATAGTTTCTGCCAGCTCTCTTTCTGGAGGTCCCAAGTAAGGCCAGCTCTTTGAGGTTAGAATCTGGAATGAGAACACATGTGGAACAGGCATAAGGAAGTTGTCCCACAGCCACTGACAAGTATCAGGAGTGAGAAATGCATGTGTGTGTTATAAGCCACTGTGATTTTGGGGGCCTTATTTTAGTTAATAAAGCTAATGAAATTAATGTACTAGGTTAGGAAATTTAAAAAAAGAAATAGCTTAATAGCAAATTTGAATTGCAAATTTACATCCACTTTTAGATGATCTGTCAAATGAGTGAAAAATATAATGTTTAAACAAGAGTAAAAATAAGATGAAAGTTATTTAAAATTAATACAAAATTAAAAATTTTAAATCCAGAATTACTAAAAAAACATAATTTGTCTGTCTTTTGGCTATAATAATCTAAGATTAAGTTAACTAATCTCATCATTTGATGATCACTCCTGACCATTTGAGGAGAGATCTCCTTATTCAGCAAGGCTTTGCATGTGAAAGTTGATTTTTCTTGACAAGACATGTAAGTCATGGCCAGGAACAGGAACACTGTTCTTCTTGGTTCCCATTGGAGCTTATGCCATCAGTGGTTCTCCATCTGCCACCCCTCATGCTGTCATCTACAGACCACTTAATTACCCGCCAGGAATTAAAGGCCTACTCAACTCATATAATCATTACTTATTTCTCTGCATGATGTTTAGTGACTTCAAATAATCATAATCATGTAGATGATCCAAAATCCTAGTCTCTCTTCAATTGTCTTTTTTATACCTAGCAAAATTTGGTTTCACCTCAATTTAATCTTCCATTAGTTTCTAATTCCCATAGTAATTCTGTATCTTGCACCAGCATTAGGGTTTTTTCCCTCCTCTGAAATCCAAGTTGCAAGTTTCTCACTCTCTGTGCACCTATCACCTTTTCAACTTCTCTAGTAGCCACTTAAATTACTTCATTATATTGAGATTTCATCCTCTTGGGTTGTAGACTTTATGCATCTGTCCTCTTCTGTTTTCACTCCCCTTTTTACTTTTTACCATCTTAGGTTAGGTGGCTCATCATTATTTGCATGATTTTTTAAGCAGTTTAAACTCTTGATTTCTCTCCCTCTCCCATACTTGTCTGGCAAAACCTCAACTCTGGTTGAATGCAAGTATACACATTCTGTGTATACAACCTGAATAACTCAACTAGAAGTACTCATCTAACCATACTGAAAAATCTCTGTTTTAATTCATGAGCTCTAGCCTTAAATAGACAAGTAGCACTTCTCCAAAATAATACTACATGTCCTAAATGATTTTGATTCCCAGGCTTTGGTAAAAATAATTCAGATACTCCCTTTCAACAAATATCTTCTTATATGGTCTCATAGTTTGCTTAATTGGTTATATACAATATAATGGCTTCCATTGAGTTCTTTATTTTCTGCCACTTTTGCCTGGCCAGTCGTTCACTGCCTTGCATTTGCATTTGCTGTACTCTCAGTATCGAATGCTCTTGTACAGTTCTGTGCATTGCTAGCTCCCTCTTATTCTGCACGTCTCTCTTCAAATGTCACCTCCTCCAAGAGCCCTTCCCCGACCTTGCTATTCAAAGAATTTCACTACCTTTAGTTACACTACCCTGTTGAGGCCTTCACAGCACTTATCACAACATGCAATTACCTCCAGGTTTTCCTTCTATTATATATATCTACAGCTAGAAATTAAACTCCTCAAGAGGATGACATTTGTCTACTTTGTACTCTGCTGTATCTTCAATTACAAGTATAATCTCTGACAAAGAGTATATAGTCAAGAAATATTTTTTACTAATTAATAAATTAACACCATATGTAAGTCACTAAATAACACCTTTATTCATTTTTTTAATCTGTAGAGTGAAAAGGTGATAGTACAAGGTTTCCAAAGTGTCTTGTGGGATTCTAGTCCCATCTTTAACTTCTTGACTAGGTTGTGTGCCGGGAGCCGGTCCATCCTTAATGCTTGACACAGTCACTGCAGGGAAGAAACATCTGCACAGCATATGTTTCAAGGGACCTGGCATATATGGCATACTGCTCTTAATATGTTTGCTCACCTTCTTGGCGCTATGTGTTTTAACCAAGGTCACCTCTTCGAGAAAGGTTGTTTCCCCAGGTAGGGATTTTACCCTGATGTTAGGGAGGGAATAAAACCCCTTAACTAAGTGCCAGGCGGGTAGTTAATCACTTTAGCTACGAACAATCACGCTTAAGCTACATAAACTTTACTCCCTGGAATGGAGATAAGAAACGCCCTAACCTTTGGAATAGAGATTGATAGGATTGGAATCAACTGGTATAAATACAGATGTAACAAGACAACAAGACACAGAACCTAGAGACAGAACCTAGCGAGAGAACCTGGCTGAAGAACCTAGAGACAGAACCTGGCTACAGAACCTGGATAGAACATGGCAAGAGATCCTAGACAGAACTTGGCTGGAGAACTGGCTACAAACCTGGCTATGATGATCAACTGAACTCAGCCTCCATGTCATTCATTCTTTGCCGACTCCATCCATACCTTTGGGGACCCCTGGACCTGCTGGGGCTGGACCCCAGCAGTTGTGAATAACTGTACCATAAGATTAATTGGGTACTTCAATCAACTTGAACTTTGAAGTGTCTTTTGCACTAGTTGTACCATTTATCACCAGAGAGTTGATGATATAAGCCCAGTGTTGATGCGTTCTACAGGTGACTTCATCTTTAAAGGGATATCAGTATCCATGTGCAAGAATCATCAACTGCCCAGACACCTCTGTTTACCTTAACAGACATGACAGGTGCCTGTGATACCAAGGACCCACATTCAGATCATCATGGTTCTAAGTTAGTCTCCATAGGAATTCTCCTCATCATAAAAATTATAATAATTCATTCACTTTTGAGAATTCTATGTAAATTTATTCCTCTGTCAAAAAGATTATAAGTGGCGAAATACAATCTACTTTCTTCTTCATATCTTCATTTAACACATATTGTCAAAAGGTAACTAGTTTTACATTTAGGTTACACAAGAGAGGTTAAAATGGCCAAATTTGGATCTTCCCCAAAGGCTTTTAAAATGTATTTCTTTATTTTTCTAATAATAGAAACACAATTGTAACCAACATAAACTTTATAATTTGCATGAGCTGTGAATATCTGAGCATATGTTTAATCATAATACCTATCTTAACTTTAGGTATTTGCATAGTGCAGTTTTCTGGTGAACTGTAGGTAAATATGATTGTGTTTCTGCAGAATACAGATCGATTATTCATATGATGAGGCACAGGTCAGATGTGAATTAGACTCATTATTTTTCCTTTATTTCCACAGGCTCCCTCCAATAAGGATCTATTTATTCATTCTCCCACAGCAGCTTTCTCCTGCTCACAGATTAGGCATCTCTGCACTTAGCTTTCAAAAGTTTAGTTCATAAGGACTTGTTATTTGCTCAACTATTCATTTAACAAGAGCCCAGGTTATCAAATTTTCAATCCATTAAACATAAATCATGAAATCATTGTGTATAGTTTAATAGAATTATTTAATTGTACCAGCTAATAATGACCTGAATATTATTTTTCTTTAAATATTTAAGTGATAAACAAAAAAACCATTTAAAATGTCTGCTTCACAAAGTTCACTTTACACACAACTGTTCAATGTTATAATATATACATCAAAGCAATATTTTCCGGAGATACTTATTATATACTATTATAACTATAAAAGTGATTGCATAGATATGTATTTATCTAAAAAGAGATAGACCTACACAAATAATTTTTTTAGCCTTGAAAAATGTGTAATACTGTTTCCCTTCTGATTCTTTTGTGATAAATTGAAAATAATACAAAAAGAAGGTTGGTTAAGTTAAAAAAGAAATTAAGTGAATGGTTGGATTGGGCAACATGAGAAAAGACAGGTAATAAGAGAGCAGAAAGAAATTGGCTAACACAGATATGAGAGACTTAGAAAGTACCCTAAGGTTAAAAAATTATGACCCAAAGCAATATACTCTCTAGATAGTGACAGAGAGAATTGCTTTGGAAGTGACCACCATTCAATAGGAGAACAGTTTGGGGTAGGTAGTATTTGGGGTAGGTAATAGCTACTCTATTTCTACCAGACAGTTCCTCCCAGCGCCACTGAGCATGGAAACACAGGGAAAGTAGAACACAGAAAATATATCACTAGGTAATAAGGTGATATATTTGAGGACTTCCCAAAACATGTGAGGAATAGTGTATCTGTTTGTTTTCAGGGGTCTTTGCAGAGGGAATAAAACAGCAAGAGTTAGGACTATAAACCAAATAAGATAAGGGTTTAAAAACAATTAAAACATGGACTATAAGCAATTGAAGTCCCATTCCAAATTGGAGTATATTGGACTAGCAGTTGTTAAAAGATATCTCAGAGAACATTTCAAATGGATATTATAAATTGAAGAATATTTGACTAACAGTGTGTAAGAACTGTCTTTTCAAAGACATTTATATTTAAATAGAGCTCAGATACTTAATGCAAACAAAACTGTAAGTGGTGGGGTTAGATAGTGGGGAAGAACTGAGAATGGCAATGATGGGATTTTCCTGTTGTTCCAGAAATTATATTTATAATTGTATATTGTACCTATAGTCAAGATCACCCCTCTGTTATTATTACATTTGCTTATTATGGATGAAAAACAAAACACAAAGTAACAGAAGGACAATGAATATACATACTGAACAAAAATCAGTGAAGCTTTATGCATATTTATATGAGCAAAACGAATTAATTTAGAATAAATTTTTTAAAACTAGGTATTTTGTCCAGAAAAAAAATAAAAAAGACTGAGTTGCCTAGTGATGAACAGCTAAATTTTCATGAACATGTCTCTTGTTTTTCCTGATCATTGACTCATAGGTAATAGGCTTTCATGAATAATTCTCCATATAGTGTAAGGTCATTAACAAGAATTTGAACGAGCCCATCTGCATCTGTGATGATTTTATGTGCCAACTTGATTTGTCCACAGTACCCAAATATTTAGTTAAATGCCAGTCTAGATGTTGGTGTGAAGGTGTTTTTTTAGTACAGAGTAACTTTTAAATCCAAAATTTTTGAGTAAAGCAGTTTATCCTCCATAATCTGATGGGCCTCACCCAGGAAACTGAAGGCTTTAAGAAAATAATAGATTGAGGTTCCCTAAAGAAGAGGGATGTCTGCCTCCAGATGTCCTTGGAGTTGAGCTACAATATTAACTCTTCCTTCTTCCAGTCTACCACCTTATCCTACAATTGGGAAGTGCCAACCTCCACAATTACATGATCAGTTCCTTAAAATAAGTCTCTCTTCTCTGTATTTACACACATCTTATGGTTCTGTTTCTCTGGAGGTTCTGGACTAATACACCAACAATTCCATTGTTAAAATGTCATGGGTACTAACAAGAAACAATTGGAACTTGAAATTAAAATAAAACACATTTATGTTAGCACTCAAAAAATAAAATACTTAGGTGTAAATCTAACTAAACATATGCAAGAGCTATATGATGAATACTGACAAAGTTTGATGAAATGAATCAAAGAATAGCTAAATAAATGAAGAGATTATCCATGTTCATGATAGGAAGGCAATATAGTTAAGATGTCACTTTTTTTCAACTTGATCTACAGATTCAACTATTCCAAGTTATTTTGAAGATATTGACAAACTGATTTTAAAGCTTATATTGAGACAAAAGATACAAAGTAGCCTACATAATATGGAAGGAGAACAGTTGGAGCACTGAAACTACCAGATTTTAACTCTTATTATTAAGTTAAAATAATAAAGACAATGTGATTATTTGTGAAAGAATACACAAATAAATCAGTGGAACAGATAAAGTCACAGAAATAAACCCATTCAAGTGTATTCAACTGATCTTTGAGAAAGAACAAAGGCAGCACAATGCAGATAACATTGTCTTTTTCAACAAATGGTCCATAAACAACTAGATAGCCACATGCAAAAAAACAAAAAACAAAACAAAAAAACCACAAAAAAAAACTTAGACATATAACTTACACTCTTCACAAAAATTAAATCAAAATACATGGTAGACTTAATATAAAATGGGAAATTATAAAACTCCCAGAAGATAACAGGTGAAAAAATCTAGATGACCTTGGGTTGACAATGACTTTTTAGATTCATCAAAGGCAAGATGAATGTAAGGATAATCAATAAACTAGAAGAGTTAATCAAATTTGAAATGTCTGCTCTGTGAAAGATGCTGTCAAAATAATGAGAAGATAAACCATGGGCTGAAAGAAAATATTTGCAAAACATATGTGATAAAGGTCTTTATCCAAATATATACAAAGAACTCTTCAATTCAGCAGTAACAAAATGAAAAACCCAATTTAAATTGGGCAAAAGATCTCAATAGACTTCTCACCAAAGAAGATACACAGATGGCAAATAAGCATATGAAAAGATGTTTCAAACCATATGTCCTCAGGAAAATGCAAATTAAAACAATAATGAGATACCACTAAACACCTATTTAATGGTCAACATTCAAAATACTGAAAATACCAAATGCTGGTGAGGATGTAGAGCAACAAGAACTCTCATTCATTGCTGGTGGGATGGAAAATAGTACAGTTACTTGCAAGACACTACAGGTTTCTTCAAAGTTAACCATAGTCTTACCATCAATCTTACCAGCTACTATACTCATTTGGTATGTACCCAAATGAGTTGATAACTTAAGTCAACACAAAACAACTTCACATGGATGTTTATAGCAGCTCTGTGATTGCCAAAACTCAGAAGTAACCAAGAGTTCCTTCAGTAGGCATTTGGATAAATACTGCAGTATATCCATAATATGGAATATTATTCAGCACTGAAAAAAAGTGAGCGCTTATGCTATGAAAAAAAATACGGAGGAATTTTAAAAGCATATTATTAAGTAAAAGAAGCCAATATAAAAGGGTTACATACTGTATAATTACAACTATATGACTTCTGGAAAAGGCAAAACTGTGGAGACAGTAAAAAGATCAGTGTTTGCTAAGAGTCAGTGGGGAAGGAGGGCAGAGCACAGAGGATATTTAGAACAGTGAAACTACCCTGTATAATACTTTTAAGTTATTACACATCTAGCAAAGTCCATAGGATGAATGTAAAATACCAAGAGTGAACTCTAAAATAAGCTATGGACTGTGGGTGACAATGATATGTCAATGTAGCGTCGTTGATTTTAACAAATGTACTGCTCTCATATGGGATGTTGAGAGTGGGGGAAGCTGTGTATGTTGGAGGTGAGGGTATATGGTAAGTCTCTGTACTTTCTGCTCAATATGCTGTAAATCAAAAACTGTTCTAAAAATAGTTTATTAAGAAAAACTGTCATGGGCCATTAAAAACCCCACTATGAAACTCCAAATGTCTACCCACTTATTCCTAGCTAAAGTTGAGGGCACAGGCCGCAATTAAAACATGATTTACATTAAGTTGAAAGATAAAGCAGCATTTTAAAAGCAGCTGCCATTATTTTCATTATTTATTCATAGGGTGCTGTGTAATTGCAGAATTGTGCTGAATAAAGACAAATGTGTGCTCTTTATTGAAGAACTTAAGTACAAAGATAGAATGGAAATTTAGAAACAACTTGAATTTTTCAGGATCATCAAAACAGCCATTCTAATTCAAAGACGTGAACCCAAAAGACTCTTGTGTGGATATGATTTCTTACACAACATTTATATTTACGGTTCTTATACCTAATTGCCTATTGAGAAGAACCAGGCTGTCCTCGATTTAGACCAAGTGTTGGCCTGTATGCTTTTTATTAACTTGGCAAATACAGATGCATATTTCATGAATTTAATAATATTAGACAAATGACACTAAAATACACTCTAAACACTAAAGTGTTCAAATATGGGAAGTGGAAGCTCTTGAGTCTTACCGATCCATTATCAATCATTCAGAAGTGTTTACCTCAATATAAAAGGTGCCATGCTTAAGGAATTTAGAAATAGCAGCATTATAGAATTCAGGCATTCATCCCCCCCCCCCCCCCCTCCTACTAGAAGTTTACGTTTTCTGTGTTCCTATAACTAGTACTTGGTGTGCTTTTCTTCTGCTGTTGTTGTGTTTGTTTTGTTCTGTTAGGGCCAGGTGAACAGTTTCCCCTAATTTAACTTAAAGCTTCATACAGGAATCAAACCCAATTTCCTCTGGCAGATTTTCTTGTTGCAACTTTCCCATTAGAAGAGACAGCTTGGCATTGTGGAGCTGTAGAATATTCATCCTGAAACCTTTGTCCTACTCCTCTTCCTTTCCACTTTCTATTCCCACAGGACTGAACTACTCCACAGTTCCCCAAAGCACCTGCTCTTTCCTCTGCTTGTTATGTCCTAACCTCCCTCTGTCTGGCTTACTCCTTAGCCTTGCAAACCCCAATTTATCTGTGCCCTCCCTCAGGAAGCTCACCTTCCTTGCTGCCCAAAACTGAAACACTACCTCTGCTTCTACTCAGTAGCTTTCCTAGATGCCATGTACATGCTTCAAATGCTGCTGTTACTCATGGTGCCAGATTGCAACTTATTTGTTTTACAATCTGCCCCCCCCCCTCCCCCACCCCCCGAGTGAGTGAACTTCATGTCTGGCTGGATGCTATATTTTAATCATCTGTATGTTCAGATGTCTTCCATATTGCCTGCCTTTTAGTACTTGCTCAAGATATGTTGGATAAATTTCAGTGATGCACATTACACTATCACCATCAGTGAGTGGCGTTTTATTTAAAATCCAAAATTTATTTGTTCCCTGTTTCAAAATCAAAAGTTCACCTAAGAATTTAGCATCCTAACCAGGCGATGCCCATGTCCTCCCCTTCTAAGTTTCCTTTTTAACTTAAATAAGCATTTTCTTTACTGCAGTTTCTCCAAGTTAAGAAGTCAGTGTGATAGAGATGCATTAATGCAAGGGAGATTTGCCTCAACATCAATAAACTCGAAAGGCTCCCAGCAGACCACTTGTAGTGTCAATAAAGGCTCATAATTACTTGCTCCTTTGAGCATTTTAGACCCAACCCCCTAGTTCCCTAGTTTGTTCTGCTGTGAATAGAGGCTGGTTCTTAACTTCCCAAACCTTAGGCAAAGAATGTCAGACATTGGTGAGGACCTGGTTTCCTATTACGAAAAGCAGCTAGAGGTTATCATTATTTTAAGCCCTCCGGGGACTGGTAACTTATAACTCCTTTTCCTGCTCTCCTCCAGCATAGGATGGGTGGTGGGCCTCACCACTTCTGGTTTGCAGAGGTGTAAACCCCAGGGGCAAGAGTGGATGACTGCTAGAGCTGCTGTAGGCCAGGTACAAAAGGTCACCAGGGTGGAAAGCCCCAGGTGGCTAGCAAAGGACAAAATGTAGGGTGGGACCTCACCCTGGGTGACCTTTCCTCCCCTAGCTTATTGCTGCTGGTCTTGTGGTTTGGAGCCCCTGACCTTTCCCTCTTAGAGATAACATCTAAGCCTCAGTTGTATTTCAGCTCCAGACCCAGATAAGCAACAAAACCAGCACTGCTGAAGTGAGGACCAGCTGCATGGAATAATGCCAATCAATTCGTGGAGACCACAACCCTGAATAGACACACCTGGAAGGGTGCTGAATATTCTGTTAAGATCTTTCCCTGGGACCTCCCCTAAAATCTCTACCTTTAAAACTCCTAGGATGGAGGACCCAGTGCACTCTGCCTCCAGGGAGCCTGCCCATGCCCTCCTCTCCCCCTTTCTGCCCCAGGCACGTTACCATTAGCTTCCTCACTCCCAACTTCCAAGGGCCCGTCCTTTACCTTCATAATTTGTATCCTAAGAATCACTTCTTCTACCTCTGTAATTTACTAAACAAATGTCCTCTTACAGTTTGGGTCTTGCTCTGAATTCTTTCCCAGCCAGAACCCAAGTACCGAGGTTTTAAACCTGGGTTTGGTCTGACCCCACAGGTCAGACACCTGGTGCCCTTCCTGCCACCTGCAGAAGAGCCACTGCTCAACCTGAAGGAACAAAGATTGCAATTGACAAGTTAGGGGTGGGGAGAGGGGAGGGGAAGAACTTGGGATCCTTGCCTGTACATTGGTGAAAATCCTGGGCTCCAGGCACTGTCTCCTGCCAGGGGTGCGGCCCAAAGGACAGTGGAGAAATACTCAGGCTGCGGACTGGAACCGGGGACTGGAAAGATGCCCCTGCATCAGAAGTGAGGAAACAGTTGGAGGGAGGAGAGGGTGAAAATCAGAGGATAAATACTTATTGAAACTTTTGAAGAAGAGCTCCTTCCTTCCTTCTCCCTCCCTCCTTTCTTTCTTCCTCCCTCCTTTCTTTCTTTCTTTCTTTCTTTCTTTCTTTCTTTCTTTCTTTCTTTCTTTCTTTCTTTCTTTCTTTCTTTCTTTCTTTCTCCTTTCTTTCTTTCTTTCTTTCTTTCTTTCTTTCTTTCTTTCTTCTTTCTTTCTTTCTTTCTTTCTTTCTTTCTTTCTTTCTTTCTTTCTTTCTTTCTTTCTTTCTTTCTTTCTTTCTTTCTTTCTTCCTTCCTTCCTTCCTTCCTTCCTTCCTTCCTTCCTTCCTTCCTCCCTCCCTCCCTCCTCCCTCCCTTCCCTTCCTAACTTCGTTCCTGTTTTCCTTCACGTGTGCGGGTGTACTTGTATTTTTTTTTTAAGTTCTTTGGTGATTGCTTTTTCTCAGAATCCTGTTTCTCCTCAATGAAATTTAAGAGGGGTTGACGTTTCCTTGACTTAGGCGAGGAGTTTCCGAATGACAATGAAAGGGAGTCACGTAAATATCCATAACGTGCCCAATGTCATCATTTGTTTCCTACAGGATCCTGAGTGGGGGTCATCCGCCACCCCCCGAGGGGTAATAGGCTGATCCGTGCGTGTGTGTATTTATACTTTCCAGATTGAGCTATGCACGGTTTATAAAACGTCCTCTTTCTACTCTTTCATCCCGACCTCCCCCCGCCCCCCCCCCCCGGGCCCAAGTCACTCTATTTGAGAGGCATGCGGATGCCTAAGTGCGTGCATTTGTGTGTTTTCAAAAGCTTGGAGCATGCGAACCCTTCTTGCAACACACCCCTTCTTTATCTGTACGATTTCGCCACCAGGAAGCCTCTCTAATCTGTCCGCAGCAGAAGCGCCCTCTCCACGCTCGACGGACCGGCGCCCTCAGCGCCTCCCATTCCTGCGAGCTTCGGGGTTGTGGGGCTGCCTGCCTCGCTCTCCCCGCAGTGCAGGAGGGCTGGCTCCCGCGAGTGTGAGTGTGAGTGTGTGTGCGTGTGCATGCACGGCCAGGAGCTTGTTGGCTTCCTCTCCCCGCACAGCGCAGGCAGCGCCTGCAACGCTACTCTCCGAGCAGCCGCCGGCAAGGCGAGGCGGCAGCAGCCTCCGCCTCCTCCGCTGGTGATTGGCTGGTTTTGCTCATCATGTCCCTGCTAGGAAAAGGGAAGGGCCAGTGACGCCCCCGAGCCCAGCTGCAGAAGCGGCCGTCTCCTTCAAAGCACAAGGTGTCTAGTCGTTAAAGAAATCTGAGCCCCAGGGAGGCAGCGCGGAGCGACCCGGCGGGGCTGGCGCGAACCGCAAGGGAGAGCGCAGGGCTGCGCTCCGGCACCGGGGTGAGCGTGGCCGCGGTGGACCCCCGCGACCTGCACCCGAGACCCCGGCTCCACGCTCTCCTCGCGTTTTACAGATAACGCCCCCCACCTCCGGCGACTAAATCTCCCAACACGGAGCTTTTATATCCAGAGAAGGTGCAGGAACCGGGGCAACCACTACTGTCCCAGGCACCCAAGATGCGGTCCGTTAGGAAGAGGTGGACGATCTGCACGATAAGTCTGCTCCTGATCTTTTATAAGACAAAAGAAATAGCAAGAACTGAGGAACACCAGGAGACGCAACTCATCGGGTAAATGCAAAGCTTCATTTCAGGATATGATTATTATTTTTGTTTTTGTTTTTTTTTAAAAAAGTCAAGCCAGGAATGAGATGTGGCTGTAGACAATAGAGTGAAGGCTGGGGTCCTCTGTGTGTTCCTAGGAGCGTGCGTGTGTTTAGTCTCGGGAATTAAATAACAAAGGCAGTTGCCGAGGTGTGCGTGCTTCGCTAGGCGTGTTCCCGGGAAGAGTTCAACTTGCTGTGGGGTGGCCGTGACAGTTGTGTTGGCGGCGGGGCTCGCACGCCAAGGGGGAAGTCACTGCAGAAGTGTCAACAAAGAACGTGTGCCCTTGTCCCTTTAATCCGCGGGCAGAACTCAAGGGAGATGTCTTTATTCGCCATCTGGTTGCCCTCCCTTCTGTATCTTATCGCTGTGGCGATGCCAGGGAAAGCTGGCTTTCCGAAGGGCTGAAGTTACAGCCCGGAAAGCAGGAAATGTGTCTGCACTCGTTACTCTTCTTTGGCGTGGGGTAGGTCTGTATATCTCAGTTTGAATGAGAAACTCCAGTACAACCAAGGATACTTTCTTACTTGCTCTTCTGTTGATAAAACACAGGGGCGTCATGGGTACTGTAGCTTCAAACAGACTATATTTCTGCCCTTTTTTTCTTTCTTTCTTTAAGTTTGTCGAGTTGAGTTCAAAATCTTCCTCCACCCCAGTAAGTTCTCTAAATATCACACTTCCTTCCTCCTTGCCCCTGGCCTCTGTCTCTTTGAAGTTTACCCAGCGGGGTGGCTGCAACTTTGTGTTGCTTTACAAGGCTTGGAAGCGTTTGCTGAGGATATGAACCTGGTTGTCAAAGCACTGTGTTCAAAGTCCTGTTTTCGGAAATCCTCCCTCATCCGGAGGCATCCGCTGTGGGAAACTACACACTGGTCACTGGCAGAGATGCCCGCGTTGCCCGCTCGGTTTTTATTTCCCTCCGCATTTATTAAAACGTAGAATCCTTGTCCCGCTCCCCGTGTGTGTGTGTGTGTGTGTGTGTGTGTGTGTGTGTGTGTGTGTGTGTGTGTGTGGCAGAGGACTGCTAAAACGTGCACAGGCACGCGAACTTCATGCACTCCATTTGTTCCTATTCCTTCTCCCTAAGTAAGGAGCATTTAAGTGAACAAGGCTCAGGCTTACCCTGAGGGAAGTAGTTACTATTTTATAGGAAACTAAGATAGCCAGAAGCACAGCCGAATGGAACTGGAAGATGATGAAAAAGCTAATAAGGAATGGCCTGGATGGTCGCAATGCATCAACAAACCTCTAAGTGGGTCTGTTCCTGCGGGGAGCGGGGGCCACGCTGAACTGTGTGATGAGGTCGTTTGCACATGGAGTGGGTGGGTTGCACATGAGACCGAGCTCAGTTGTCAGGAAAGGAGGACCTCGGGCGGGGGTGGCGGGCTTCCCTGGCCGACCTGCGCTTCCCAGGCAGACAAAGGGGTCTTTCGGAAGGTGGTGAACCAGCGCGTGGGGGCGAGGCGGATGCTGGGGTGTGGGGGAGGCTCTTTGTTCCCTTCTGGGCCGGGCCGGTGGGCTCCGAAGACAAGCCTGAGCCCAGACAAAGCGGCCAAGCCTCGCCGGGACCCAGAGTGCGGGCCCACCGCTGGCGACCCGGGGAGCAGGAGTGGGCGGGGCGGGCGGGGCGAGGGGAGGCGCCACAAGCTGCCCACACGCCCGCCCCGGGCCTCGGGCGGGAAGGAGGCGCGCACCCGGGTCGGGTCCCAATGGGGGAATAACTGACCTAGCACGCTCCTCCTGTCAGGGGCGATGTCGCTCCCGGGGCCCTCCCCGGACCCCGCGGGCCGGTGGGCGCTGCCCTGGACGCTGCGGGGAGGGGGCGGGCCGGCCGGGCGCGGCGGTTAGGTGCTGGGCTGGGTTCACATCGCACCCTTGGCGGGGTGCGCTGCGGTCTCTTCCCGGCTCCCCTGAGAAAGCTGGGACTGGCGCTGGAGTTGATCACTGGGAAGCGAGGTGTACACGAGGTTTCTCCCCTCCTCCCCAGAGCTGGCCGCGAGGGTGGGAGAATGATGAGAAGACGGGAAGCCTTTTGCAGGAATCCGGTCCCTTTAAAAGAGCATCGCTTTTCCTGCTTTCCCGCCACCCTGCTCCTCCTCCTTAATTAAAACCCGCAATTACCGGTGTGCGGGGCGCGGCGCAGTGCCTCGCAGCCATGGGCTTCCCGGAGACCTTGGAGGTGGCGCTGCCAGCGGCAATGCCAGGACAGCCAGGACCTGTAAGCGCTCCCCCTTTCTCTTCAGGATAAAGTGTTCAACAGGAACGCCTGTGGTGTTAGTTCATGACTGCGTTTTCAACTCCCAGACAGTGCTTCAGGTGGAGGGCTGGACGCATCAAAAGATCATTTCCTTGATTCTCTACGCAAGCCATGTGGAGGGGCTAGTTTCCAGAGGAGTAAACTAGAGTGGAGGTTTGGCCCTCGCGCCCAGACCTGTATTCTAAAGTGGGGTAAGGGAGGCAGTGTCTGACCTTTGGGGGGCACTGCGTGCCTTCTGAGTAGGCTGAGTGGATTCAATGAAGGGCATTCCATACTCCTCACATCTTAGGACAGCCCCCTAGATTCTTAATTAGGCTACTTGTTACCATTTTTCAATAGGCAGGCAGTTCCGTTGTCTATTGGACTTCTGCCTTTCTTAACTGCAAGTCCCATCTAGAATCAGTGCAGCGCTGCTCTCATGCACCAGGTTGAGCAGGCATTCCGCGTAGAAGGAGGGAGAACACCAGCACAACTTTCCTACCAACCATCCACATTTTCATCTGTCCACAGGAATACTAGCAGCATGGTTTTTCTAAGGGACTGTTTGAGAATAGATCAAGTAATTATTGGGCATTTAAAACGGAAATCCCCTTCTAGGCAAACCTATTAATAAAGTGGAACTCAAAGGGCATGAAGTGGTCTGTGCTTGATGAACATTTTTTTCTTAATGGGAAAATGACACCTGCCTTGCAATTGGCCCAGGATTTCACTGGCCCTGTGAGTGCTCTCTGGGTGTCATTGGAAACGTGTTACCTTAAGTGTCCTACAGATAACAGTGTGTGTATGCTTATTGAATGCGATAATGTATTTGAGAGTATGACAGAAACTTTAATATCATTAAAATATTTGTTTTGATTGTTATTCTTTAAAATGTGCCACATGCCATTTTCCTGGTTGACCACAAGTGAACTTTAACTTACATTTCTTATCATCTAGAGATCTTTTTAATTTGACTGTGTACCTTGTGTTGTCTTACCAGTATTAGTTCTGAAACTTTTAACTGAATTGACTATGCAGATAAGCATTCCTACTTAGAAAACGATCATTATCAGCAAAGTTCCTTCCAGCGTGTCCTAGGGTAGAACACACTCTTGTAGATCAGGAAACCCAGGGTCTGCATGTCCCTTCACATGTCCCCTTTGGAGCTCTGCTAACAACCATCAAGCAGGGAGTTGAGGTAGGAAGTACATCTCTCATCTTTATTTTTAGTTGTTTGACACTAAGGTAATGAAAACAGAAAACTGACTGCAGTTTGTGTTCAGGCTTACTTGGATGTAAATTCTTTTAAATGATTTTCAAAATTTTATATTAATGAGGAGATTTAACCCAGTCCAAAGGAAACACATTCATTTCAAAGAACAAATCATGAAGAATTTTTCAGTAGAGGTGGGATCTAATTTCATGAAATGAAATTAATATGTGTTATATTCTACAGAATTAATAAATTGTAGTGATGCCTGACAACTCATATTTCAAATAGAAAAATATTCGTAAGTATTAGTAACCTAACTATTGATTAGTTTCTGTCACTAGCATTGCATAGATGAACATCTAGGAGGGCTTCTCTTAGCTTCATACAAGCAGGGAAACTTACATATATTGCTTTATGCTACATTATTTCCTTGATGTGTCTTGTAGTTTTCCTTGTGGAGGAACATGTCGAATCTTACTGTATATAGCCCTATGCCAGTGATGGCGAACCAGGTGACACGCGAACCCCTTTTTTTCTGGTTGATTTTTCTTTGTTAAATGGCATTTAAATATATAAAATAAATATCAAAAATATAAGTCTTTGTTTTACTATGGTTGCAAATATCAAAAAATTTCTATATGTGACACGGCACCAGAGTTAAGTTAGGGTTTTTCAAAATGCTGACACGCCGAGCTCAAAAGGTTCGCCATCACTGCCCTATGCAAATGTTTTCAGCGCAGCTGTTCAGCAATCATGTCTGATATGGAATGAGAAACTAGTAGAGGGGGTGGTTACCTCCTTGCATGCACGGGAAGGAAAAGCCTTTTCTAAGATAGAATGCTACCAAGTCACAAGTGAAAAATCCCTTGGGGCCCATTTAACTTTATACAAAGAAATTTGTTTCAGAGCCTCAGATTGCACTAAGCCAGGCCCTCTCACACAGGAATTTCATTGACTTCAAGAAGTTAACTAGTTGCAGCTGTTTGCATTCAATGATTAAAAACCTGAAATGTGGCTTATCACCAATTTAAATGAAAATAATTCAAATGGAATAGTAACATAGTAGCATTTCATTAATATAAATCTGATTTAAACTTTAAAAACACCCTTTTTAAAATCTGAGAGGTCCTGAAAAGGCTCCACACAGCTACGCACATCATAACAATCATTCTGCCATGTAAAAATGTATCAATAGCAATCTTCCATGGGTATTTTAAAATGTCAGCCTGTGCATATTTTTACTTCTCCCATAAAAGTTTATTGGTGAAAATAATTATCATAATCATAGCAATCTATGGTTGGAAAAAGATGATATTGACAGCCCAGTTATTAACAAGATGAAGATTGGAAAGATTCCTACCCCTGGAAATGGTAAAAGTTTTTGTCATACTCTTAAAGGCATACCTACGAAAGTGTGAAGATTAACTTCTGTGTATATCCACATTTTCATTCATATGTAGTTATTATCATTAGATATATAATGTAAAAACTGACTTCTGGGCCACTGAGTAGTAAATTGCTCCCTATGTTTTCTTGCATCCTAAATGACCGCTATAAAACAGTCACTATTAGCCATATATAGGCATGCCAATGTATCATTTTCATCAGTAAGATAGTTTAAATATTATTTTTTACAGAGTTCTAAATTTTACAGTGAGTAGTTGCAACTCATGCCTTGAGTTGCTTCAAATTGGAAATACATGTTTAAAAAAGAATGCAGACCAAAATACCAAACTATAAACTTCCATTACAGAATTCATCCAACAGCTGTTACACAAGCAGTGTTTCCATTGATAGTAGGAGAGGATTGCCTATGTAATAAACAGATTTAGGCTTTCTGATTGAGCAAATAGTTATGCTATTTTTTAAATTATACTTTTGAGAGTCTTAAAACTTAAAAGGTAATATATAAAGAAATAAATGCAGATGTTGAAAAGGTTATGCCATAAACAGGTGGCTTTCAGATTCTCTAAGTCTGGCTTTACATCTATAAAGTAACAAGAAAATAGTTTAAACAGTGATCTAGACTGCTATTATTGTTCCAATGGCATAAATGTAATCAGAGATACCTGTCACCATCATCATTATTTCCAGCCCCCCTGCTACTACCATGACACATGGGATACTTGATTGACACTACTGATTGAAGGCAGTAGCAGTGTTAATTTCTTTAATGTACAAGAAAATACCAGTAATAATGACTACTCAATGAGTTTTCTCCCCACTAGTCTCTGTCTCCCTACCACCATCAACTATCAGGAAAGTGTCTCTTGTTGAGATGACTCAAAGTAATCTTAGCAAGTAGCATGTTAATAGTGCTTTATAAATTACTTTCACATTCAGAGTCCCACATAATTCTCACAAAGTCATTGCACATTAGATAATTTTATTGCAGTTTCACAAGTTAAGATAAGGATTTAGTGGCCTAGAAAGAAAATATTGTCCAAGGTCATACAGGCTAGCAAGTGATAGAATCACCAACATATCCAGATCACCTGATATCCCAAGGTCTTCTTACTACAAAACAAAAGCTCTTTCCATTATGTGTATATGCCTTCTGTGAAAATAAAATTACAGTCTTGGGAGTCACAAGTATACAGATGCAGAAGAACTGGCAAAACATCCTGTCTCTATTGTCTAAAACAGTGGGGAAGGATGGGCTAAACTGGAACAGGGCTTTGATGAGAATTTATTTTTTTCTTTAAATATCACAAAGACCTTTACTTTTTTTTTTTTCAGGATTCTTTTTTTTTTTTTTAAACCTAGATAGCATTGGCTTTTATTGGTTACCAAGGGTTTATGTTGGTATATAATATCATGTAAGTTTCAGGTGTTCAACATTATAGTTTAACATATGTGTACACTACAGCATGCTCACTACCAAAGGTCTAATTTCCATTTGTCACCATATAATTGACCACTTATACCCATTTCATTTTCCTACTACCCATCCATTCTGCTAACCACCAATGAGTTTGTTTTTACTTTGTTTTGTTTAAATTTTCTTCTTTCCACATATGAGTAAAATCACATGGTATTTTTCTTTCTCCATCTGACTTATTTCACTTAGCATAATACCTTCAGGATCCATTCATGTTGTCTTGAATTTCAAGATTTCATATTTTTCATGGCTAAGTAGTATTCCTGTGTGTGTGTGTGTGTGTGTGTGTGTGTGTGTGTGTGAGAGAGAGAGAGAGAGAGAGAGAGAGAGAGAGAGAGAGAGAGAGAGGCGGGGGAGAGAATATCACATCTTTATCTATTAATCTGTGCATAGACACTTAGGCTGTTTTTATAACTTCTGTATTTTAAATAATGCTACTATAAACATAGAGGTGCATATATCTTTTTAAATTCGTATTTTAATATTCTTTGGATGAATAACTACAAATGGAATAGCTGGATCATATGCTAGTTCTATTTTTAATTTTTGAGAAATCTTCATACTGTTTTTTCATAGTGGCTACACTAATCTACAGTCCCACCAACAGTGTATAAGGGGTCCCTTTTCACAGCATCTTCTCCAACACTTATTTCTTATAATAGCCATTTTTACAGGTGTGAGATGATAGCTCACTGTAGTTCTGATTTTAATTTCCCTAAAAATTAGTAATGTTCAATGTTTTTTTTTTATATGTCTGTTGGCCATCTGAATATCTTCTTTGGAAAATGTCTATTCAGATGCTCTGCCCATTTTCTATTGGGTTGTTTGGGTTTTTTTGTTGTTGTTGAATTGAATGAGTTCTTTATATATTTTGGATATTAACATTTGTATAATTTGAAAATACCTTTTCCCATTCGGTAAGTTGCCTTTTCGTTTTGTTGATCGTTTCCTTTATTGTCAAAGGCTTTTTCTCTACGAAATAGGCTCTATTTCAAAAAGAATAAGTGTAAATGATTGCCCTGATAAAATCATATTCACTTAACCTTTATAATACTCTTTATCATGGTTATTGAACTCTTCTAACTTGTAGAAAAAGTTCTATTTACTATTTGTCACTAGTTATCTAAATCAAATGTATTATGCTACTTAGACAAATGCTTCTTATTTTCACCAAGCTGGCATTTTTATTTTGTTTCAGAGATGGTGAATTGTATTTGAGTCGATCCCTTGTCAATAGTTCTGATAAAATCATTCGAAAGGCTGGCTCTTCAATCTTCCAGCACTCTGTAGAAGGTTGGAAAATCAATTCCTCTTTGGTCCTGGAGATAAGGTGAGTTTCTTTAATTAGGCATAATACATTTCACATCGTGTTCTTGGATATGTTGGGATTGGCAAACTTATAGTGAACATTTAATTTATGGTTTAAGTATGAATACTTTAATATAAGAGTGAACTGAACCAGTTCTACTAAATGTTACTCACTGAAGAATATGAAACCATAAAACTGAAATCATTATGCAGTCAGAAATTTAAGGATGAATATGTGAGTTTGAATATACTTTCTTTATGGTAATGGAATAAGATATTTAAGTGAGTACTAATGTTTAACATACTTTTCTTCACTCAATTACTCAGGATAGCCATATTTTTGTGAATTATCTCTAACTTCCCTGTTAAGTGTTCATACTGATTTTGAGAGTTTTCTCACACTAGATGAAAACAGAACTTATTCAATTCCTATTTTGCTGACAATTATAAATAAATCTGACATTCTATCACTGGGTATTTCTATATGAGCTTCTGTAATAAAAGGCTCAGTAATTATATCTTAAATCAGAAAATAATTTTTCTGGAATACTGATTTATTCTTTGGAATTTTAGGTGAAACAAGCTCTTGAAAACAAACTTGGTGCCTACATATATCCACTATATCTTACTTTCTTCAATTATAATCCTATTATTAATAAGAAAGGTAGGGTCAGCCTTTCCTAATTATGGGGAAGCAAACATAATTTTTCTCTATAGTTTCATTACTGTATTGGTCAGCAGGTTTTAAAAAGAGCATTTTAGTAAATCAGAACTAGTGTATTGATTGATTGATTGATTGATCTTTATTGTTGAGAGTATTACAGATCCCCCCCTCCCTTTTTGCACCCTTGCTTCTCACCATCCGGTTCCCACCCCACCCCAGGCCTTCACCACCCTATTGCCTGTGTTCATGGGCAATATATATACGCATGTAAGTTCTTTGTTTAATCTTCCCACCCCATCTTCCCTCTGAGATTCGTCAGTCTGTTCCATGCCTCTAGTTCTACTTTACTCATCAATTTATTGTGTTCATTAGATTCCACATATAAGTGAGATCATGTGATATTTGTCTTTCTCTGACTGGCTTATTTCACTTAGCATAACCATCTCCAGGTCCCTCCATGCTGTCTCAAAGGTTAATGGATCCTTTTTTTTATAGCTGCACTAGGGACCCAGTGCACGAATGCGTGCACCTTGAAAGGAACTTTGGGCTGCAATGATGCGGTGGGCACAGGGGCGGGTCTCGGCCCATCCTCTGTGCCCCTGCCCGGCCCCTTCCACCGCGGCCTCTGGTCCCCTGTCTGCCAGCAGCCCCGCTCTTGCCTCTGCCACTCCCACATGCTGACAGCACTGGCCCTGCTCACACCTGCTGTTCGCATGGAGTGATTGGGGCCAGCGTCAGCAGCGGGTGTGAGCACCCAGCTGGACCACAATGTGCAGGAGTGAAGAATTTTCAGTAACCACCAGAGGCTTGCCCCTATGACAGTGACTGATGCCCTGCCTTGGTCTAGCGCCCTTGCTCACCTGCTCCACCATCCCCCTGAGGCCCATGCACGCCATGTTCCGTGTGTGCCCCCTGGTGGTCAGCGCATGTCATAGCAACTGGTTGTTCAGTTCCACCTTCAGTCCACTTGTATATTAGGCTTTTATATATATAGACTAGAGGCCCGGTGCACAAAAATTTGTGCACTCTGGGGGGAGGGGGGGTCCCTCAGCCCGGCCTGTGCCCTCTCGCAGTCTGGGACCCCTCGGCAGATAACACCTGCTGGCTTAGGCCTGCTCTCGGGTGGCAGAGGGTAGGCCCAATCCCTAGGTGCAGCACCTGGTTGGGCTCAGAGCAGGGCCGACTGGGGAGTTGGGGCGCCGCCCCCTGTCATGCACAGAGCAGGGCGGATCAGGAGGTTGCGGTGCCACCCCCTGTCACGCACAGAGCAGGGCCAATCAGGCGGTTGCGGCGCTACCCCCTGTAACGCACAGAGTAGGGCTCATCAGGGGGGTTAGGGCTCCGTACCCTGTCACGCACAGAGCAGGGTGGATCAGGGGGTTGGGGCGCCGCCCTCTATCACCCACAGAGCAGGGCCAATCAGGGGGTTGGGGTGCCGCCACTGTCACACTCAGGGCAGGGCCGATGGGGAGGTTATGGCTCTACCCCCATCACACACAGAGCAGGGCCCGTGGGGGGTGGGTGGGTTGGGGCACCGCACCCTGTCACACACAGAGCAGGGCCGATCAGGGGGTTGGGGCGCTGCACCCTGTCACACAGCTGCAGGGCGATCAGGGGGTTGGGGAGCTCCCCCCTATCAGGCACAGAGCAGGGCTGATCAGGGGGTTGGGCACCTTCCCCTGTCACACACAGAGCTGCAGGACGATCAGGGTGTTTGGGCAATGCCCCGTTTCACACTGATCCCGGTGCCCGGAGGCCTCTCAGCTCCGCTGATCCCGATGCTGGGAGGCCTCACGGCTCCGCTGATCCTGGTGCTGGGAGGCATATTACCCTTTTACTATATAGGATAGAGGCCTGGTGCATGGGTGGGGGCCAGCTGGTTTGCCCTGAAGGGTGTCCTGGATCAGGGTGGGGGTCCCCACTGGGGTCCCTGGCCAGCCTGGATAAGGGGATGATGGCTGTTTGCAGCTGCTCACACCCCCTTCAGGGTCGGGGTCACCACTGGGGTGCCTGGCCAGTCTGGGTGAGTGGCTGAGGGCTGTTTTCAGGCTGGCGGGTGACTGAAGCTCCCAACTGCTCCTTTTTTTCTTTTTTCTTTTTTATTCTGGGCCAGCTTTAGCTCTGGCTCCAGCTCTGAGGCCTCTGCTGCTGAAAGCAGGTATCTGGTTTGTTTGGGTTCTATAATTGAAATTCTGTATCAACTGCAGCTCTGAGATCCCGGCGAGCTGAAAACAGGTTTCTGGGGTTTTGTTTAGCTTCTATATTTGTAACTATGTTTCAAACTGCAAGCTCAGAGGTCGGCAAGGCAGGCGGGGAACGTTTGGTTTCCTCCGTCACTGAAGCAAGCAAGCCTCATATTAGTTTCAAGCTGCCTGGCTGCCGGCCGCCATCTTGGCTGGCAGTTAATTTGCATATCTCGTTGATTAGCCAATGGGAAGGGTAGTGGACGTACGCTAATTACCATTTCTCTTTTATTAGATAAGATAGTACTCCATTGTGGAAAGATACCACAAGTTTGTTTTTTGTCCATTCATCTACTCTTAGTACTTGGGCTGTTTCCAGATATTAGCTATGTAATCTAATAAAAGAGAAACATGCAAATTGACTGAATCTCCCCTCTGCTACTCCCCAAGTCATGCCCACCAGCCAATCAGAGCAACTATATGCAAATTAACCCAACCAAGATGGCAGCAGGAAGCCATAGAGCTGGAGCAAGCAGGAGGCTTGGTTTCCCCGGCAATGGAGGAAGCCAAGCTTCCCGCCTGCCCTGGCCAGCTGTGGCCTCTGTTCAAGGCAACAAAGTTTCAATTATAGTAGATAAATAAATCCCAGATACCGGTTTCCAGCCAGCCTCCACTGAGAGCTTGGGTGGCTGGGGGCCATGGCCAGCCTACAAACAGCCATAAGCCCCTCACCCAAGATGGCTACACCCTCATGGAGTGAGGGTCCCCGCTGAGGGGCTTGGCCAGCCTGCAAACAGCCATCAGCCCCTCACCCAGACTAGACAGACACCCCAGCAAGACCCCCCACCCTGAAGGGGGTGTGGCCAGCCTGCAAATGGCCCTCAGCCCCTCACCCAGGCTGGCCAGGCACCCCAGTGGGGACCCCCACACTGAGGGGCTTTGGCCAGCCTGCAAACAGCCATCAACCCCTCACCTAGGCTGGCCAGGCACTCCAGAGGGGACCCCCACACTGAAGAGGCTGTGGCCAGCCTGAAAACAGCCATTAGCCACTCACCGAGGCTGACCAGGCACTCCAGCAGGGACCTCCACCCTGAAGGGGGTGTGGCCAGTCTGAAAACGGCCCTTAGCCCCTCACCCAGGCTGGCCAGGCACCCCAGCAGGACCCCCACCCTGATCCAGGACACCCTTCAAGGCAAACCTGCCGGCCCGCACCCATGCACCAGGCCTCTATCCTATATAATAAAAGAGTAATATGCAAATTGACCCTAACAGCTGAACGACTGGGAATCACTAGTCACTATCACACACACTGACCACCAGGGGGCAGACGTTCAATGCAGGAGCTGCCCCCTGGTGGTCAGTGCACTCCCACAGGGGGAGCTCTGCTCAGCCACAAGCCAGGCTGACGGCTGCCAGTACAGCAGTGGTGTTGGGAGCCTCTCCCACCTCCTCAGCCGCGCTAAGGATGTCCGACTGCAGCTTAGGCCTGCTCCCCGCTGGCAAGTGGACATCCTCCAAGGGCTCCCGGGCTGCCAGAGGGATGTCTGATTGCCAGCTTAGGCTCAATCCCCTTGGGAGCCGGCCTAAGTCAGCAGGTAGTCATCCCCCTAGGGGTCCCAGACTGTGAGAGGGCACAGGGTAGGCTGAGGGACCCCCCCCCAAGTGCACAAATTTTTGTGCACTGTGCCTCTAGTCTATAATAATAAAAGCGTAATATGGTAATTAGACCAGATGTCCTTCCAGACAACCTTCTGGATGAAACCAGGGCTGCAAGGGAGGCCTGGGTCCCGGGTGCCAGAGGAAAGCCGGTGCTGGCAGCTGGGGGAAGGAAGGCCTACTCTTGCACAAATTTCATGCATCGGGCCTCTAGTTGTAAATAATGCTGCTATGAACATAGGGGTGCAAATATTCTTTCTGATTGGTGTTGCAGGATTCTTAGGATATATTCCTAGAAATAGGATCACTGGGTCATATGACAGTTCCATTTTAATTTATTTGCTGTTAATCACTGCCTGAGGACATATTTTCATTGATTTTTAGAGTGGAAGGGTAGAAGGGAGGGAATGTAGGAGGGAGGGAGCAAGGGAGAAAGAAACATCAGTGTGAAAGACACATTGATTGGTCACCTCCCACAGGCATGCTAACCAGGGCAGGGGATTGAACCTGCAACCCAGGTACATGCCTTTGACTGGGGAACTCAAGACCTTTTGGTCTGCAGGCTTATGCTCTAACCATTGAACTTTACTGGCCAGGCCCATTTTTAATATTTTGAGGAAACTCCACACTGTTTTCCATAGTGGTTGTACCAGTCTACATTCTCACAAGGAGTGTACTAGGGTTCCTTTTTCTCCACATTCCCACCAGCACTTGTTGTTTACTGATTTGTTGATGGTAGGTTGTCATTCTGAATGACCATCCTTTACATAATAAAATCATTGGATATTTCTAGTATTGACAAAATGCTAATTATTCATTTATTGGATAGTAATGCAGATTTTTTAAGCGCAGTTAGTGCACTTAAAAGGGTAAGCTGCTGATTTGTTTGGGTTTCTACCTACTCATTTCTTGGATCATACCCACATACTGAATGTTGTAGATTATAAGCAAATTAAAGAAATAATTTTCATACTCATCTTTAGAGTATGGATAGCAATTCATAGAATTAATGACAGCAAAGGCACTCACTTCATGTTAAAATATATTTGACAGAATGTCTGTTAATTAAAGAGATGGGTCAGGCAAATGTAGGAAATGTTAGAATACTTTGTTTTAAAGCTTTGGCAGTGACTGGAAAGGGAAACTGGAATCAACTCACAGCAATGTCAAGTGGTGTTATATTTGGTTGATTTTAGTTTAGTGAGAACGTTATATATTTGTAGGTGGAGTCCAGGAATGTGAAGATAAGTATAGTGTGGAGACAGTGATTATAAATTGGTATATTTTGGGTAGAATGTTGTCAGCATGCAAGATTTATTTCAACCAGGTAGAAAAAAACTTAAAGCCAATATTAAAAATTAGGAGATTCCTTATAAAAGTAAAGATTTTCATTACTCTTGAAAATAAACATTGACAACTCTGGGTTCCACCCAAGCACTATTTGCTTGAGACAACATTAGGCAAATATATGCATATAAATTCTTTGTTTAATCTCTCTAGTTTGACATTTTTACCCATGGAGCATCCTTCTCTCATGATACTTACGTAGTAACTTCCTCATTATCCCAGACCTTTATACCCACATTTGAATTTAAAAACCCTATACATGATGAGATAATTATGAGAAAAACAGCTACAGGATGTGGGACTCAAATGTGGTTGAGTTTAGAACAAAGTAAGGACTCATATTTCTTCGAGGTAGATTGGAAAGAGAGAAATATGGGTCATTATAAAAGGAAATATTTGTAGCATTATTCGTGGTGGCCAAAACTTGGAAACAACTAAAGTATCCCTCAATAAATGATTGGGTAAAGAAGACATGGTACATATATACAGTGGAATACTACTCAGCCATAAGAAAAGATGAAATACTTGCAACAACATGGATCAATCTTTCATGCTTGCGAAATACTAAGTCAGGCAATAAAAACCAAGGACCATATGATTTCACTCATGTGGAATATAAAACTGAAAGCAACAAATGAACAAATAACACAAACAAACAAACAAATAAAACCTGATAGACACAGACAACAGTATGGTGGTTACCAGAGAGGAAGATGGGTAGGGGAAGGTGGGTAGTAGAGAGTAAAGGGGGTCAAATATATGGTGGCTGAAGGAAGGTAATTTGACTTTGGGTGGTAAACATGCAACGCAATAGAATTGTACACTTAAACCTATATAATTTTATTAACCAACTAGAGGCCTGGTGCATGAAAATTCATGCACTGGAGGGGGGGTCCCTCAGCCTAGCCTACCCCCTCTCACAGTCTGGGAGCCCTCAGGGGCAGGAGGTAACCCGGTGATCAGGGTAAGGTGACGCCCCATCACACCTCTGCTGCTGTCATTGCCGGCAGCGCAAGACTCGGCCGGCCCTGGTTACCTGAGCCTCGGCCGGTCCTGGGCGGTTGGGCAGCTGCCATCCGAGGCTTAACTGCACCTTGGGCCGGCCCTGGGCAGCTGGGGGGCTGAGGGGATTGGGTGCTGCCATCTTGTGGCTGTGGGTGCTGCCATCTTTGAGGGCAGGGCAGTCAATTAGCATATTCCCTCCTTATTAGCTGTGGGTGCTGTCATCTTTGAGGGCAGGGCAGTCAATTAGCATATTCCCTCCTTATTGGCTGTGGGCACCACCATCTTTGGGATGACATGAGGGTCAATTAGCATATTTCCTCTTTATTAGGATGTTACCCCAATACATTTAATAATAAATACCTAAATAAATAGGATATATTTGATCTGTAAGGATGTCTCCAAAGAGAATTTTAAAATGGAAAGATTTGAAAAGAAGGGAGACAATTAGGTAAGGGAAAGGTCAGGTAAAGGAAGGTAATGGAAGAAAGCAAAGTAATAACTAATTGGCAATAGTTCAGTTAATGTAACTGGCCATGCCTTCCTAGCATCTGTAGATAAATGAAAATGTAGTTGTGCATGAGGCTACAGAGTTATAGTTTGCTATTATTAAGATATTCAAACTAAATGTATTAAACATAATCTGACCCAAGCAGTTCATTATAGTAATTTTACAAATTAATGAGGGTTGTATCCATATTTTTAGGATAATAGTCTATTTTTAATTATAACACCTGATAATATGTGTAAAATATTAGTATTCTTTTCATATGTTCTTAACAGATAAAGAAATAAACAATAATACAATGAGCAAATATTAACTAATGCATACAAAGTTGTCACATAAAGTGGAATACTACTGAGTGGAATGGAATACTATTATTAGGAAATACTATTCCACACCTACAATGGAATACTATTATTTCTTTACAAGGAAATAATAATTTCTAAAACCATTATTGCACAAAATGCAAACAATTCATTAAAATTATAATTGCCTATAGCAGTAGTGACTAGTGATTATTAATCAGTATGAAACTTGTAATAAAAAATTTAGAATACAAAAATGTCTTATTGTTCACTAACCTTTTTTTTTTTTAAAGTCACACTGGAAGCTAATTTTACAGTGTTTTGAATTAAGTTTTCTATTTTCCTCCCATTATGTAGAACCATATTACTTTGTGTTTGTGAGTGGGTGTGGGCATATTTCATAAGTGTTTTCAAAATTCTTTTTTCAAGTTGTTGATTAAGAAATTACAACTAATAATTTTTTATCTTATGTGATTGAGCCATGCTTACAAACCTTTCTCATTTAAAAAAATCTCATTAAACTTAAAATGCTCTTGTGACATTTCTACTAAATTATCTATTTACATTAAAATGTAAAACAGCTACTGAAAATATTTTCCTTACATTTTCTTTTTTTTAATATTTTTTATTGATTAAGATATTACATATGTGTACCCTCTACCCCCCCCACCCCCCGCTCATCCCCTCACCCCCCCCCCCCCGTTGTCCGTGTCCATTGGTTAGGCCTATATGCTTGCATATAAGTCCTTTGGTTGATCTTTCCCCCTTGCCCCCACCCTCCCCTACCTTCCCTCCAAGGCCCGACAGTCCAATCAATGCCTCTCCGTCTCTGGATCAGTCCTTGTTCATCAGTTTATGTTGTTCATTATATTCCACAAATGAGTGAGATCCTGTGGTATTTATCCGCTCTCCAGTTCCATCCATGCTGTGGCAAATGGTAAGAGTTCCTTTTTCTTCTTCCTCTTCTTAAAGAATACCTTTCAGCATTTCATATAATGCTGGTTTGGTGGTGATGAACTCCTTTAGCTTTTTCTTATCCGTGAAGCTCTTTATCTGACCTTCCATTCTGAATGATAGCTTTGCTGGATAAAGTAATCTTGGTTGCAGGTTCTTGCTATTCATCTCTTTGAATATTTCTTGCCACTCTCTTCTGGTCTGCATGGTTTCTGTTGAGAAATCAGCTGACAGTCGAATGGGTATTCCCTTGTAGGTAACTGACTGTCTTTCTCTTGCTGCTTTTAAGATTCTCTCTTTATCTTTTGCTCTTGGCATTTTAATTATGATGTGTCTTGGTGTGGTCCTCTTTGGAGTCCTTTTGTTTGGGGTTCTCTGCGCTTCCTGGACTTGTAAGTCCATTTCTTTCACCAGGTAGGGGAAGTTTTCTGTCATTATTTCTTCAAAAAGGTTTTCAATATCTTGCCCTCTCTCTCCTTCTGGTATCCCTATAATTCTGATGTTGGTACGCTTGAAGTTGTCCCAGAGGTTCCTTACACTATCTTCATATTTTTTGAATCTCTTTTCTTTTTTCTTTTTCGGTTGGGTATTTTTTGTTTCTTTGTATTTCAAATCTTTGACTTGATTCTTGGGATCCTCTTGTCTGCTGTTGGATCTCTGTAAATTATTCTTTATTTCAGTCAGTGTATGCTTAATTTCTAGTTGGTCCTTTTTCATGTCCTCCATGGTCTCACTATACTCCTTGAGGGATTCATTAAATTTATCGGCGGTTTCCATAAAATTCTTGAAAAACCTTATAAACATGGCCTTGAACTCTATATCCAGTCGTTTGCTTTCCTCCGTTTCTGCCATTTGTGACCTTTTTCTTTGTCTCCGCATTTTGGCTGCTTCCCTGTGTTGATAGAGTGGCCCTGCACGCCAGGTGTCCTGTAGGGCCCAGTGGCTCAGCCTCCCCAGTTACCTGGGGTAGACACTCTTGGTGCACTCTTGGTGCCTTGGTTGTTGTAGGATCACTGGGAGGAATTGACCTCCAGGCCAATTGGCTGTGGGAATCAGCTGTGTCTGGAGTGGGAGAATGGTCCCCCTCTGACCACTGGGTGCAGTGGCTCCTGGATCTAAGGAGGTGCTAATTCAGCCTCTGCTTGAGGCCACACAGCAGGAGCCAAGAAGAGGCTCAGCTGTGAAGCAATGCAAGCCGCTGAGGGGCCTTGGGCCTTCTCTTGGAAGTTCCGGGTCTGCCTGGCTGGGCTGTAGTTAGGTACATTCACATGCAAAAGCCTCTGCCGCAGCCTGGGTGGGGCGGGGTCTCAGGGAGTCAAAGGGCGGTGAAAGCAGCTATGGTGATTCTCCGCGCCCGGAATCGGCGTGTCTCAGTGTCCCGGTAAGGGCTGCAAGCACCTCTGAGGGAAAACCGCCCTCAAGTTCGCCCGCTGCCGCCTGACAGACCAGCCTCTCCCTGTATGAGCCCTGGGTCCCCAGAGACCCGCTGGAACCGGAGTTCAGAGCAGTCGGGAGCTTGTGATTCAAAAAGACAGCCCCGTCCTCAGGCGCCACCCCCTTTCCGCGCGCGCGCGAGCCGCCGCCATACCTCTGCACCTCACCTCCGCAGCTCCTCTGGCTCTCAGCGTGCCTCTCTTTTCTTCTAGTTGTAGAAATTACACTCAGCCAGCCTTCCTGTTGTTCTGGACGATGTTTGCTCTGACCCTTGCGGTATTCTTCAATTGTTGTGTGAGGCGACAATTTCCCGGTGTTTATCTATGCCGCCATCTTAGTTTCTCCCTACATTTTCTTTTTATTACTAATTCTTTCAACCCCATCTGTACTCTGCTACTTTCACAAACATATTAAGTATGCACTCATATATATTCATCAAACAACTCTACCTCTGGGGAGTTACAAAAGAGAGATGGTTTCATGTATTGGTTCATTGTATTTTGGAGATTCACCATGGTTTAGGGAAGTTTATTCACCCTACAGCTAACTTTATAATTAAAATAATTTGCTTAGTTTAAGGCTTGATTTTATTAGTACTGGTTTGTTCTTCATTATTGTAAGCTAAGAAATGGCACCCTTAAGATGTGAGTCAATCTGTGAACATTGTACTGAGATATCATTTGGTTATGTCCAACACTTGTGACTTGCCTTTGCTTTTTCCATGTTTAAGTTGTTTCTTGTCTTTCTTTTTTACTTATTTCTCATATGTTGAATAGAAACCTGAAGAATTATAATGCCAAATATAGATGTACAGAAATGTATGAGCTCAGCTACTCTTCAGGAAAGATTAAGCATGTCATAATTAGTCAGAAAAAAATACTTTCAACTCTTAGCATTACCATATATCAAAGTTTCCAAACAGAAAAGGCTAGCAGAGCAACTAAACATAACCGCAAATTTATATGTGCTTATCTGGAAAAAGAGAATTTTCTGTTGCCTTCATCAGTTTACTTTAGAAAAGGGTCCCCATATATTTTGTTCAGGAAGTGACCAGTAGAACACATCTTGGGTCTCACAGCTTCATAGTGTCAGAGTCAAGCTGCAAAACCAGGCCTAATTGGAAAACGATATTTTACTACTAAAATGTATACTATTAAATGTATCTTTATGAAGTATACAATAGTTTCTATGCACCAAAATAATAAAATACATGTAAGATAATATGAATCCAATATTACCAAATGCTGGGTCAAATAGTAAATGGCCATCTGAGGGGTAAATTAAACCAAGAAATGCTTTTCTTTAAGCAGCTAGAGACAACTCTGCCTTTTTATTTGTTTGTTTTAGGACTTTTTTTTTTTTTTTTTTTTTTTTTTTTTTTTACCATAGAGGACCTTAAGCTCAGAAGCCTGAACAAGCTATAGGTTATGTTCATTTAGAACTCTGAGGCAACGTGCTCATGGAAATAACCTTTTGAGTTAAAAACGTTTGTGTGTTCTCTCTGCTTTTCCTAAGCATAATGAAACACTTGGCACTTCTTAAATTATTATTTTTTTCTTTTTAGTAAACCATGTGAGTAACAACTGATTTAGCAATTTTTGTCTGGAGTTTAAGGTTTGTATGTGTCATAACCTTATTTGCTTCTCAACTTGTGATGCATTCCAACTGTAAGATCTGTCTCACAAGACTTGCTGATGGAGTCAACAATGTCATTTGGATTAAATTTTTGTTGCCATAGCACGTATGTTTGTTGTTGACAAGGAAGCTGCAGAGAAGAAAGAGTGGCACCTGGTGATAGGTTAGCCCTAGTTAACATTTCACAAGTGAAGACAATCTTTAGTAAACTAATTCTCTGAGACTCTGCAGCTGCTATTTGAAGTGATGGCTGTTGTTGAAAGGGAAGTTCTAGTTGAAAATTCAGTTGAAAAGTTTCTGCGTAGAATCTATTTCTGTCAGTTTAACTGTCAGTTTAAGCCAGCGTTGCCTAACAAAAATGACCTTTCTGACTAAGAGTTTAGTCTCACTGAAAGTGAAACAACTATTTTTGGGTTTTTTCAGTCATCGTTAAAACAGTTGCTGAGTTTAGGTGTGTACTTATCTAATGGGATTTCAAAAGTTACTTTATGTTCACAAAATGCCCAAGATATAAAAAGTCTTTTTGTTATTGTTCTGTTAAGTCACACACAGAAAGCACAACCCCCAGCTTTAAATATCTGGTAATAACTTGACTACTTATAGGAAAATTTGTACAGCAGGTCCTAGAATAACGTGGTTTCATTCAACGTCATTCCATTATACATTGATGAGAAAAAAAATCAATTCCTGGTTGGGGCCACTGTTGGTGTGGAGTTTGCATGTTCTCCCCACGTCTGTGTGGGTTTTCTTTGACTCCTTTGGTTTCCTCCCACCGCAGATACATGCATGTTAGGCGAGATGGTATGTCTACACTTTCCCAGTCTGAGTGGGTGTGGGTATGGATGTGAGTGGCCCTGAGCGGGAAGGGTGAACTCTCCAGGGTGGGTGCCCGCCTTGCACTCTGAGCTGCTGGGATAGGCTCCAGCTGCCTGTGACCCTGAACTGGAATAAGCGTGTTGGAAAAGAATTCTCTTACTTATTTTAATTCATCTTTCTTAAATATATATACAGTTCACATTGATTTCAGTGTTTAATATTTAAAATATTTTGGGTTTTTATTTTGAAGTTTGATGATGTTTTTGTGACCAGAAATATCTTGTAGGAACTTCTCTCATATATATCAGTTAGACTATGGCAAAATTGGTTTTGTTATATGTCTTCTCTCTCTTGAAGTCACAGTTTCGAAGAACTTATCCACTCTATTAAATGAGGACTTACTGTAGTGGTTCAGCCTGCATATTAATAAGTAACTTTTGTTGGTTCATGTTTCTTTAGAGCCCAGAAGTTAAACTGAGTTTTCTTTCCATCTCTCTCATTCTGAAGTAGTTTTGTTTAACCTGATCTTTTCATTCATATCAATTATCTTCTGAACAAAATATGTCAGTTATCTTTGATGATACTTAAAGGGTTGTTTCAGTTCCAAGTAAGTTCACTAGTTTTTCATGCTTCCAAGGACATTTAGTTAATTGTATTTAAGTTCTAGTTTTCTTATTTATTTTTTTCTACAGTCCAAACAACAACTAGGCTTAGCAAATCCACAGAACATTTTATAGTCTGTCACATCTAGAATCTAAAACATAGTCCTAGCTGGTTCTTCTCAGTAGAGTGTCGGCCCAAGGATTGAAGGGTTCCTGGTTCAATTCCAGTCAAGGGCATGTACCTTGATTGCAGGCTCAAGCCCTGGCTCCAGTCAGGGCTCTTGCAGGAGGCAGCCAATCCATGTCTCTCTCTCACATCAAGGTTTCTCTCTGTCTCTCCCCCTCCCTTTTACTCTCTCTGAAAATCAATGGAAAAATATCCTCGGGTGAGGATTAACAACAGCAACAACAAAATGCCTATAACCTGCTAAGGAGAAAAAGAAAGAATTAACATTCCTCATTGTTTTAAAAAATAAGCATCGAAATCAAAATATTATTTGCTAAGTAATTATTTTCAGTCTTACTTGTATCCTTCATCAAGAATCTTAGCTCAGATAAAAAGACTGACTAAAAGTTTGGTTCGATATAAGAAAAAGAACAAACTAGAGACCCTCAAGGTCTTTTCCCTTCCCCTTCAGTTTTAAAAACAATACTATGCAATCATTCTGAATTTTGCCTACAAACATATTTTGATTAGCCTATGTGAATTGGTGTCTTTATTCTGTCTTGGAAAATACTTTTACTATTTTTACTGCTGCCAATAAAAAACACACACAACTGTTGAGGCTATATCAGTATTGGAGGAACACACACAATTGTATCATCTGTACTTAATAATTATATATCTCATTAAGCATTCTTTTCTTCCAAGAGTAGGACATTATGATTTTTTTAAAAACGTTTCTGAACTCTAATAATCCACTTTATTATACCAACTTTTCTCTGAATAAATAAATTAAACATGCTCATTGATACTCAGAAATTTAGAAGACTTAATGCTTGAAAATATTTTTACTGCTTTTGATCACATGACAAAGGTTCTGTTATGTGAAAGTCCCTCTCACACCCTCTTGCAATCAGCTGTCAAGCATTTAGCTGTTAATTTTTTTTCACAAGGAAAGGGATTTCCAGGCTCTCAAGAGTCTTCTTTCAAATCTGAACCTGAAATCTATTCACTTCTACTTGCATACTTGTGAGTACATCTTCAGATATCTACTGCAACCCCTTCGAATTATGTTCAAAGGAAAATGATAATATCTCCTTTGGTGATCTGACCACATCCGTGCAGTCTTTATTTTAGAGCCAGTCTTGTCATTTTCACAGGAAATGAACATTTTTGTGTTGAAATACAAATGTCCAAGCATTACTTTTTTTCCTTAAATAAATAAATTGTAACTAATAAGACTGTATAAAAGTTTGAATGGGTTGCAGCTCTTGGTGCTAGTTGTTAACTTTGGTTAAGAATCATATTTACTTAATGAAATGAAAGACTTCTCGATTTTCTACAATTCCTATGCCCTACAGTTGCTAAATTCATTGGGTGTTTTCTTCTCATATAATTTGTACTTTGTTAAGATAAATTATTATAGTGTCTGATAATAATTCTATTAATTTTAAATTTTCATTGTAGTGCATTTATACAGATTTTCCTGTACAAATTCCACTCTTTATGCACCTAATATTCCAAATGTTTGAGAAAATTTTTTCAAAAATCATTTTCTTTTTCAGAGAGATGATAGACATATATATCCCTTATAAAAATCTGGCAAAATAAAGTTTTTAATCCCTGGTTTTCTAATTATACAGCACATTAAATTGGGACTTATTTTCTCCCCTCTTTGCTAGTCATGCTTCTAGCTCTTGTATGATTTGATGAATTGCTCTTTTGGTGGATTGATGGGAGGACACCCATATTTTGTAACAAAGTATATGGATTCTGAGGGAGCTTAAATAGTAACAGCACTAGAGGAAAATATGTCTGTCATATCTTGAATGTTATAATAATGGCATTGTATATCAGCTGCAATAGTCCACTTTATTAAATAATATCTAATTCTCAATCTAGAAAAGAGCTTTCTCAAATTGTTTCTAGCTGGTATATGTTTGGTAGTTAAAGGATAAGCAATCCCAGACTTTGTAGACCAAGTGCATAGTGTCTTTGGCAATATAATTCCCTCAAAAATGTATTACACTCTTTGTAGTTAGTTCCTGGTATAATTAAACCCACCCCAAAATATCTTCTGAACAGGACTCTTCAGTGTTTTGGTTCCCTCAATTTAATGGCAGCTACTCTTACCTCATTTGAATGATTATACTTAGATGGAAAGGCAATATTCCTCTTGCTGCTAGGATGGCTCTAATTTATAGTTGCATCTTTTGCTCACTGGGGTATTAGAAACATTGGGGAGGTCCCAATTACTGGATTTTCACATGGTTTAGATTTTAGTTCATTACCAGAGATTATCCTTTCCATCTTAACTTGCAATTTGGCTACATCATGCCTAACTTTGCCAATCTTTTAGTGCCTTGCTCAAAGGAACAAGCAACATATAAACACTTTTAAACCAATTCTTCAAGATTAACAGGTTTTTACATATAGATTATGACTCCCAAATTATTGCAGATAGCAGTTTTTATCAGGAGCTTTGCTATATTCATGCCAAGGTCACTATCTTTCCAGCCTACTGTATCTATATTTTCATTTTCCATCATCAAACTTACCATATGTATATATGTTTATGTGGCATCTCACATCTTTTATTAATTTCTTCATTAGTTATGGGTTAGGCTAAGCTTTCTTTCAAAAGGCCTTAAAATATAGTGGATTAATTAAACAAATTGAAAATTTATTTTTCTCTCCAATAGCTATGTTCATGATTCACGCGTGTACCATTTAAGAAAACAGACTACATGACCAAACTCAGCTGCACTGGGATTTGAAAACTTAGAAATGTTCTAGTTGACCATCTATGTGCTCAATTAAAACTTAGAGGATTCAAATACTAAAAGGAAGAAGGGGAGAAAGAACGCTAAGGAACAATTAGCTATCACTGCCATGCATGAGTCCAGTGTTTTATTTATCTTTTCATCAAATGTACCCATATTACTTCCTGGATCCTTGCGCTCAGAAGAAAGCTTTTATATACATATAGTGCTATAGTTTTAATTCTTCTTCAAATAATTTTAATATACACATAATTTGGGTAAACGTATATAAGTTCATTGGAGGGTTCAATTATTTTAATAGAGTTTATTAAGGTATAAGTCCAAACAATTTCATGTTATTTCTGTTCACCTTAAGGAGACAATGTTAAACAAAATAGATAACTATAGAACATTAATTAACACTAGTAGAATGTTAATTATGCAAAATCAAGTCATGACAATTGCATTTTATTTATTAAACTAATTTTTCTGTATATTTTGGTAGATGAGGGGCTTTGCCATTCCACAAATAGGTGCAGATACCCTGTTTATCTAGAAAATCATTAAGAAACTATGTGCAAATGATTTTTAAAACAGATACTCTATTTCCTATAGAATCCATTTAAATAATAGGTTGCTTTAATTACCAACTTACAATTTAAGATTAGTAGTTTACCAATTTACATTTCATTATATGGTACTTTGTAAGATATATCACCAGTTCTTTGATATGTTGTCATTAATAGAAAACTTTATATTTCAAATATAGGAAGAACATTCTTCGTTTCCTAGATGCAGAACGAGATGTCTCGGTGGTCAAGAGCAGTTTTAAGCCTGGTGATGTCATCCACTATGTGCTTGACAGGCGCCGGACACTAAATATTTCTCAGGATCTGCATAGCCTGCTCCCTGAAGTGTCACCGATGAAGAACCGCCGATTTAAGACCTGTGCAGTTGTGGGAAACTCTGGCATTCTGCTGGATAGTGAATGTGGAAAGGAGATTGACAGTCACAATTTTGTAATAAGGTGAGCTTTCTTTTTTTCCTAAAGATTTTAATTTATTCAAAGAAGTTTAATTTAGAAGTACAAAGCTGGCAGAAATGTTTAAACCTAACATTAATATTAAGGATTATTGAAAGCCCAAACAAATATTTATCTATTATATGTTTTTCTGTGTCACATCCAAATTTACATTTACCCTGAAATATAAAATTATTATATCATTGAAAGAAAAGATTCATACCAGCAATTTTTTAATCAAATGGCAATTTTATTATATTTAATACTATATAGGAAAATTTTTATTAATATTTATTCTTTATACTTATTAATTTAATATTAAATAATTCATGAGTATGAAAAATTAATTATATGTGTGAATGAATTAATTCACTTAGTTATATTCATAATTCACTTTAAAGGAACTATATTACAATACTTTATTTACAAACATTATGAACATTAATATGCAGTGATGTAATAGATGTAAGTTAAGTTTACTTTATACTGATAATTATTTAGCAGATTTCAAAAACATAATTTAACAAGTTTACATTTGATATATTTGGCCAAATTGTCTTCATTATTCTTTTATGTGGTGTTTGTGTTTGTTAGTATATTTTAAGTTTTGAGTTTTCACACATAATTAAACACTCCTGTTGGTTTGTCATTGATGGTAGACAGATATTTGATGAGTCATGTGCTTGGTTAACTTTTAATTAAATTAAGACAACAACAGTAGACATGGGATTGTGTTGGTATCATAAATATTAGTACTTTTTAATTCCCAGTTTATATATATGAACAGAATTTTTTTGCTTGTTTAGTTTTTTAGGAAATTCACTGAATAAATGAAATATGTATACCAAAATGTGAAACAGAGCAATATAATCCTATATAATAAAAGGCTAATATGCAAACCGACTGAATGGTGGAACAACTGGTTGCTATGACACGCACTGACCACCAGGAGGCAGACACTCAATGCAGGAGCTGTCCCCTGGTGGTCAGTGTGCTCAGCCAGAGCCGGGCTCAAGGCTGTCGGGCACATTGGTGGTGTCAGGAGCCTCTCCCGCTTCCACGTCAGTCAGACATCCTCCGAGGACTCCTGACTGTGAGAGGTCGCAGGCCAGGCTGAGGGACTCCCCACCCTGAGTGCATGAATTTCATGCCCCAGGCCGCTAGTGATAAAAAAGTATGCTGACTTGCCATGTTGACAAATAAACTGAAGCCTTGAATATGCCTTTATTGTGCCTTCCATTTTCCCATTCTTTATTGTTCCCATCTTCCCTTTAGCCTAGACCACTTTCTTCTAAGTGTCCCCTTTTTTCTTTTGTTTCTCAGTTCCTGCCATGCTTGACAAATTCCCTCCTAATTTCCTCTTGGTTCATATTTTTCCCCCTAAAAATATAAGAATAGCAATGAGAGATAGTTAAAATATCCATTTAAATATATCCACATTCATATAAGTAAATCTTTGCTGCTCAAATCACAGTTCTCAACTACCAGCATCGACATCACCTGGAAGCTTGTTAGAAACACAGAATCTCTGAACTTGTACTGGAGCTACTGCGTCCGCATGAGCATTGAGCAGAGTGCTCAGGTGATTTTTATGTGCATTAAGGTTTGGGTTGTACTGAACAGCTCAATATGCCTGGACAATGCTCTAGGCAAGCTGACCTCTCCAACAAATGTACTTATTTGTCCTGTGTCTTAATGATCTAGTCCCAAAATTGGTACATGGTATATGTTATTTATTTATTAAATTAAAGAAGTAATGTAGGATTTGAAAAAATTTTGATTCTTGTTCATGTATTATCTTAGATTTAACAACACTGAATTCCAAATTTAACATGTAAGTAAAGTTCATTTAAACCCTTACAATGAAAAATAGAATACAGGAATATGAAGAGTAGTTTAATAAAATGTCCTAGATATTAAGGATCAGAAAATTGGGTTCCTGACAATTACTAGAAACATAATATTGGACAAATGTCTTAAGATTCTAAACATCATTACTTCCACTCTCTAGTGGTATTAATAACAATATACCTATTATTTCAAAGTGTTTTTCTAAGATTCAGATGGAAAAATATAGTAAATAAATGCATAAACTGTAAAGTTAATAATGATTGATACTAAAGCACATCTTGTTTGAATTGAATGTTGTAGTTAAAAATTAAATTTGTCACTGCATTTCCTAGTAGCAATGTCCATGGACTAGAAATAGAAATTCTCATTGTCTGATATAAACAAAGGACAAACTTTCCCCATATTTATCAGATATGTGTATAGTTGCTGCTGAATAATATGAAATGCAGACACAGGAACACTGCTCAAACAGATAGGAGTATCTATAAAATCCAAATACATAAAATTGGAAATAGTTGTAGTGAATGTATATATTTCTTCAGGAAACTAAAGAAATAAGATACAGGTTTTACTTTATGATGATGTAGCTTCCTAAGAGAAGAGATGATAAGTTTCACAAAAGAAAAAGATGGAGGAATTGACTTGCCTTGATTGATATAATGTGGTTTTATAATTCAATCAAATTTCATTCTCCACTAGTGGATAATTTACAGCAAACTTTAAATCATCCTCTTGATCTTCTATGAATGCCTACTCTCTTATATCAAAATAGACTCTTTTCTGGGAGAGAGAAAAAAATGCCTGCTTTTCTGTGTGTTCACAAAATGGCTTATTCAGCCACTCTCAGAATATGTTTGTTCTTAACTCAAATGTTTTAACTGAAAACAGCTAATTTTCTGGTAGGGATCCAAGTTCAGGGAATTATAAAGATTTTTAAAAATTCTTATTGATTAGAAAAGGTAATTTATACTTTAGGGATAACAACATTGGTTATGTGATATTGCTGCATATATTTTCTACCTTATTTTTACTTAATATATTATTCATATTTTTCAGTGAAATTTTAACATTTCTTTAATTTTCCTTGTGATAGATATTAATTTTAAACTATAGGTAGAAATTAGAATTTTTATTTTATTCTTATTATTTATGATTTGAAAAATTTAATAGTGTGGTGATTATGGGGGTGGAAGGGAATGGATGGAGGTGGTAGAGGACATAGAGGGTATAAAAGGCTATGAAAAAATATAACAGAATAAAATTTAAAAAGTCATCGTCAAACTAAATATGGAATTTCTTATTTCTTGTGATATGAGGTAAGGCTCTAACTTTTTTCTTCCAACCTTGTCACTCACTCCTTGGATAAAGAGATTTTATTTACAGTAGATAATTTTTAAAATGGAAATGACAATGACTGATAAAGTATTTTAAGTTTTGAAACATTTTCTTAAAATGCTTATTCTTCTTTCTAAAACTAGAGTATTATAAACAGATACAGTTACTCTTCTATCAGTCCAGCAAGAACTTTAAAGTCCTGTATATTCAGTACAAAGTTGCAGTGATACTGGAACTCCTGTAAAATACTTTAAAAATGTAAATTGATTAAACTTTTCTAAAAATCAAGTGGATAATTTCAAACAAGTCTTAAAAATAGTATGTTTCTCTACTCAGTATTTTCAGTTCCAAGAACCTATGCAAATGTGTATAACTGTTTAAGTAGAAAGGCATTTTATAGTGCTTGACAAGAAAGGACAAGTAAATCATCATAGACCTGGATGATTAGTCATTCAACACTTGGAAAAGAGGAATCTAAGGCACAGGAACCAGTAAGCACAAAGACAAATGGTTTCCGTGGTCTCTGGATAAAGCAGAGTTTGTGACCATTCTATTATCACATTCATAATGAGCAACAGTGTGAAAGGGGAAATGGCAAGGGATTGGGGCTTAAATAAAGAAGGATTATTACACCATGTTAAAGGATTTACATGGTATTCTGTAGTTCAAGAAAGAACCTTAGAGTTTTTTGGTTTCTTGGCTTGTTTTTGTTGAGGTTTTGTTGCTGTTGCTATAAGCCAGGGAGGAACGAATTTGGAGGCACAGAAGAATGAACATATTTGCAGATGGAAGGACCATGTAATAAATAATCAAAGATAAGAAAGAGCGATCGATAAGGAAACTACTAGAAGAGGCAAAATATGATAAAATCCAAATCAGAGTACTTGGATAGAGTAAGGTGATAAACCAAGCTTATATGGTATGATTGATATTAATGTAAAATATTATAGAGACCATCCTTTCCTGACATCAAATGAGCATTGGTAAATGGGCAATTGATCTGTCCTTCCATAGATTTCAGAGTGTGGCTTCAGTTTTGAGTTTAAGGTATTTGTATCTTTCATCTATCAAACTCATATCTGTAAGTGAACATAGGCCCAAAATATGTACTCCAAAGCCAAATGCAGGTTCCAGTAACCATTGTTTCCAGTGATAGATAGCATTGCTTTGATCTTCCTTATAATTTATTAACTCCTTTGCTCTTTTATTTGCCTATTTTAGGAAGTAGAGATACAGAAATGGAGAGCAGTCTCTACATTGAGATGATCACAGTCTAGTGAAGGCGATAAAATAATGAACTAATAATGTGCAGATTGCTTTATTAGAGTTACGCAGAGAAGTAGGCACTGGTAACAAGGCACGAATGAGACTTAAGGGGATGGCCAAGAATGATTTCCTGAGAGAGACAGCACTTGAGTTGGGTAATGAAGGCCGAAGAGGCAAGTATAGAAAGGAAAAGAAAGCGTGAGACCTAGTCCACACTGAATCTATGATGTGCAAAGGGACCTGGGCCTGGGGACAAGTGGCTTTCCCAGGTCCAGACGTAGTGTCAGCTTGCGGGAATAAAGGGTTGTGTGGACACATGGAAGCAGGCTAGGTTGGAGAGGGAGGCTGGGAGACAGGTTCGTCCTTCCTAAGGGGGTTGGGCTTAATTTTGCATAAGGCCTGTGCAGCCGCTCAGTTTAGGAACGGCGTGACCCAATTTAAACTTCGAAAGACATCTAGGTGATAAATAAATTAGTGGAAGACAAACGTAGTAATACTAAAGAGTTTAAAAGTAAAAATAATGAATGACAAAGTAAGACAGTGACAGTGGGGATCACTTGGAAGCAAATTAGGAAAACCAATGAATGATACATGAATAGTAAAATAAATGGAAAGTGGAAATGATAATGAATATGAGTATGCTTCACTTTAAAATGTAACACTTTGGGGGGGGGGGCAACAGAAAATGAAGACTCCAAATAATATTCCATTATTTGGGTTTAAGGTATTTGTTATTCTTCATCTATCAAACTCATCTGTATGTGAACATAAGCCCCAAATATGTACTCCAAAGCCAAATGCAAAGGTTTCATCTGAGGTACTTAGGATTAGGCTAACAAACTGTATTTTTCCATAGAGAGTTTTGAATGACTTTCCCGAATGTACACAATAAGTTGGAGAAAGAAGCAACAACAGAGCTTTTTTTTTTCCCTCACCTACTCAAAGTCCAACACTTTATTTCCAAATTAAGATTCAAAATACTTATCTTTTTCAATTAGAAATAACAGTCAGCGTTATACTAGATCCACAGATTTTTAGTTTCATGTTTACTCTGAAACATGAAGACCAGTGAGATATTGTCTCAATTAGGGGACATTTCACATTTTGAGGACTTACCACAAAAGAAAGAAAAAGAATGTGTAGGCTAACAAAACCAATTGAACAACAAATAAAACCAGACACACACACACACACAAATATCACAACTATCTTAGGTGATGAATGTGTTAATCTTGTTCTGGCAATCATTTACAGTATATATCCGTATACCAAAACATCATGTTGTACACTTAAACTTACACAATATTATTTGTCAACTATATCACACTAAAACTGGGGGGAAAACAATTTTTAAAAAATCAAAGAAATAAAAAACCAAGCTGACTTTTTAGTGTTGAACAGTTTCTCCAGTTGTGGTCTATGGACCATCTGTGAGAATTTCTTTCTTTTATCACATACTTACTGTGTGTCAAAAGAATGTCTAAGTATTCTAAAGATAGCTAAGTGTGCAGGAGACTCGACCTTTTCTCTCTAGGGAGCTAACACCTCAACCAATCAGGTAGATGTGATTGCAAGTTTCAGCTTTTTCATTATATATTATATTCAATCTTAAGTGATTTGTTTGCTTCTCGAAACCCCAGATTCTTCATGTTTAATATGAAGAAAATAACCCCTACCTTTAATTTTAGAAATTAAATGAGATAATACATGTGAAAGGAGCTATTATAAACCCAAATATAAATTAGTTCTTAAAGAAATATAAAGTTTTCTTTTTCTGATGGCATAGGATTAATATTCATGCTAGGAAAATTGTATCTGTGACCTGGCTACACAGAAAATGTAAATATTTGCAGTTAAATGGCCATTGTTATTAAGCAGTGCATATGCTCCCATGAAGTATAAATGAAATGATACTTATTTGAGAGTTCAGAAACCTGGATCCCCTGCTGGCATTGCCGCTAAATATAGCTGTGCGACTTTGAACAATAAGGTAAACCATTTTGGGTTTCAATTTCCAGATATGCCAAATGCGGCAGTTGAACTAGATGGAGTCATAAATTCCTTTCTGTATCTGAAACTCCATGACTCTATTTTCCTCTGATTCAATAGGTACCTTTGGAATAAGTCCTGTCAACTTGCATTGTTGTTTAGATTGTTTTTCCTTCTGTTTGCCATGTTTTATAAATATATTTCCTCCTCATCAGTCAGCTTGTAGAAATAACATTTCCACTTCTTACTGCATCATCTGATCTGGCTGTTTGTTTCCGTGGGTCCCGGAGTACTGCCTTTTCTCATCATGTTTGCAGGCAACTGGTAAGACTTAAAATCAGGAAAGTATAACTTCTTAGCCAAAGAAAAATAAGGGTAATTTTTAATGATTCATACAGATTATTGAAAGGTCAGGAACTTGGAAAGTCACGGTCTGTTCAAAGTATGTAAAGAAACAGTAAATACAAGTGTTATCACAAGGATAGAGAAGTTATTTCACATCAACATCATTTACTATGTTGTTGACATTTCTCTGGAAGATAAGACCTCCCACTTCCCATATCTACTTCACTGGCAATCTCTGAAATTCTTGGAACCACAGAAAATAATATTTTCAGTATATAATTTGACTCATGCCATTATTGGAAACTTTTTTTAAATAATAGCAGTCAGTATGTTATTAAATATTAACAGTGATTGTCTTTTACAGGGAAACTTATAAGTGCTTTCTGTTGGAAAATTAGTTTAATTTCTGGTTTTGGTATCGATGTTTATGTGTGTGTGTATTTTTTCATGCAGTGAACACAAATAATGCTTTTAAATTGGGAATGATGAACAAAAATAGATACAGAGGCAGAGCAGCATCAAACAGACTGTCAAACTACAGCGGAAAGGCCGGTGAGGGTTGGGGGGAAGGGGTAAGAGATCAACCGAAGGACTTGTATGCATGCATATAAGCATAACCAATGGACACAAGACACTGGGGGTTAGGGGAGGCCGGGGGAAGGTCAAAGGGGGGGGAAGGAGACATATGTAATATTCTTTGAAATACTTTAAGCAATAAAACAAAATTTTTAAAAAAAACCTTAAATTAAAAAAAAGAATTATAAAGTCAAAAAAATAAATTGGGAATGAAAGTAACTTTAATTTTAAAAATTATGTTAAAATCTGGAGTATGGACGAGTAGGATGCTGTACTAGGAGTTAGGAGAATTGGACTCATATTTCAATTCTGACACTACCTGAGTGATCTTAAGCATTATATTTGTTTTTTAACAAATATAAAAAATTCACCGTTGTAGAGTTTTGTAGCCTGTAGTTTTGAGTATTCTCTCTTTAATGTGAGGTGTCTTGTTTATGGTGTGTGTGTGTGTGTGTGTGTGTGTGTGTGTGTGTGTGTGAGAGAGAGAGAGAGAGAGAGAGAGAGAGAGAGAGAGAAAGAGAGAGAGAGAGAGAGAGAGAGAGAGAGAGAGAGAGAGAGAGAGAGACTGTGTATTTTGGATAATCAAAATCACTTGATACCAAAATATTGTACAATAATTTTTGGATTTTTAATGTTTCAGATTTAAAGTTGGGTTCAACTCCCAGCTCTGAAGATTTGTAATCTGAAGCATTTTCCCACCTTATTTGTAAAATATGATTACTGATACTCAATTGTATGGCTATTCTTTAGGTTTGAATAACTTAAATATGTGTAGTATTTGGCATAAGGTAGGTAGTAACTATTAGCTTTCATAATGGTTAGCAAATTATATTGGACTGAACAACACAGCCTTGACACAAAAGCATAATGAGCCTATAAAGAATTGGGAGTAATATTTCTGCTGAGATTCATAAATTGTTTAGGAAAGATGTTCAACATTAGCATCCCAAAATTATTTTTGAGTACTACTTTGATCTTTTACATTAAGTGTATGTCACCTAAATATAATTATTAAAAATAAAAAAAATATTTATTTGAAGTTTAATAATGGAAGTGGTAGTTTCATTAATCTGTCGTTGCATTATTCAACAGATATTTCTTTCTTAAACAAACAATGAGCAAGCAGACACTAAATGCCAAGTTCTGAAGGACCTCAGGAGGGTTTTGGGATACAAAGATAAATTATGTGGTCTATCTCTCTTGGAATTTTCAGTCTGATGGAACAAACAGACATGTGTGAAGAAATAAGAAAATAGTACAATAGCAGTAATAATAAAGCTAGAAACAAAGTATTTCTACCAGGGAGACAGAAGAAATCCTATCTAATAATAGACAAACATGGTAATTGACTATACCTTTGCTATGCCACCCATTTTCTAATCAGTGAGATATGCAAATTAACAGCCAACAAAGATGGTGGTTTATTTGCATACGTAGGCATGATGCGGCGGAGCAAAGACTGAAGGCGGCTCCGGCCAGACCAGCGAAGGCTTGAAGGTGGCTCCGGCCGGATTGAAGGCCTGGGTCCCAGGTGCTGGAGGAAAACCGGTCCCGGCAGCCAGGGGAAGGGAAGGCCTATTGCACAAATCTTTTCGTGCAACAGGCCTCTAAATTATAAAATGAAAGAATTTACGTTTTAAGGCAGTTCCTTTTGGGAGAGGAAAAATAATTTCCTCTTGAGGACTGTCATATTTGTATGCACATACTTGCCTTTATTCTTTGTGCTTATCATCTTAGCAAAGTATAGTGTGGATGTGTTTTTCATGATGCTCTTTAGCCTCAATGATTGAGATCATTAATAAAAATCCTACCCAATTTCTTAACATGCCTTGCCCTTCATTTTAATTTTTAAAATTCTCCAGGCATGATCTTCTATATGTATTTAAGGAAACTATTAATATCTGAGAAGCTTAATTTTGTGCACTTTATATTAAAATATTTTTATCTATTCTTTAATTATCTAAGATATTCTTTAATTTCTTAAGTCTTGGACAATTGTAATGTACAATAGACTTTTAGGAATATTTCAATATTTTATGTGATGTTCAACAAAAGGCAGAACATTTATCTGGATTTAGCTAGAAGTGCAAGTTTCATTTTTACAAACCAAAAACCAAATCTGTAATCCTATCTAATAATAGACAAACATGGTAATTAACCTTACCTTTGCTACCATTGCCATTGGCTAATCAGCACAATATGCAAATTAACCGCCAACAAAGATGGCGGCTAATTTGCATACTGCAGGCAGGGCGGGACAACGGGAGCTGTCATCCAGGCCCCGTGTGCGACCCCAGGAGCCACCAGAAAGCCAGGCTGCAGGCAAGGCGGCCCCCCGGGACCCAGGAGTCGCCTTGCCTGTGGCCCGTGATCATGATCGGAAAGCCGGGCCACAGGCAAGGTGGCACCCCGAGACCCAGGAGCCACCTTGCCTGCCGCCCGTGATCATGATCATGATTGGAAAGCCGGGCTGCAGGCAAGGTGGCCCCCCAGGACCTAGGAGCCCATCAGCGAGGTCTGCAGGCGAAGCAGCGATCAAGCTATGAGGGCGAGGGTGGAAGGAGCTACAGGAGCAGCTCTGGCTGGAGACTGAAGACTCTGGCTGGAGCGAGGAGCAAAGGCTGAAGACTCCAGCCGCAGTGAAGACTGTGTCCAGAGCAAAGATGGAAGGTGGTGGCCAGAGTGAAGGTCTGGGTCCCAGGTGCCAGAGGACAACTGGTGCTGGCAGCCAGGGGAAAGAAGGTCTATTGCATGAATCTTCGTGCAACGGGCCTCCAGTACTTTAATAAAATAAAAGGAGGGAGGGACCCTGACAATTGAAGAATGCTAAACACTGTAGGTTTCCCCCCCACTTGCTATCCTTATCTGCCATCTTTTCTTACGGGTAAATTTTGACTTTTGAGTGTTTTAATAGATCAGGGTGTTTTTTTAAAATCAGATTTTAGAACTTCTCTAGTTTCCTAATTTGTTCTGAATGAGGATGGTTCTGCTTTCAGAAAACACTAGTCGCCTAAAATAGGTATGTCAGTGAAATCGTTTGTATTTCCTGCTTAATTTTAAATCCAGCTTGAAGGGATGATTTAAAAAATGATTTTTGGTCTATTTTAGTTAGCACCTATGGTTAAAATGCAGCTTAACACATGTTTGTTTTCCTTAGTTCAACTCTCAAAACACACACTGTATCGACTTTCTAATGGAACATCTTTAACATATTGAATAGAACTAACATTTAAAAATAAAGATTGAAGTTACTGTCCAGTGAATCAGAAGATTTAGTGCAGAGCTCACAAACTGACAGCCTGGGGGCCCATCCAGGTAGTAGATTTTGTTGTTGTTGTCTGGCATTGATCATCACTGTCCCATGAGAGGCTGCCCCCTTTAAATAGGGAAACAGATAAGCAAAATTACCCATTTTCCAGAGATATGTTACTCTCTGGTCCAGGGGCCTGCATGTTTTCAGACCTGCTCTAGAGCATTAGCGGTACGCCGAGAAGACTAGAGCGATCAAATACCATTGTAAATAGTTCTCATTTCTCATACACAGAATACACAGAGAAACTGTCGTTGATATTACTATGGCTACCTCTACTCATTTCATTAACTATATCAACTCTCTACAAGCAACTAGATATGACAGAATTTAATACATAGTAGAATAACTAAGTATTTTGAACACTACAATGGAAGCAATTAACAAAGAAATCATTGCAATAGATAATAGCCTTTGAGTTTTAACAATAGTTATGACATTTTTTCAGATAAGAGGCTAGAGTGTCCTGAAGGAGGTCATTTCAGGCAAATATATTATCCTATATAATAACAGCCTAATATGCTAAGTGTCCTGTTGACCTGTTGGCCGTTCAACCAATCAAAGTATAATACGCTAATGATATACAGTGGAGCCTTGACTTACGAGTTTAAATCGTTCCAAGACCAAGCTCGTTAAAGAGCTTGTTAACTCAAATTACTCTGTCAACTCAATGTAAAAAATCGGCCGAGAGACAGCTGGTATCTCAAAAAACTCGTTAGTCGGGACACTCGTAAGTCAAGGCCCCACTGTACTAAGGCTACTCAACTGCTTGCTATGTCGTGCAATGACCACAAGGGGGCAGACGCTCCGACCAGTAGGTTAGCTTGCTGCTGGGTTCTGGCCAATCAGGACTGAGCGAGATGGACTGGACACGCCTGAGCCCTCCCACGGTCCCTCCCTGGCTGGCCAACCTTCTGCATCTCTCCTCAGCCCTGATTGTACACTAGTGGGGTCCGTTGGCCTGGCCTGTGCCCTCTTACAATCCAGGACTCCTCGGGGGATGTCAGAGAGCTGGTTTTGGCCCTATCCTGCAGGCCAGGCCGAGGGACCACAATCTTGCACAAATTTGTGCACTGGGCCTCTAGTCATAAATAAAGGGACACAGATAAGTATGTGGAGTAGTCTGATGTCATTCATATGTAACATAAGTAATGGGGGTTGTATAGAGAAAATTCTGGAAAGTACGGGTAGGGACAAGTTATAAAGCTGTGAACTGACATCACTGAAGATTTTTGGTTAGGACAGTAACATTATCAAATGTCCATTTTAATAAGATGATACCATCCTTGAAACAGAATGAAATGTTGGAGTACTTGTATTAAAGAACTGGTTAGAGCAATATTTTCCAAGATGCATAATAAAGATGCATAGTAAGATTATGTGCAAGAAAATTATGTGCAAGAAATCTTTCATTTTCTATTTAATCCATTCTGTTCTTTATCATTTATTTAAAATTGCTGATAAATGACCCCAACTTTAATTAATGCCACCTATGGGTTTAGCTAATAGTTTGAAAAATAATTAAGAAATTATTATAATGATAGTTCAAAGAAATATGGTGTTGCCTATCAATAGAAATAAAGAATATATTCAGGATAAATATATCGATTTGGATAAATATTCTAAGAGGAATTTTTAGCACTTTGTAATAAATCCAATATGGAAGATTAAATAATTATAGATATCAAGACCTTTCAACCAAGTCCAAAATGTGACTTTCTACTGAAAGATGGCATGAGAAAGATTCACTTAGAATAAATATGATGCCTTGGCCTACCTTATGATAACAAAAAATAAAGCATTTATTTTATCCATGATATGATACTTTTCTGAATGCTTGATTGGTATCAGAATGCCTAAGTCTTCTGGGCATTAAACTTACTGTCTTTCCAGAACCAAGTGTCAAATAAATCATATGTACTAAGTTAGAAGTCATTTCTCTACCTTAGATAGTATTTTTTAAAAGGTAAAAAGAAATCCTATATAATAAAAGGCTAATATGCAAATTGTCCCTTCAACCGGGAGTTCGACCATGGGGCAGGGTGGTGGGGCAGGGTGGCTGGCCAACAGCCCATGGCCCCTCCCCCTGGCTGGCCCTGCCCCCAATCACCCCCACCCTGATTGGGGCGGGCTGGCTGGACCCCACCTGTGCACGAATTCGTGCACTGGGCCTCTAGTATATTTACAATTTGACAAACAAGAAAATTAAATGTCAAGGCAATGGTACTGTGTGACCTGTTTTCTGGGTAATCACTAAAAGTTAGAAAACTCAGATGTTTCCTGCAAACAATGTGATGACCCCGTTGTACATAGTTTATTAACTCCATAAATTGGCAAAGAGAAAAAGTTATGGTTTCTCTGCCATGGTCTTCTGGCATGGATGATTAAAGTTTCAGCCATAATATTTCAGGAATTTTGTTTTATTTTTTTTTATTGCACATCAATTTTTAAGAACATAAACCCATGCTGATTCAGTTTTTCCCTCTATAAAACAGTAACCACTAACTACTCAGTAACTACCCAGAAACCACTGATCAATGGAGTAGTCTAGTTCCCTGATTATGACAAGAGAGCCTAAAAAATACATTCTTTCTTGGTTTCCTACCATCTTGCCTTACATATCCCAGTCATGGATTTTGCCAAGACTATGAATAAGAAATTTCTCACCAACAGTCAGAAATGACCCTTCACACCCTTCAGAAAAATTAAAATTATCCTACTTATTTAATTATAAAGGAAGGATTAAGAGGGTATGCTTAGTATTCATTCTATATGCTATTTCAAGGAACATGACATTTATAATAATTCATAATTTATTTTTTTGAAAAGTAAAACAATCACATGCAATTTCTTAATTATAATAAAGGATAAAATGAATAGCTCATATTTAAATTACTTTGAAAATCCATGTAGTATAACAATATGTTTTTCACAATGCTCATAAAGTTTATGAACTTTTATAAATATATTGTGAAGTTCCAGATAGAGAACAGCAGTTAAAGCTTTTACCTTAAAAATCACTTAGTGCACACAACTACACACTGATATCTAGAGGCTATGAGACCTAATTTTTAATGGAGAGAAATATATTTGCAGATTGTTATCCTTCTGATGTCTTATTTTTTCTTCTTGTGCTTCTCCTGTTATTCCTTTTACCCCTCCTCTATTTTTTATTTTCTTGAAAAATATGTGATGACTTGTAAGTCATCACACCACTCAAAATTAATTGGGACCAAAGGAAAAGAATAATAAATGCTAAGTTTGAGCTTGATTAAAAATGTGGACTCATACCCTACCTTGTTTGGCTCAGTGGGTAGAGCATCAGCCCTCAGACTGAAGGGTCTGGGGTTCAATTCTGGTCAAGGATACGTAACTCGGTCGCAGACTCCATCCCTGACCCATGTTGGGGGCTCATGCAGGAGGCAACCAATTGATGTGTCTCTCTCACATTGATGTTTCTCTGTCTCTCCCCTTCCATTCTCTCTAAAAATCAATGGAAAAATATCCTTGGGTAAAGAGTAACAAAAAAATGTGGACTCAGTGGAAAACTGACTACTAGTATAACCACCTTCCCTGATTTCCCCAACTCTTGCCTTTTCATATGCTAGAGTTAATCATGAGAGTCTAAGGCAGAGGCCTCTGGAGACAAATTTGTATCTTTAGCTAAATTCTTGGAATAATTCTTCACTTTTAGGCCTTACTTTTAATCCATTGCTTTATATCAGAGGAGATGCTTGTATTTTTATATCACATTTAAATTCATTGAAGTCACTAACAGTCCCCCAAGTACTCTCTTAATATTTTGAGATAGTTTCAGTATCCTCTCATTATGTTAAGATCTGAGTTCCAATACTAAAGCATATTTCCCCTTTCAGCAATACCACTTGCTCATATGTAGTTTTTCATAATGGGCACTTCTTATAAGAAATAAATCTCCAAAGACAGAGAAAAGATAAGAAAAATAAAAATGTATTTATTTCTAAATTAAACTCAATTGGTAGACTTTACTTCATATTCTCACCTAAGACAATTTCCTTCTTTTAGGGAAGAGAATATAGTATAATAATTTTGCTGTAGAATTTTTATTTGAATTCATGAGTGATTATGGAAGAGTGAGGAAGGATTGAACCTCTATCTTAGCCAACTAGACTTTCACACCAGACTTGTGAATCAATGAAATCAATGAGATGATAAAAGCCACCGCTATATCACATTCAAATGCAACTGAATTTGTGACCGAATTCTCTAAATTTGTTCTGTGGTCTAGTTCTTACTTTTCATTCACAGGGATTAACTGGTGCACAATACTTAAGAGCTTAAAACCTACCTCTACTACTTACAAGCTATGTCAACTTGTACAATTTACCACAACTCAGTTTCTGTCTCATGGGATCATTATGAGAGTTGCATATATCACATACAAAAGAAATAAAACAGTTTCTGTTTTATCATACTAAAAGATCTTTGCTACCTTATATGTAAACTATTTCAAAGTTCTAATTGTAGAGCCTAATTCCCTTGCATACATGTCATATTCTTCTCTTATTGGGGTGATACTGGTTAACAAAACTATACAGGTACACAATTCTACACCATATCATCTGTACACTGTATGGTGTGTTCATCACACCAAATCATTCTTCTTAAGTATACTAGGCCAAATTTATGAGCTCCTAAAGTTTTCACATTGCCTATTATATCAGATTTATTCAAGATGTTATGAAATCAACCATCAAATCAACCATTCTAACCCTAGTTAGTTTCCGGGGTGCCTAAATTCCAAAAAAAATGGTTTATTAAATGGCCTATAAATAATCTTTCTTTCCACACTGTTGCTCAGTAAGTTCTTCCTATTTGACATGCTCTTTAAATTGTTTGATTGCTTTTCTTTTGACTCTCACAATAGGTCGTAAGAGGAAAGAGCATGTAAAAATGATAAACATTAGCTAATATTTATTACTAACTCTAAGCAATCAATTCTGAGGATATTTAGATATTTTGTTCCTTTTTCCTCCCATTATCATTCCAATCAGTGTTAATAGATTCAATTATAGAAAAAGTTTGATCTCAGAGAGGTTATATAACACCTAGTATATGTGAGGTCACATAGATTGGAATGTGAAGACCAATGCCCACATAGCTACTAATTAAAAGATGGCTGAGGGCAGAAACTAAGCTAAATACCTGTTATTCCTTAAAGTGAGCCAAATTTGGATATTTTTAAATGCATATTTAACATTTTATTTGATTAAGCATAATATACCCATTTCTTGGCATCCCTTCCCCTTCAGCCCTCCAAAAAACTGTTATTAAATAATATGTGTGCAGGTGTAGCAGATTTGCCCAGTGATTCCATTTTGGTTTTGACTGAAATGTGGGAATGGCATAGTCTAACATATTCCTGAGTATTCAGATCTTTATATTTTAGAATGAGCTTGATTTTTTTTTCATTCTGTGATTTTCCTAGAAATAATATGACACTGTTCTTCCCAATCTTGCCAGTAATGTAAACAAATCTGGATTTGTGAAAAAGTTCCTTTCCTGTTTAGTCAGTTGTTTTCATGAAATGTGTCCTTAGTATTTATTTCTGTCAAGCTTAGGATTTTATTGATATTTTACCATCAAACATAAAGTGTGATGTGAACATTTTTGTGTTCCCCAACCATACTGAAAATGCAAATCTTCAACATAACATTTCATCTCTATTTCTTACACACTGTGTAAGAAATAGCATGCCAATTCACTTCATATTTCAAAATGACCTAAATTAGAGAGTTTACCCTTTTCCCAACATTTTGAAAAATTTTCCTCAAGAGATCTGAAGTATAAATATTATTTGCATATTTAATATACTCAAAGCCCCTTGTTTAATAACTGCTCAGGATTTGGGGAGTGTTTATGGCTAAGTTGTTTTATATAATATGCTTAAATCCTGGGAGTCTGAGACTGGAACCTGAAACTAAATGGTAAAGTACTCTTTCTCCTACAGGAAATTGGGGTGAATGATGAACATATAAACATTTCCTCTGACTCTGAAAGAAATCACATGTGTAAGTTATGTCATTTAAAACTTCCGTCCTGGAGTGATTCTAAAGTAGCTGTGCTTGTTCTTTTATATATACTACTAGTGGCCCGGTGCACGAAATTCGTGCACGGGAGGGTGTCCCTCAGCCAAGCCTTCACCCTCTCCAATCTCGGATCCTTTGGGGGATGTCGACTACTGGTTTAGGCCTGATCCCAGGATGTCCGACTGCTGGGATTGGGTCTAAACTGGCAGTTGGACATCCCTTTCACAATCCTGGACTGCTGTCTCCTAACCACTCACCTGTGTGCCTGCCTGATTGCCCCTAATTCATGCACGGGAGCGGGGAGTTCCTCAGCCTGGCCTGCACCCTCTCCAATTTGGGACCCCTCAGGGCTGCTGGCACCTAACTGCTCACCTGCCTGATGGCCTGATCCCTCTAACTGCTCTCCCCTGATGGTCTGATACCCTTAACTGCTCTCTCCTGCCTGCCTGATCACCTCTAACCGCCTCTGCCTCAGCCCTGCCACCATGGCTTTGTCCAGAAGGACGTCCGGAACCTCGTCTGGAAGATGTTCAGTCTAATTAGCATATTACCTTTTTATTAGTATAGATGCCACCTTGCCTAAAAATGCAGGTTGTTTGCAGGTTTTCCCATCATGGAAGGAGAGTCCACAGTAGCATCCTGGGTTCTGACCAGGGCTTATGCACTCGTGCTTTATCTCAGCAGATGAGATTCCTAGAAGACTCTTGTTTGTACCTTGAACATTTCTATTGATTTTGCCAAATCATCCTCCAAAAATGTTGAATCACTTTAAACTCCCACCAGCAACCATGCATGTGCCCTCTGTCCTACTTTGATGCCAGTATCATTGATTTCCCCCTAGAAGCTTCCCTCCCCTCAGCCGGGACTGCTTGGCACTTGAGCCAAACTCACTGTTCAGCCCGGGACTTGATTTCCCGAGATAGAATTATGGAGGAGGAAAAATAGTTTTCCTCTACCCTTCTGAGTTCTTAGCGGAGGCCCCTGTAATGAAAGACAGATTACCAAGAGAAAAACCAAAGTTCATTAACATGTGTACCTCATGTATATGTGGGAGATCCCAGGGAAAAATGAATAACTTCCCAAAGTAGCTTAGAATCCAGGTTTAAATACCTTCTTTCTAGGGAAAGGGGGCGGGATATGTAGGCCTCTTAGAGGAGAGTACATGATTTTTAGGAAAGATGTATGGGGGTGGGGGAGATAGTTTGTAACAAAGTTTGGATGTGATGTCAACTTCTAGTCTCCTGTCCTGTGACAGGAGTCAGTCTTCACTGGCTGATGGCACTTTTTCCATCAAGGGAACCTTTTGTGGGGTCCAATTTTAGGCAGATCAGGAGACTTAAGTGAAAACCTCTCCTTGCATTTGCTGTTTTTCAAGCATCTGCAGGTCAAGATCGTCAATATAACAACATGGCATATGTTGGGGTGGTCTGTTCTCTGGTCTTCAGAATAAACCCACAAAAGCTTGTTTCCTCTCTTAGATAATTTGCCACAGTAGCGTTATTCCCTGTAAACAGTATTCTGACCAGTATTCCGATCACTTCCTGGGAGTGATCATAACATACCCTGTGCTTGTAGAAAGGTGTGGGCCATATCACTAAATAATCAGGGTCTGTTTTCTCATCTTGTGGAAAAGGAGATAAAGTTATGATAGTTTATCTCCCTTTCCACAGGTTTCCTGCCGGTTTGTGTCTCTGGTGCAGCCCCAGTGGCCCCAGCGCCTCTGCGGCCTTGGGGTTATGGGCTGCTGGGTGCAGGTCACCCTGAGGGCTGTGTCTCTGCTCCTCCAACCCCAGCGCCAAGGCGGGGCTTGAGGCTGCTGGGTGCTGCACCCCCTGCAGAATGTGTCTCTGCTCCTCTGACCCCAGCACCGAGGCAGGGCTTGGGGCTACTGGCCGCAGGGACCCCTGAGGGCTGTGTCTCTGCTCCCCCAACCCCAGCGCTGAGGCGGGGCTTGGGGCCACTGCCTGCCGGGTCCCCTGAGGGCTGTGTTTCTGTTCCTCCTACCCCAGTGCTGAGGCAGGGGCTTGGAGTGGCTGGGTGCTGGTCCCATTCCGGGTTGTGTCTCTGCTACTCTGACCCCAGCGGCCCCAGCGCCTCTGGGGCCATGGGGCTTGGGGTTGCGGGCTGTGTCTCTGCTCCACAACCCCAGGGCGAGGCCGGGCTTGGGGCGGCTGGGTGCGGCCCCCCTGCGGCCTGTGTCTCTGCTCCCCCAACCCCATGGCTGAGGTGGGGCTTGGGGTTTCTGGATGCGGCCCCCTTGCGGCCTGTGTCTCTGCTCCCCCAACCCCAGCGGAGGTGGGGCTTGGGGTGGCTGGGTGCTAGCCCCCCTGCGGTCTGTGTCTCTGCTCCCCCAACCGCAGCGGAGGCGGGGCTTGGGGCTGCTGGGTGAGGCCCCCCTGCAGCCTGTGTCTCTGCTCCCCCAACCCACCGGCAGCGCTGACCAAACAGGCCCAGAGGCCCTCCACCAGCGGGTTGAGGCAGAACGCCTGCGTCCTCACCAGGCTTCCTCTGCCACTTGGAGCCTATGTATGCAAATTAGCCACCATCTTGGCTGGCAGTTAATTTGCATATCGTGCTAATTAGCCAATGGGAAGGGTAGCGGTTGCACGCCAATTACCATGTTTCTCTTTTATTAGATAGGATGGCCTAGGACCGTGGTTCTCAACCTGTGGGTCGCGACCCCTTTGGCAGTCGAACTTTCACAGGGGTCGCCTAAGACCATCCTGCATATCAGATATTTACATTACAATTCATAAATGTAGCAACATTACAGTTATGAAGTAGCAACGAAAATAATTTTATGGTTGGGTCACCACATGAGGAACTGTATTTAAAGGGCCAGACGGTTGAGAACCACTGGCCTAGGACATATTTCTTAACCACTTTGACCTTAGTTTCTCATCTTCAAAGTGGAGTTAATCCTACTTACCTCAAAGTGTTGGGAAAAGTATTGGTTTCAAGTCAATTGGGGGCCTAATACCCTCACCTTAAGAAAGTCAGAAAGACTGATAGATTGCACGTTTCACCATCTCCTAGCAATTTTGAGGGGGTAACCACAAAACCTAAAACACCCAGGTAACAGAGAGTGTTTATTCTCTTGGTTCTTCAAGCTCAAAAGTAAGATGAGAGTAGATAGGAACCATAAGCTTCCTCTGGGAGCAGAAAAGAGAAGAGGCTATCTCCCTTTCCTGGTTGGTTGACAAATGTGGTTCCATTGGTAACAATGGTTTGGGCTAAGGGATTTTAATGCTAGTACAGAGAAACACACAGTGGAGTTGGTGTTGGTCAAAAGAGACATTAACTAGTAGTGAGGAAGAATATAATTTATTCTGCAGTACACTCAGTTTTGTTTTCTTCTCACTTAATCTATGTTATATGTGTAAAGAAGTAATTAACAACCTTCTATATCACAGTGCATGCTGTTTTACCTCAGTATTGTGGATGACTAGTCCTGTAGGTAGCACAGATGTATAAGATGCACCATGGAATGATTAAAGACGTGGCTAAATCAATGAGAATTATCTTACTGATATTACTAATAATAACCAAAAATATTGTATTTTGGCCAGGTTATATCACTGTAAAAAATTACTATCAAATAGTAAGATAGCTGGAAGAGTTCTGAACATATGGTGCAGTATTTTCAGAGTGAACTCTCAAAAGAACTGTTGAGCTATTGAGAAAAGAACTTCTCAGTTGCTTAGACTGTTGAACTATAACATAAGGAGAGTGCAGGGAATATCAATAAATATAAGAGATATGTCTTCCTAGGGAATTCTGTGATCTTGAGTTATTATACATGAAATAAGCATTTCTTTCCTTATAAATTAAATGAATTAAAATTAAAGTGAACGTTAAAAATTACATAGCCTTGAAATAAACAAAAGTATCTTCAATTCTGCATAGAAGGAATGTTGAAAGGCAATCACATCTAGTGTGAGATCATAGAAGAAATTTCAGAGGTCTAAATTACAAGAGGACCTAGCTGCATCTCTTCAGGATTTTCAGCAATGATGGGAAATAAATAGAAAATTAGGCAGCTTAGAATAAACAGGGAGTTTGGATAATGTATATATATCTTCAGGTTTTTAAAATGTCTGAAACTAGTTGGACAGTTAAAATTTAATTTGGCTAAAGAAATAGAGCTTAAATATATTAAATATTCTTATGCACTTAGTACTTTTGACTCACAAAATCCATCGTTTATAAGTTGTCCACTCTTCAATTTTATGAGATTAAGAATAACATCTAAAATAATGTGTTACTTCATAAATGCTTGCTACACATTCTGGGCACTTTTGAATATTGTGATCCCTATGATTTAAAGAAAGGAAGATGAAGTACATGTGATTGGAAATCTATTCATAATCTTGCTCAATCAGCAGTATTGCTACTAGTATCGGTATGTGGTTCGCAACAAGCCTACTGAATTGCTGGAGTACAACACAGCTGGTTGCTTATTCTGGCTTGCTTAATGCTTGCCCTGATTATGTAGCGTTCAGCTAAATATATGACTAAATATCTGACTCAACCATAGAGTACTTAATTTACTGGCCACATGTGAGCATGATGTTAATCTTTCCTTCCAATGAAAAATTAGACATAGTCACCCCAAGGAAAATGAACCTGTCGAACTCCTGGAGCCAGCATAGATTGTATTTTACTATGTGTCCTTCTGTCATGCTATTTCCATCCCCCGCAAAGCTTGGTTGGGCTGTGCTTAAGACATAAAAACTTTACAATAAAACTCATGTGGATGAATTACTCTTTGATCTCTTTGTTCCCTTTTGTTAGCACCACAGTCATTTAACATTCCTTGATTGCATCAACTATGTTGTTTTGTTTCCTGGATCAACCCTATTCTCCAGAAATGTTCTTCGGTTAGTTTCCTTTGCCTCCAAGGTGGAAAGTACCTGATTTTCAATATCCAACTTTATGGATGAATGTCTTTCTAGCTCTGAAATTATACCTGGCCAGATTATCATGTTTCAGAAAAAGTGGGTGTTAGAAAACTTGGGGTGGAATAGCTTTTAAATATGTGATAAGAAAAAGTAATGAAAAGCATAAAGTAATTAAGTGATTTTTTTTTTCCTGAGAAGATAATTCAGTAGAATGTTATTTTTATTCTCGTAAACTGGGTTGGCTTGGATAATTTTTATAAGTGTAGAGAAAGTGAAGTATAGGTATTGTTTTTCTATAGTGGGAATCCTCTGAAAAGAATTGCTGAGGAATTGTTGTAGCAGGAAGATATATTTGATGCTATCTTTCCTGACAGGAACATGTTAACTGTAATATAGACAAGCATTGCCTATTTTTTATCTATGGAAGTAGAAGTATCTGTAATAAAGATAATAAGAGCACATTTTCCCCCACAGTGTCTAAATTCATCTTATAATCTGCTTGCTTAGAATTTTAGATTATTTTTAAAGCTGGTGTGGAGTACATTTTAGGACCTCAAACTTCACCATGTCCTCGGTCTTCCATGAGTTCCATTGTAAGATGCTCACTTTGGTTTCTGCTCACATGTAGCTGTTCTTTTCCAGGGCAATCCCATCCATAACATTCTGACTGTGGTGGGGATGAATAGTGTCTAATATCAAATAGTGCATGGATCATGGATAGAGACAAAAATACCCTCTCATAATATAGTGGGTGTATTTAAATATGCATAACTTGAAAATATTCTTTCTAAATAATATGACGTATCAATTTTTATTTGTTTTATCTCAGTAGCTCATCTTTGATAACAGACTTTGCTTAATTGTGTAAGATGAAAGATATTTGTTGTGATAGCTAAGTGTTTTTAGAAATCTAAGAAGTAATAATGCATATTAATTAAAAGAGATAAGAAAGGATACATAAGCCAGTATTTTTAATGGCAGAGCACACACTTTACTCTTTAATTAAATTTATCTGGCTTAAGAATTTAATGAATATGGCTAAATGCATAAAGAAGAGAAATGTGAGAAATTTTCATAATGCAGTCAAATCTGTAAAATGCAGAAAGGAGAAACCATTCTATTTTTCCTTCCCTTGAAAGGCTGATATGAGGAGAGAAAAAGAAAAGAAGGAGAATTCTGTGTGTCTGTGTCTATGGGTGTGTGTGTATGCTTGTGTGTGTTTTCATGAAGGTGTACATTGAATAGATTCAAATTATTTTTTTTCCAAATTAGCAAAATCTTGTTTGCTACAAATCTAATTTTTCACTAATCAAAGGTAATTAAAATTTACCTTTCCTAAGAGGTAAAGTACTTTAAAATAAAAGACTATTTTCAAGTAGTCAAAGATCTATGTCACAGAATCAAAATATCATCACAAATTGGTTGAATGCCAAGTTCAAGGTACTTTCCTAAACTTGTAATACAAGAGTGAAATCAGCATACAAGAACAGACCCAGGCGCAGGCACTTTGCAATATCCTGGAACTTCAGATGTGAGAACAGGTCAGCCAATTCTGACCTCCCCCACAGTGGGCAAGTCTTCTGTTAACAGGGAAAACAAGCATTTTGAGTATGTCCTCAGAGAAACAGAAAGGTATTTGTCTCTATAGCAGGGCTTTTCTGCATTATTTAACATCTCAAAAATGCATATTAAATATGATTACTCCATTTTTCTTACCTTTGTTTCCCATTTAGGCCCCTAGAAGGCAATTATAGACATGTTTATGAAAAATGCTATAAGGAATTACAGTTTTCCCTTAACCTTAGAATACAAAAAACCATTGTCACTTACTTATGTTTATAAAGTTGTTGACATGACTTAAGCTTGAGGAGTGGTGCAGATTGGGAGATCAGGTTTTACTTACTTATAGGACAGCATGTGATTAGGTTTCCCACCTGCATGGCGACAGCCAAACTTACCATCATAAATTCACCTATTAGGAATTCACATTGTATGATTTTATGGCGATTACAGCAAAGAGTATCCTTAGACAGCAGGTTGAATTCATGTAAGTGACAATTTGAGCCCTACCCTAGGAGTGCACATCTTTATTGCAGAAAATTCCTGATGCGTGGTGATTTATTGAAAATGTAATTTTCCCAGATTTTTTTTCCTACCTGGTTAAAATAAAAACTATGCTCATTTCTCATTCTTCTTTTCAAGCATATCATTTTAGAAGTAAATGTTTCATATTTATTTCTCACTTTTCCATTAATTTTTCCCTCTTCAGGTGTAATCTAGCCCCTGTGGTGGAGTTTGCTGCAGATGTGGGAACTAAATCAGATTTTATTACCATGAATCCATCAGTTGTGCAAAGAGCATTTGGAGGCTTTCGGAATGAGAGTGACAGAGAAAAATTTGTGCACAGACTTTCCATGCTGAATGACAGTGTCCTTTGGATCCCTGCTTTCATGGTCAAAGGAGGAGAGAAGCACGTGGAGTGGGTTAATGCATTAATACTTAAGAATAAACTGAAAGTGCGAACTGCCTATCCATCATTGAGACTTATTCATGCTGTCAGAGGGTAAGTGTCTGGAAAGGACCAGTCTGTCCTTGGCACAATGGAACACATAACTAAACCTTTTCCCTCGGCAGGTAGGAGCCTCCATAAACTCTCCCAGGGGGTATATGTTTTCATTATTGATAATGGCTACTCAATGTGGTGGTTCCATGGTGTAATGGTTAGCACTCTGGACTCTGATAATGGCTACTCTATTCACCAACTTGACTTTTATTTATATGCTATAATATTTAGTTTATTCTTTTTCTTGAAAAGGCAAATATTTGAACTTGGCACTTACATATGTCTGCTCATGAACAAACTACTGATTTTTATACTTTTCTGTGTTAAAGAATAGTGAGCATTCTTAGTAAAATTGATAAAACTTGGGTAATAAAACAATGGAAGTGCTAAGTGGCTAGTGGTGCTATTGTTGAAGCATACATGTTAAATGTATTTAAGGAGCAGTTAAGACCCATTTGTAGCTAGGAGGCCTACTGGAGATAGAGAAACTGGCTGAAATAATATTCCTTAATGTTTTCCCCCAAAAGTTACAGATTCTATTTTTATGAATTAAGTTAACATTTCCCTTTTATTTATTAACTCAAATGCAGAAGAAAAACCTAAGAAATAGACTCTTGTTTAAAAGTGGCCAATCACCAAAAGGACAAATTTGTGTGATATATATAACACAAAGATAAGCAATAATGTGTGTTTATTGAACTTTTACTGAGTGTCAGGTGCTGTAGATACAAAAATAAAACAGTACTTACCACTGCTTTAAGGAACTCTGGGCTTATGGTGGAATCAGAGGCATGCACAGTTGACTAGGACATAAACAAATGTTAAGGAGGTATGTTGTCAAGAGTGTAGAATTTGTCCCTCAGATTAACAAATAAGTCTTAAAAGTCGGACACTTGAACTAGACCTTAAAAATAGAATAACAATTGTCGGAAGAGAAAAAGAGACAACCAAACAAAGAAATGCTATGGCATCACTAGAGCAAACTGAGGCAGGAAATGATTAAGTACACAGTACACTTGTGGAGTATTGTGGAGCATTGTACTACAGAGTTGGAAAAATTACTTGTGTTCTGGTTGGGAAGAGAATCAATTTTATCCTGCATTAAGCACAGTTAGCTGTGTGCATTTAGGAGAGTAAATCTTGTAACTTCAGACTCTGCATTGGCAAGAAGAGGTGCTAGAGGAATGAAAACCAATTAGGCTTTTTGACTAATTGAACCATAAATTGATAAAAATGTAGGGCAGAATCAGTGGAGATGGAAAGGAAGGGCAAGTCAGGGGACCAACTGAATACAGTGGATAGAAGTCCTAAAAGAAAGTGGTTAACAGCCCCAGAGTTAAAAATAGTTTTCTCCATCTACTATAAGTGGGCCTGGGCTAGTATTTTCCTTTTGTTTTGTTACTGAGATACTCCCCTCAAAGATTTACCATTTCCTTGTTCTGTCTAAAGATAGTTTCTTGGATTGTATTATTCTGTGAACAATTGCATTCTTATATTGGATCATGTTTATTCAACACTTTCTCTTGATGTTTGACACAAAGTTTCAACAAAATGAGATAAAAATATGCCCATTTGGAGGAAAAGTATTTTTTTACGTTACAAAGATTTCTGTTAATTACAATTTGAAAAAAAAAACAATTTTCTTTTTATATAATGTGTTCTTAACAGAATCACTTAATAATGCATTGTGCTAAGACTATATACATTCTTTGAGATGTCAATGTCGAGTATCATTTGATTCAGAGAAAAACTTAAAATATGCTGCTTTACGCATGCACACGCTCTGACACATACAGTCACCACTCATTAAGATTCAAAAACAAATGTTTTGAAGTACTTCCTGAGTATATGAAACTAATTAGAAAATCCATTACTCTGAATTAGTAATTTTTAATCGACTATTTTTACAGCATTTTTAGGTTCACAGCAAAAGCAAGAGAAGGTTACAGAGATTCCCCATATATCCCATGCCTCCCTCTCCAAACACACATAGCTTCCCTCATTATCAACATCTTTCACAGTTATACATTTGTTAAAATTGATGAATTTTCATGGAAAGTTATTATCACCCAATGTCCATAGTTTACACTGCAGTTCACTCCTAGTTTGAACATTCTGTGGGCTTTGGCAGATGTATAATGACATGTCGCCATCAATAGAGTATCACAAAACAGTAGTTTAACTGCCCTAAACAATCCTCTCCGCTCAGCCTATTCACCCCTTCTTCACCATTAATACATGGCAAGCACTGATCTTTTTGTTGTCTCCATAGTTTAGCCTTTTCTAGAATGTTATATGTTGGAATCAGATAGTATGTTGCCCTTTTATATTGGCTTCTTTTACTTAAAATATGCTTTAAAGATTTATCCTTTGTCTTTGCATGGCTTGAAAGCTCATTTCCTTTTAGGGGGGAATAATATTCCATTATCTGGATGCACCAATTTATATATTCACTCATCTGTTGATTCCAAGTTTTGGCCATCATGAATAAAGCTTCTGTAAGCATCTGTATGCAGATTTTTGGGTAGACATAGTTTTCTAGTCATTTGGATAAATGGCAAGGTATGATTGCTGGATCTTGTAATAAAAGTATGTTTAGTTTTGTAAGAAATTTCTAAACTGTCTTCCAAAGTGTCTGTACCATTTTTACATTCCCACCAATAATGAATGTGAATTCCTGTAGCTCCACATCCTCACTGGTATTTTGTTTTCCCAGTGTTCTGGATTTTGGCTATTCTAATAGGAATATAGTGATATTTTGTAGTTATTTTAATTTGCATTTCTCTGATGACATATGATATCCAGTGTCTTTTAATGTGCTTATTTGCCATCTATATCTTTTCTTTAGTGAGATGTCTTTTAAGGTCTTTGACCCATTTCTTAGTCAAGTTGTTAGTTTTCTTGTTGAGTTGTATATATTTAGGATAACTGTTCTTTATCAGATATATATTTTGGACATATTTTCTCCCGGTCTATGACTTGTCTTCTCATTCTCATGACATTGCCTTTTGTAGAATATTATTTATTATTTTTAATGAAATCCAGGTTATCATTTATTTCTTTTATAGATCATGACTTTTGTATTATATCTGAAAAGTCCTTGCCAAACACAAAATTATGTAGATTTTCTTCTATGAGTTATCTTCTAAGAGTTTTATAATTTTGCATTTTACATTTATATCTGTAGTCTATTTTCAGTTAAATTTTTTGAAAGACGTAAGGTCTGTGTGTAGATTCATTGTTTTGTATGACGATGTCCTGTAGTTCCAGCGCCATTTTGTTGAAAATAGTGTTTTTACTCCATTATATTATCTTTGCTTCTTTGTCAAACATTAATTGACTATATTTGTGTGGGTCTGTTTCTGGGCTCTTTACCTATTTTGTTGATCTGTTTGTCTATTTTTCACCAACACCTAGTAGTCCTGATTACTGTAGATTTATAGGAATTCTTGAAGTCAGGTAGTGTCTGCTGACTTTTTCTTATTCATCAATATCCTGTTGACTATTATGGGCTTTTTGCCTTTCTGTAGAATCTTTGGGATTAGTAACTTTGTTCTTTAGATTTTGGTTTATATTTCTCAGTTTACCACCAGTAACAAAACACAAAATAAGAAGCATGGTTCAAATAGGGCATTTTCAATTAATTAGAGTCCAGGTAGGATTATGTATTTATTAGCAACAATGAATTCATATGGGCTTTTTACAGATATGTTAAACTTTTAATAATTAGTTCATCAGACTCTCCTTTTACGTTTTGTACACGTTTCTTCCTTATCTTTATAAGTATAAACTACTTCACTAATTTCTAAGCATTTTATTTCAAAGAGCAAGACCAAACTTCTGACTGCTGGTGGTGATATTAATGGTATGCTTTCTTTTTATTACTGTGCTTTAGGTGTTTTTGACAAGACTTATCTTGAATTCTCCAGAAACAACTTATCTTGCGACTTTCCTGGTCATGTATCTAATTACACATTCCCCCTGAAATGTCAAGTGATTGAGTTCTAAACTGTAGCCCAGGAAATAAAAAGTAGCTGTAGAGATGCCTTTCACATTTCAAATACTTTGGAAATTCAAACACATGGTGTATGTGAAAGGTAATTTCACTTATATAATTAATAACATATTAGTGCATGTAATGTTGCATTTTGTCATAATGTTTGTAGTCTGTGCAGCTACTAAAACGCCCAAAGAAAATAAGGAAGTGATGAAACAAGAGTCACAGGATAAGAAAACAAGAGCAAAATTCCCAAAGTTCTGTTCTTTATGTATCTGTTTTTCATCTCTCTGAAATGGCGTGGTTAATACAATGCAGTAAAATAGTTGAGAGAGTTTCATATCCTCTGCCGATCACTGGAGTTTGTTGTCTCTCATAAAAGGTTTAGAGTACTCTACATACATTTTAAGGTGCATATAATCACCATGTTGAAAAAGCCTTTCCACGTACTGCAGCTACAAGTAGAAAGTTTAAGCTGTTTGGAAAGCAAAGTTTCTTGAACAGAATGGGAATCATTTAAGTAGTTTTCATTTTGTTAAGCTTCATTATGTAAACTTTTTCCTCTCTGAAAATTATGATGGCTTACTAATTTTAAACATCCATTCATTTGCAGGGTTTTTTGAAAAGCTCTAAAAATATAACTATCAATCTTAAAACTCAAAGAGATTCTTACATGATATTTTAATATATGGCCATTCTTCCCAAGCCATATTAAGTGAAGCTGGAGGAAAAAATATAGATATAGTCTAAGTTTTAAAACAGTCAACATAAGGAAAGGGTAATTTAATAGGGACAAATAAAAGATATAATTTCAGCCCTAGCTGGTTTGGCTCAGTGGATAGAGCATTGGCTTGCGGACTGAAGGGTCCCAGGTTCGATTCCAGTCAAGGGCACATGCCTGGGTTGCAGGCTCGATCCCCAGTAAGGGGGCATTCAGGAGGCAGCCAATCAATGATTATCTCTCATCACTCATGTTTCTCTCTCTCCCACTTCCTTCCTCTCTGAAATCAATAAAAATATATTTAAAAAAGATATAATTAAAAATTTAAATGTATCAATTGGTTTGGGATTGCAAGCTTCTCATTGGTATTCTTCAGAAGCCCTACATGTCTACTTATTTTATTTTTTAAAAAATATTTCTTGTAAAGAATGGAACAATTTTCATAATATTTTAAGTGTGAGGAAGGGATTTTGAAACTATAAACTGACTCATTGAAACTTTAAAAATTTTATTATAATATATAAAAATTATCTAACCCATAATATAATATACGATTTTAAATTATTATGTAAAACATTAAAAAATATTTTATAACATATCATGTTAATCAAAAAATATCTATTTTTATAATTAATATTTGATTCATAATAACTAGGTACTGTTGTGTTTTTTTAGGGATGGTTGTATTTAATTTCCTAACTTTTCACACGGTAGCAAGAATAAAACAAACACAAAAAACACGAATAGTTTAAAAAAATAGATCCTCAGTTCCACTATCAATTGCTATAGATAATTACTTAAGAATTCTCCCAGGAACTAGCCTGGCCAATGTGGCTCAATGGTTTAGCAACAACCTATGAACCAGGAGGTAATGGTTTGATTCTGGTCAGGGCCTATGCCTGGGTTGTGGGCTTGATCCCCAGTAGAGGGTGTGCAGAAGGCAGGTGATTCTCATCATTGATGTTTTTATCTCTCTCCCTCTCCCTTCCTCTTTCTGAGATCAATAAAAAGCATATTTAAATTTAAAAAATTCTTCCATGAGATAAATAAATGAGTATATTTTTAAATTATGTTTTACATAACTAAATATTTGTAAATTCTTAGTTGTATATTAGAATCATATGCACACTTATGCAATTTTTTTTGAAGTTTGCACTTTAGGGACTTTGCTCTTATCGTTCTCATCTTCATTCCTCTATTTCTTATTATACTGCTCTTATCTCTATTAAGATATTTATTTTTAAGAGCTTAATTGATTTAAACTTTATATTTGTTTACAATCAGTCCTGGAAAAAATATCTGAACATTTATATTTGGATCCTTTGCCCTCTGGCAATTATTATGACTATTACTAAACTATTTAAAATAAATCAATTATTTTTAATGTATATGACCCATTAGTTTTATTATTTTAATTCTACTGTAACAAAAATAATGTATGTGTCCTATTTTGTCACCATATTCTAACTAATAATTTGTTTTAATATAATTGACTCTACTCATCAAATTAATAAGCTTGTACTTTGTATTAATCAAGACAAACATGATTGAAAATTCACTGGTGATTATTGAGTTTGGTAAAAGTAGATATGTTCTGTGATGTCATTATTATAGTCATTCTAAAGTTATCCAACAATTTTATACGCTAATATCTTCAACAAAATGAATTTTAAGGACAAAATAAATTGAGTGAATATAGATTTTTAAAATTTTGGTACAAGTTCTACTTGTGACATTTGTTCTTTATCTTTTAGTGGAGAATACATATTTATCCTTTTTTAAATATTTGACAAATATTCCAGACGTTTTTTTATTTGAAGGATAATTTAACAGTTATAATAAATGTGCAAGTGTGAGATAAATTGACCACATAACTGCTTTAAATTTTCTTGGAATTAAGAATTTTCATTTGAAATGCTTGATATGCCCCTCATGACCTACAGCAGTGCTTCTCAAATTAGTTTGCAGATATATATTGCAGAGTGTGAGGAAATGTTCTTATTCTCTTTAAAAAATGTTTTTACATTGATCCAAACTGAGAATATTTGCTTACAGAATGTTCAATAATCTTTTAGGAGTTTGATTTCCAAGGATGGTAGACCAAAAAAAAACAAACAAAAACAAAAACAAAAAAAACAAAACAAAACAAAAAGCACCTTTCCTATTCTGACTATAGACAAGACTATTTTCAATCTTGAGTCTCAAATATGTATCTTTTAAAATGTGGATATTGACATAAATAATCATTTGGATTCCTTTGGGCTTACAGTTTTACTGGTTCTGTCCTTTGTTCTTACTAAAGTGCATATTCAAACCACCACAATAAACATTTGTACTTGATTTTCATAAACATCTTCAAAAATGTCTTCTCTATAACCTAAAGAAAGTTCATTTAACTTTTGATCATCACAGTAATAGAGATAGCTCACTAAAATATTCCTACTTTCAAGTAATATCTCTTGGAGTTTAAATATTCTTAATATTTTTAATACCATAATTTAACTAACCCACCCTCATCTGAACGTTTACTGTTGATAGTAAAAGATACACATACTACCAAATGTATATAAATAGATATAGAAAATATAGGCACATATGTTTGTTATGATGCTACATAGTCTATTGATTTTATTCTTTCTTTGGATTTCTGCAATTATGAAACTTTAAAAATCATAACTGTTTATAAATGGAAATTATGGAAAATTATTTCTCAACTAGTATATGTTACATATATGAAAAATAAAAATAGTACATACATATGCTGTATATATACATAATGTATATTTAATATTTAATGTACTATTAATATTTCATATATACTCACAAAGTACATAATATAATGTTATATATATTTATAGAAAATATAAAATATGAATAGTGTGTATATATTCCATACAAGTTGTTTTGTTAGACCTTTTGCACATTAGACACAGTATCAATAATACACTGACTTTCCTTATAATTATGACATATTGTTGATTTATATTCAGTTTGTTATCACTTGGGATTTTCAAAAGTTGAGTTTGTTGTACTTAATATGTAGCAAAAGTCTCATATTTTATATTTATGTTGTTGGTATTTGTTGTGCTATCTTGAACTTATTCCTAGTAATTTCATTTTGTGTTGGGAGGATAAGCATTTTTTTGCACTATTACTGTGACTACATAATTTTTTAGTTATTTCATTTTATTTAGAATATAAGATAAGATTCTAATTAATCTGCATATTTCACAAATAGTATACTTATTTCTTCATTTTTGCCATTAAATAAAATTATGTTGAATAATGGGCTATCACTTAATATACCCTCCTAAATTTCCCAGGGTTTTGCTGGGTTATTGATGTTTTCTTATGGCATGCAGCCAGTAAACTGGCTAATTCACAATTAATGATTAAGGTCATAATTCCTAGCTTGTGGGTATAAATGTAAGCAGAAATAACAAGCCTTAGAGAAATCAAATAAAGTAACATTTCTAGCTCACCTCTTATTTATGTAGCTGTCACTCTGTTGTAAAATATTTCTTTGGTCTAGTATATCTATTAAAAGAAGCATACATTAGTTGCTAAAGTATGTTTTTTATGTGGCTCTTAATAAATAAACAGATTATATTTTTACACATCTCCCAGCATCAACTTCCCCCCCACCCCCAGTTTTAAGATTACAAAATAAATACTATTTCTCAGACTTTAATTACTGCACTTATTTTTCAGATGTGAAAATTTGTCAATTTTAAATGAGTATACAAAAAAGGCTATATAAAATTAGGGTGATCCTCTGCAGACTACCAGTAAATTCATGTGAATGGCGTGTGCTTGCCCAATAATTTGAATCAGACCAGGCTCCAAAAAGAGCCCCCACTAAAAGTGTAGGCTGAAATAGACCATTAGCAGACTTCAGGAAACTTAAGTTCATCACTGTTGTTCAAATGGATTGTGTTAGAATATTGAATCTACTCAGTCACATAAGTAAAAGCAATTTAATAAAACAACTTTGAAAATGGATACATTCACTCCAAATGCCTTCTGGAAATGGCTTATTTGTTCTAAATTTGATCTTATGCCAAACACATTTTCATATGGTTTCTATTTTGACCAATGAGCAACACAGCTGTAATATTTCTTTATAAAACATGTATCCTTCTTTAATGCCTTTGAGCAGATAGATACTGCATTTTGGGTGTTCTAAGCCTCATAATTTTTCATAATGGAATATTTCTTCCCTTACTGGGGACTCTGATATCCACCCTTCTGGCATTGCCCCATTTCCGGATATCTTAAATCTTTTTACTCTCGTGTCACAATATTATTTCCTAGCAGTTCCCATTATTCATATTTCATCCTGGAATGTGAAAATATTCATACCTTATATCTGAGAAGTCATTCACAGGTGTATGGCTTAAACAGGAGCCTGTGAGAAACAGAGTTGCCAGGCTGCCCTTGGCCAGCATGTTCTCTCATTGAGACTAAAAAGGCTCTGCAAATATCTAGAATGTCTTTTGACAAGTGGGGAAGCATTCGTGGCACTCAGTGACATAGGCATATCCTGGTTTTTCTCCTGGGTATACATTTTCTCTCTTCTCCACTCGGATAACTTCTACTCCTTCTTCAAGTCTCCATTGAAAGGTAAGTTCCAGTAGGGCACAATTCCTCACTCTTGTGTCTTTTCTCTGTATTTTCTTCACAGGTAATGAATGTCTCTAATAAAACGTTCATCGAAATGTATGATTATTATTCATTTTGTTCTCTGTTTATATTGTAAATTACTTGAGAGCAAAGATTTATTTATTTATCTCTTTATCTTAGAAGTGTGAAAACCTCATACTCCTTATGGTGAGGGCTGAGGCACAGGTGCAGAGGGGTGGAGAACAGAGTCATGTAAAAGAACAAAGCTGTGTTGAGCTTTGGTTTAGGGTTACTTCTTTAGAACAATCAAAGAAGCAGGGTAGCAAGTAGAATGGAAGAAAAACATTTTTAATCATTCTGGCTACCACCAGAAATCATATTAGCTTATGTTAAAGCAGAGGGAAACCATGCCAGTAAGGAAGGTTTGAATCTCAAATAATGAGAATAGAACCTGGATAGCTTGTCTTCCCAGCAATTTGTTAATTAATCAACTCCTACATATTAAGAACCAACTTGTGTCCAGTATCCACAAAAACCACAAAATTGTGATATCAATGCTTACTAAATTTTACCTGCCTAAGGTGTTGTTAGAATGAAAATATAAGATTAACTTCTGATTAACAAATAAGTGGATCATAATAATAAAGTGTGAAACTTGGGAATATCTATCCTGGCCACCTGAGAAAGTTACCATAGTTTCATTATTTAATACTTAATGTTATCTCTTGAATATTATCTTTTAAATTCTGATATATATGTAAGAGAGAGAGAGAGAGAGAGAGAGAGGAGAAGAGAGAGGGAAATCTATGAATTTTAATAAAGAATTTACTATTCTGCTCTTGAGAAGAAAAAATATTATTTTAAAAACTTTAGCCAGGGAAAAAATGTATTTTCATTATTTCTTTAAGTTCCAAGACTATATTCAGAATAAAGATTTATACTGCTATATTTAAGAGCTACAGGAAAAATTCATGCATTTATTTTTATATGTTATATTTGTTACATGCATTTGGGTTGTTTTTGGTTGTGTTTTGTTTGTTTTTTTGCTTTTTTGCTTTTAAGACCCAATCTTGTAATGACTGGTGGTAGAAAATACATGCATAATCTTAGAAATTCCCCTGTTTCTCTGACCTTTCAGGAAAAAAAGAGGAACACTGATCAATATGCAAAAAATGTACTGAATTAATCTGCATAAAGCTATTCTAACTTAAGTCCAAGTGACTGGGAAATTACTATATTCAGAGATTTCTTATAAACATTAAAATAATTAGTTGTGAATTTAAAATAAAAAGCAAACCTAATGGATTTTTAAGAAGTGAATATCTCTAGATATTGAGTTTGCCAGGAAGGTTATTGAATCAAGTGTCCCATAAATCTTTAAAAATTTACAATTTCTTATCTCCTTGGAATAATTTAGCTCTGGTTTAGCTTGAAGGCAATAGTTTAGATTAGGTGTTTTCAAATGATTGATTATAGGCAATCAGTTAACTCTAGCTTCTAATATGGTTGATCAGATTATCATAGCCTCAGGCTACAACTTCCAAATTATGGCTATAGGTATTTGAAATGCCAACTCAAGATAACATATTAGGAGAGAGTAAAGCAAAAAACTTGGGGTTTTCCCACTAGACTTTTCATGTAGGAAAGAAGTCACTGATAGAGACTTTGGCATATTCATAGGCCTGTGTACCAGACTTCATTACCTAAGCAATGATATTACTATATTTAGTTATATTCCTTGATTAAATTTTCCTGGAGAAAATATGACTGTAATGCTAGCATATCAAGAACTCAGTCACATTCAATTCTACCCTGTTCCACTTTGGTCTTCCAAACCATCACCTAATGACTGTGTTTGGTGGTCAAATGGAATGTGTAGCAGGGAAGATTGGGTTGGCAGTTGCTGTTTTACTATTAGTCTCTTATCAGGAATACACTCATTTTGTTTCAGGCAGTATACATTTTTATGGTCAACACCCAATTGTTTTCAAAACAAAAGTATGGTCCATGGTGCTTGTCTAATTCCTCATTTAAAGCACACTCTTGAAGAAAAGATTGCCATTTGATGTATCTCTAAAGATGGTCAAATCAGTGAAAAAAATCCATTTAACCCTCTGTAAAAAATAAACAAAGTTTTATACGGTAATTGGGAAATCTTAGGTACTTAGTTTGTATAGATTCCTTTGATGAATTATATGAACTATGTTTTCTTAGCCTTTATAACAATTTCAGAGAAATTTTCCAAAATTAATTAGGCTGTAGCACCAAACAACTGAGTTCAGAATTATAGCTTCATTGTTTCAGATATCCAACAATACTTATGCTAGTTAAATTTTAGATGCAATTAAAAGGCTAAAACAATCATGTAACGTCTAAAATGCAAAGAATTCTATATTATACTATTAATATTTTTGATAATTTAGTCTAATAAGAACCAACATTTTTTTTCCTTTGCTCCAGTGGATTTTACTTAAAATTATCACCTGCAGCTAAAATAATCATTTTGGATTTTATTCCATTGATGATCTTACTTCTCTCAGTAGAATTCTGTAAACTTTCTTTTTTATTTATATTTATTTTTATGTCTTTTGTAGAATTAAAATAGCAATTTATTTTAATTCTTCAAATGCAGTTAATAACAAAATAGCAATTAATATCTCAATAAATTATCCTGACATATACTAGGTGTTTTACCTGTGTAAATTAATCTGACTTGTATTACCAATATAGGGTTTTTTTAATTTCAATTCTTTATTGTTTAAAGTATTTCATAAATTTCCTTTCCCCCCATGGATCTCTCCTCCATTGCTTCCACCCCCAGAACATGCCCTCATCCCCCTACTGTCTGTATCCATTGGTTATGCTCATATGCATGCATACAAGTCCTTTGATTGATCTCTTACACACACACACACCCTGCCTTCTATCTTAGGTTGGATGGTCTGATGCTTCTATCTCTGGATCTATTTTTGTTCATCAGTTTATGTTGTTCATTATATTCCACAAATGAGTGAGATCATGTGATATTTATCTTTCTCTGGCTGGCTTATTTTGCTTAGCATAATGCTCTTCAGGTCCATCCATGCTGTTGCAAATGGTAAGAGTTCCTTCTTTTTCACCGCAGTGTAGAATTCCATTATATAGATGTACCACAGTTTTCTAATCCACTAATCTGCTGATGGGCACTTGGGCTGCTTCCAAATCTTAGCTATTGTAAATTGTGCTGCTATGAACATAGCGATGCATATATGCTTTATGCTTGGTGTTTCTGTTTTCTTGAGATATATTCCTAGAAGTAGGAACACTGGGTCAAGTGAGAGTTTCATTTTTAATTTTTTGAGGAAACTCCATACTGTTTTCCACAGTGGCTGCACCAATCTGCATTCCCATCAGCAGTGCAGAAGGGTTCCTTTTTCTCTGCATCCTTGCCATCACTTGTCATTTGTTGATTTGTTGATGATAGCCATTCTGAGAGGTATGAGATGATACCTCATTGTTGTTTTGCTTTGTATCTCTCGGATAATTAGTGACTTTGAGCATGTTTTCATATGTCTCTTGGCCTTCTGTATGTCCTCTTTTGAAAAGTGTTTATTTAGGTCTTCTGCCCATTTTTTGATTGGATTGTTTATCTTCCTTTTGTTAAGTTGTATGAGTTCCCTGTAAATGTTGGAGATTAAACCCTTATCGGAGATAACATTGGCAAATATGTTCTCCCATGCAGTGGGCTTTCTTGTTGTTTTGTTGATGGTTTCTTTGCTGTGCAAAAGCTTTTTATTTTGATGTAGTCCCATTTGTATATTAACTCCTTAGTTTCCATTGTCCTAGGGGCTTTATTGGTGAAGATATTGCTACAACATATGTCTGATATTTTACCGCCTATGGGTTCTAAGATTTTTATGGTTTCCTTTCTTATGTTCAAGTCCTTTACCCATTTTGAGTTTATTTTTGTGTATGGTGTAAGTTGGTGGTCTAGTTTCATTTTTTGTGCATGTATCTTTCCAATTTTCCCAACATCATTTATTGAAGAGACTGTCTTGACTCCATTGTATGCTCTTGCCTCCTTTGTCAAATATGAGATCTGTAAACTTTCTACAGAAATTTATTTTATAGCCGTATATGAAATTTTCACAGTATTACAGATTGACTTACATTAAAATACCTGTTTCTCAGTATTGCTGTAGAAAAGTATATAGTCATTATAAATGTTTGATAGTAGCTATTTTAAAATAATCAAAATTAGAGAAGCAGTGTTTGGATGGGATTGAGCACTTTCCTAAAACTCTCATCTGTGTTTTGCTTGTTACTAGGCATTATTAAAAAAAAAAAAAGAAAAAAGAAAAGAACTTGATACTTTGTAGAATCCATATGTGTTAAGGTCAAATAATCCATCAGCAGGAAGAATCAGTGCTGCTAAGCGCATTTTGTAGTTTATTCAGCTGGCAAATATGTTCTCTTTCTTTTTTTCCCTAGAACAGATGCCTACAACAGAATTGCTATTAGTTTCAAAATCAGTAAGCCGATTATTTTATGGAAAATAATTAACACAGTATATGTTCATACACATATTTTAGTAATGCACGAAGGATGGCATTCCTCTCAGACTGGGTAAATAATAAAACTCAGAATTTTTCATTTAAAAAGTTTATTCTAAAGCAGCAAAGTACTTTAAATCACATAATTCCACAGTTGTAAAATATGAGTAGATGAATTTCTTCACAATCATCCCTTCAACAACCTTAATAGAGTGCATTCTGTGCCAAGAATTGGGGTAGGTCTGAAGTTGCAAACAGATAACAAAAGAATGGGCTTTCTCAAGGATGGGAATCCCCCCCAGAGATTTGCATAAAATAAGGACAAAGTAATTTGAGAATGCAGGCCCAGGGGATTTGGCAAATGCTTGGAATCCCTCTGGTGGGATGTATAAGCAGCGTCACTGAATAGACATGAACAGAAGAGTTTCTAAGCAGGATTAAAGGTCAGCTAAATGTATAGACCAAAATTTACAGTAGTGCCTGTTCATAGCTATATACTGCATAATAGTCCTCTTTTCAGAGAACTACGTGTAATAACTCCAAATCTTTATTATTTGATTTTAAAAAGAAAGAATCCCTAACCAGTTTGGTTCAGTGGATAGAGTGTCGGCCTGCGGACTGAATGGTCCCAGGTTTGATTCCAGTCAAGGGCATGTACCTTGGTTGCGGGCACATCCCCAGTAGGAGGTGTGCAGGAGGCAGCTGATTGATGTTTCTCTCTCATCGATGTTTCCAACTCTCTGTCCCTCTCCCTTCCTCTCTGTAAAAAAATCAATAAAATATATTAAAAAAGATAAAAAAAGAAAGAAAATAATATTAATCAGAGTCCTAACTTACAAAAATCTTCAGGATCCAAACAATGACAATGCTAAAATTTATTCTAGAAAGGTATGGAAGGTGATAAGAGGGAGCATTTATATAACTGCTGAAATGAGTTAGTCATTTAGAACTAACACAAGGTGACAGAACAAATTATGTTCAAATAGGTTTAGGAATCTCTCTTCTTTTTCCACCATGATATATGGTGAATTTGACATTTCCCTTATTCTGGTTTTCTCTTTTAACTTAGTGTGTACTGGAACTAAGTTTTGGCTTACTCACTGCCTGTGGGACACTGAATATGAGAGTGAGGAGGTACTCTGACTTCCAGTAGATTAGAAGGAGGGCAGGTACTTACTGGAGAAAAGAAAAAGGTGACACACTAGACAAACCATCTGCATTTTCTTGGTTCTTTTGCATCTATGTGAATGGTTTTTGGAGATCGGTTTTCTTATATCCTTAAGGAACCTGAGACAGGCATGTGACAAGAGCATATGTAGGCTAACTGGGAAAAAGACTAAAGACAAACTGAGCACTGTTCAAATGGGGTGCTGCCCCTACTGGCCAGGCGATGACAGAGGCATGTGACTTTCTGGAAGTTAGTATGTTAGGAAATGACGGCATTGCACAAGAATTGTGACTCATGATGCAATGAACCCTTTGGGGAATTTGACATCCCCCCCCCATATTCTGGACCTTTTAACACAGAAGTTTGATTGGGGACTTTCTAACCAAGCTGATGGTTGACAATATTAGGGAACATTTTTTCATAGCTTGTTCTTTATTTCATGATAGTAATGCACTGAAAATAGCTTGTATAGTTTCTGAAAATCCCCAATCTTTCACCTTAAAGGAAACTCTAATGTATTCTATATGTTCGTCAAACAACTGCATTCTCTGCTTTGAATTTCTTTAAAAATAGCACTATAATTCTCCCTGAAATATGTGAAAAATTTTGGAAAAAGTGAGGAAATTGATAACTGATTAGAAAAATCCAAACTCGTTTGAAAAACAATGAAGATTCTCATTTTGTACATCAAACAATTTTGCTTTGTCTCACTGATAAACGTAGATTTATATAACACAAGACTATGGATCAAGAATAGTTAAAAAAGATTTTCGGTATAGTGAAAATATTAAAATGATATAATTATTATAAATATATAAATATATGATGCATAGCTAATTTATGTATATCAAAGAGACTTTAGTGACCCTTTGACGACATATCTAATGAAACCCCTCATTTTGCAGAGCAGGATATTGAGGCCCAGAGTTTCATCTAAGACTAGACACTCAGTGGCAGAGCCAAACTTGCTGATCCCAGGATCGGCTCATTTTCCACCAATATCTCTATAGAAGATGTAGCTTTATATTAGTATGACAGTATTTGTGTCATTTCATCATTCCCTTTTCATGTTTATTTTCCAATATAATAAAACCTATTAGTTTATATAGCTTTGCACTCTTTTTCAAATGATATTCAGAAAGTGAATGCATTTCTGTTTATATGTCATCACAGATCTTGAACTCTTTCTAGCTTATGTTTCCTACCCAGAGAGAAAAAGAAGATTATTTTCCAGAGACAAGAAGAGGAAACAACTAAATAAACTGTCTATATAGTTAAGGACTATACTCCAAACTTCAGACACAGTTAGTTGTTATATAATTCTAAAATAGAATTCCTTTTTTTTTTCATTCAACTCTAAAAGAGAGAACAAAAGTCCTAGAGCTAGGTTCTGAAGCATTCCATTAAATTCATGTTCTCTTATCTACTCAGGCTTTCAGCCAACATCTGTAGAGCAAAAGCAGGATCTCTTCTAGAGAATTGATTGTGTGCCATATTATTTGTAAAGCTCAAGCCATGTAAATTTGAAATATTTTATTTTAAATTAAATTTGAAACATAATGCAGAACTTTAAGGTATATATTTAGCTAAAGAAGACATGCAATTTGTATCATAATAAAATATCAATTCTTACACATTCTAAGTTGATGAAAGGTTATAGAAATAAAAAATAATATGTTTTTAGTTCAAGCTTTGTCAACATGATTCAAATAAGTTTGCTGAGAAGTTTAATGTGGATGACACAGTAATAGAATCAGAATGTCACTGTTTCATAATATGCAGAAATTACCTAGTGACAATTTTTTTTCTATTGTACACATTTATTATTCTATGGAAAGCAAATACTGTTGAGGGTATTCCTGAGAAAGGTGGGAATAATTGGGAATCTATTTTAAATAACAAAAATATTGATGACTTGCACTTGAGTCACTTCATTCAGGTCTTTATTTCAAATTTGGATTGAAATAGTAATTGCACTCTTATAGATAAATAAGCAAATGACTTATAGTAGTGTGACTTTTAATATTTAATTAACAAGTTGTTTTCCCTTTTAGTGTTCCCTGAAGTGTTTCAAACATAATAATTTACTAATATTTGGACTAGGATGAGAAAAACATGTAATTTAGATATTATTTTTACTCAAGACAGACTTATAAAATACGTTGTTTTCAGTATCTATTTGGCACTTATCTGATAGCAGTATAAGTAATATCATGTTGGTCTACATTAAAATCCCTGGCTTCTTTCGTTTCTCCTGTAGAAACACCCTATTGCCTTTTCTGTTCCTCTTCCTGGTTGTAGAATAGGGGTAGCAAACTCATGAGTAACAATGTGATGCCAGTTTACGGACCTGTTTAACCACACAGATATTTAAAGATAAAATTTGTGCCCAACATATAAAAACCATGAATTTTCAAATTATATCTCAATTTTTGTTGATTCTTTAGTAAATCAGAAGATCTGGCAATGCTGGAACTTTATCTCTTCTTGATAACTGTGAGCTAGACCTGATTTTTTTTTTCTATAGTGTAAGAATTGTTATTCAGTTTGTCACAACCCACATACTTCCTTTGTCTTTTCCATCCTGACATTCAGCCTGATTCATTTATTTCTGACCACTAGATTTTAGCCATCCTTTTTATTATTCTACCTTTTAGAAGGAGAATGAGGTATAAACATATGGTAATTGATTTCCAGGGGTGGGCAAACTTTTTGACTGGAGGGCCACAGTGGGTTCTTAAACTGGACCGGAGGGCCAGAACAAAAGCATGGATGGAGTGTTTGTATGAACTAATATAAATTCAACGTAAACATCATTACATAAAAGGGTACGGTCTTTTACTTCAATAGTTTTATTCATTTCAAACAGGCCGGATCCGGCCCGCGGGCTGTAGTTTGCCCACGGCTGATTGAGACAGTCTGAGAACTGGAGAAGACTGCACATCATCTAATCAAAGAACTCAATTTCTCTATTATAAATGCCTGAAAGCATTTTACATGAGTAAAAATGTTCCATTTTAATCTAGAAACTTGGTAATTTTGACATTGATTCTCACACTTACATAATTGGAAAAATATGATTTCTTTAACTACTTAACCTAAAAACCAAGATAATATGAGTAAAATAACTTATCCGAGAAAATAAAATTCTATTGTCATTTCCTTTAGTCATAACTAAATATTTAAAAATAAAAATAATTTTTGGTAAATTTTTTTCAGAAAATAAGTAAATTTTAATATTTGATAATACATAATTAAAATATTATAATGAATATATATACATGTTTTATATATGTGCATATGTGTGAATTCCAGTTAATGTGCACCCAATTCTGTATCTCATTCCAGAACTCTTAATGCATTATTTTAGTGAACTAATTGATCTAATTGTTAATACATAGTAAGATTTATTTCCAAATAGGAAAAAATGACGTATATATTCAAAGTAGTTCAGATTTTCAGAAAAAAATTTATTTCATCTGCAACGTTTTATGTTAACTCAGTTATCTATTTCATAGGTGTTTTAGACTAAGAAACTGAAATATTTTTTTCTTCTTCATTCCATAATGAATGGCATCTCATCAGAAAAAGGAATTAGAACCAAATCATTTACAATAGTACTTGAGATCATACATAGTTCATCATTACTCTGTTTCCTAGGAGATTTAATCTTCTATTTGAAGAGAATGATTTTGTCATCTAAAACCTCTTATATTCATCCTCAAGGTTGAACACAGTTCCATCCTAACCACTGCATCTAAAATATTTCACCTCTCTTGCATGAAAATGGCTTGCCCAGTGCCACAGGATTATTAAATACTAGAGGCCCAGTTGGTACACGACATTCGTGCACTGGGGGCCGGGGGTCCCTCAGCCCCACCAGTGCCCGCTCGCAGTCCGGGACCCCTTGGGGATGTCTGCCTTCTTCAGGAAGTGGGCCTAATCCGGCAGTCGGACATCCCCCGTAGGGGTCCTTAGTGCTGCATTGGAAGCAGGACCTCCACAGCGTTCACCAGCCATGAGCCTGGCTTCTGCCTGAGCTGTGCTCCCAAACCACCAGGCGGCAGCTCCTGTGTTGAGTATCTGCCCCCTAGTGGTCAGTGCACATCATAGTGATCAGTCGTTCTGCCATTTGGTCAATTTGCATATTACCCTTTTATTATATAGGATTACAGATGGTGAGTCTGCACCATTTGTTTTCATTATTTTTGTGGGGGCAAAAGAAACAATAAGAAAACAGGCAAATGCAACATTTTTTTAAATATATATTTTATTGATTTTTTTTACAGAGAGGAAGGGAGAGGGATAGTTAGAAAATTGATGAGAGAGAAACATCAATCAGCTGCCTCCTGCACACTCCCCACTGGGTATGTGCCTGCAACCAAGGTACATGCCCTTGACTGGAATAGAACCTGGGACCCTTGAGTCCGCAGGCTGACACTCTACCCACTGAGCCAAACTGGTCAGGGCCAAATACAACATTTGATTTAGAAGAACAAAGAAAGATAAGATATCTAGATGAACATTTAAAAACTTTTAAAAGGTAGCTGTTGCTGCTCAGAGGACTTATATGCCCCATTTATTTTATTTCGTCTGTGAAAAGACTGGCAAAATGTGTGTGTGTGAGAGAGAGAGAGAGAGAGAGAGAGAGAATGTTGTGCTGGAAGAATCACTTGGAATAGTTGTTGAATTCTATCCTCTGAGTTTGGGGTGAGTAGTATATAAAAGAAAAGTAAAATAGGCTATCTTCTAGGATTTGAGAATTACCCTCTAGACAGAATTTGGGGGTAGAAAAGGGTGCCTAAGACTAAGGTATAAATTGGCTTGTTATTTTGTTTGCTGTGTTTTCACCATATTTTGAGAAAGAGTGTGGTATGGAAAATAAGACTGTTGGAATCTATCTATCTATCCATCTATCTATCATCTACCTACCTACCTATCATCTATCTATCTTTTTCTTTCTTTTTTTGTAAGCCAATTCAACACTGGCTCCCCAAGCACCTTTTATACTTATGATGACTCTGATTTTGCAAGTGGAAAGTAGAGCTAATAATCTGAATGGTCTCTTATTTCCCTCAAGTATTGTGAGGTGTGTGTGTGTGTGTGTGAGAGAGAGAGATTTAGCATTAATGAGAAAACTCCCTAGACTTCCTTTAGAGCGCCTATGAATAAAGTCAATAGTGATCATAACTGTCATGGGAATATTACTACCTGGAAATTAGATAGCATGTCTCCAAAGTATTCCATTTTAATGTCAGCATGGAATAGTAGCATTTTTTTCCGATAGATTTTATTCTTTTCCAAGTAACAGTATTATTTCTACCAACTTTAAGTAAACACAGAATCTGGAGATGATAAAATACTTTTCTAATTATATATAGTTCAATTCGATTGTTTTAAATTATTTTTCAGTTTGAAAATATAATTATATCCCTCAGTGAAATGAATAACTTTGATTTGACAGGTTGAAGAAGTCAACATGGGATTTAACATTTGCCATAGAAAAATAAAAGTTTTTAAATTCCAGGTGACACTTAGTAAGGAGCACCATATATTTAACGGGGGGGGGGGGGGGGGAAGCATGTTAACCTTTTGTGCAGTAGGCTTGAGAAGCATTTTTACTTCTCTGTGTTTTCTTTTAGCAGTTAATACAACACACCTAGTGACTAGAATTATACCCAAGAAAGTTATAAAATAAAGTATTGGGCCTTCAGTCATAGTTTACATTTTGGTAATTTAATTATTGATTCTGAAATTAATGTAATGCCAACTAAAATGACATGGCAAATTAATTGCCCTACTAAGATTCCACTTAATGTTTAGGACATTTACCTTGGAGAGCGATTTTTCTTTTTAATTGCAAGTTTCACAGCTTATCAAGTTTAGGACTTTGGTCCAGTTCTTTATTCTCATCGTGCTTTAGTGTTCTGAATTGTAAAACAAAGTTAAGAGTTTCTACTTCACAGGGTTGCTGAGAGAATCATTTGAGTTGTATGTAAACCATATAGAACAGTGCCTGGTACATTTTAAGTGGAAGAGCTTAATGCCACTTGCCATATGGAAAGCAAGAAAGACCCTGGCCACCTGTATTTCTGACCAACTGGCTGTAAATCAAAGGTTTGCACAACCTCTTTCTGGAGTTCGGTGATTTGCTAGAACAAGTCACATAACTCGGGACAGCAATTTATTTGCTATTACTGGCTTATTATAAGGATTGTAACTCAGAAACTGCCAAAGGGAAGAGATACATATGGCAAAGATGTGTTGGGGGAGGAGGGATAAGGGAGATGGCTAGGAGTTTTCAGCACCTTGGTGTGTATACTCACTGGGAAGCTCTGTGGATCTCCTTGTTCAAGAGTTTTTATAACCAAGTTTCCAGTCCCCTCCCCTTTCTGGGGGTCAGGGGTGGGGCTGAAAGTTCTCACCCACTTACTGGTTGGCCTTTCTTATCACCAGCCCCAGGCTTGAGGTTTCTAGAGGCCCCACCTGTGTCACCCCCTCAATATAAACTCCAGGGTAATAATGGAAAGTGACCTTTGATGAATAGCAAAGACACTGCTATCACTCGGGGACTACCAAGGGTCTTAGGGCCTCTGTGCCAGGAAGTAGTGACGAAGACCAAAAGGACCATTTGTTAATAGATCTGAACCTGTGAGTTTCTTTAGAATTTGTGATTGAGAACTTTGTGTGCAAGTTGAAAAGTTAGTATGTCTGGGATGCAAAGTTCAATAGCTATACATGTAAGAATATAAATTGGAAGATTTCCATTTCTTCCTTGTTTTATAGCTTTAAAAAATTAATGCAACCAGGGTGGGTCAATTCCATCAAGAGTGACAACTTGAGAATGAGGAAAAAATATTAAATGTAAAACGAATACTTTTTAAACATTTAGAAATTCAAAACTATCAAATTAAAATACATCACGCAATAATTCCTTGCAGCAATTATGTTTTAATGTCGCCATTAGATGCCAAATTACAGGCGTTTTCACAAATAAGGACTTTTTTCCTGTGTGTGAGATAGATAACCATAAGGTGTCTGTATTTAATATCTAAGTGAGGTTTTAAGAAATGCTAAATCCTACTCTCTTTTCATTCCCTACAAGCTAACAATTGCTCCTTTAGTCATTATATGATTTCATGTTTTATTTTATTCTATTTTTCTGTCACTTTTTACTTCTATTTCTATTAAAAATATACCTCAATGTTATATGCATATATTTTAATTGCATTTTATAGTAATCTTATTTATTATTGTGTTTATACTCATTTGATTAAGAGAATTTCCTAAACTTCAATTTTCTTCAGTAACATCATCTAGCATTCACCTTAAATCAAACATCAGCTGTGTGCCAGGTACTTTGTAGATCTGGGGTGCAAATTTGGATTAAATAGACTTAGTTCTCACCTTCACTGGGATGATTATATCAGTGTAACAAGTGCTGTGACTGGGGAGGAAAGGACAGTGTGGGATAGTCACTTCTAAAAGAAATAAAAATGGGAGATTGATTAAAAGAAAAAGACCTGCTGGATAAATTGATATTCTAGTTAATTTAGGAGTAGGGGGACTGTTTAAGGCAAAGAAAATGACATGTGTCAAGACAGACGACTTTTTGCAAACGTTTCATTGTTTAATTTTAGCTAACACTCATATAACTCTTACTATGTGCCAGCCTTTTTACAAGTTGTTTTCATACTATGTAAACAACCCTGTAAGCTAGTTCTGCTATTACTTTCATTTTTCACATGAGGAAACTGACAGAGGAACTAGTGACGCAACTTGCCAAGTTTATACCACCAGTGAAAAGCAAAGCCCGAGTCCAAGACAAGCAGCTTGAGTCTGTACTCTTCCATAGTGCCTTTCACAATGGAAATGCATCAAAGTAAAAATTTAATTAGTTACACTAGGCATTCATTTTGGAGCCCAATAAAACCAGTAAAATTATTTTGGAGACCAGCTCACAGTAACTGAAATCATAAAAATCACCAAAAATCCAGAGTGCCATTTATAATGAATCATAGTCCACAACAGACTAGGAACTCACTTCACTTCAATAAAGATTTATTGTCTCTCTATCTCTACATGCAACGTTCCCTGCTAGGACCCAGGGACATGAACAAAAATTAGTTTAAGCTTGGAGGTTCTCAATTTTGTCTGTGAGGTGATGCACCAACCAATAAGAAGATAAACAACTTATGGCAAATACAATTGAGCAGACACCTGTCTGATATAAGGGCGAGTTTTTCTTATTTGCCTTTGATTTCAGAGCACAATGTCTAACACATTATGCATGAAATGAATGAATGAATGCAACAATCTATACTAATAAAAGGGTCATATGCTAATTAGATGGGACAGCTTTCGGACATCCTTTTGGACGTCCTTCTGGACAAAGCCAAGGTGGCAGAGGCTGAGGCAGAGGTGGTTATGGGCGATCAAGCCAGCAGGGGAGAGCAGTTAGGGATGACCAGATTGGCAGGGGAGGGCAGCTGGGGGTGACCAGGCTGGCAGGGGAGCAGTTAGGTGGTGATCAGGCTGGCAGGGGAGCAGTTAGGGGGCAATCAGGCTGGCAGACAGAGGCAGTTAGGGGCGATCAGGGCAGCAAGCAGGCGAGTGGTTAGGAGCCAGCAGTCCCGGCTTATGAGAGGGATGTCCTAGGGATCAGGCCTAAACTGGCAGTCAGACATCCCTTGAGGGGTCCGAGATTGGAGAGGGTACAGGCTGGGCTGAGTGTCCCCTGCCCCGTGCATGAATTTCGTGCACCGGGCCTTTAGTGTGCTATAAAGGGAAAAATTGCTTTCATCAGTGTAAACCATGAAATAGTTCATTAAAATAGGCATTTCGAGCCCTGAAGAGTGAATTGGATTTCCCTAATGGAAGATTATAGAGTAGCAGGATAAATGAATCTTGTTTAATATATAAAGGATGAACAAAAGCATTACATTAGATAAATAAATAACTGAGTAAGGACAGAAATAATTACTAAAGAGTTTGGCTAGTGTAAGATTTCAAAAAGCCTTGAAGGATGCACAAAGAACCTTATTCTTTCAAATGTAGAGAATCCTTAGAGGTTTGTGAGCAAGAAGTGGCAAGATCAGAGCTGAACTGTCATAAAATTAGCCTTGTATTGGGTAACTGGAACCTGTAATAATGTTTTAGAGGCTAATTTGTTAAAGTGTGTTCAAATTAACAATGGTCTGAAGCAGGCCAATAAAAACAAGAAGATAAATAAACAGGAAGATGTGGATGTTAGCTAAGCATATACTGAATTTATAGAATGCTGCAATAGGTTTTAATGCTCTAACCTACACTAACTGAAAGAGAGAGGCACACTTCAAAAATAAGGACAATTCCTTCACTTCATTGATGGAAATAGCAAATCTTTATTCTTACTATTATAGTTGCGTGGTCCAAAGCATGATTGAAAATGAAATATCTATGATACCAAAATATCTTCAATAATGAAACATCTGTGATACTAAAATATCCTCAATATGTTTTAAGAATTGGGAAGGCTTCCGTCAGGCGTATGTCCCAGATATACAGTATTACATTTTAGGTCTAATTGCAAAAACTGTGGTGCCCTGACAGAGTCCCCAGAGAAAAAACGAATCCATGTGGAGTTAAGTTTTTTTTTTAAAGGATAAAACTGTGGACTGATTTTATTAAAGTCCTTTCTCTAAGTATAAATGAATAGAGCACATTTAATTTCTCCAGTTATGAAGTCTCTGTTATTGATATTCAGTATGTATTTAGACAAAGTTAAATAGTGTGATGTTCAAATAAAACTAGATTCTGTTGAGAATTCAGAGATGAATTCTAAGTCTTTTCCAGAATCAATATTTTAAACAAAGTTATGATTCCAGTTTCTGAGACCATACTCAAATACAATTCACTTGCATATATAGATTACTGTCATGTCTCAATTCATATGTCACCCATCTATCAAAAAAGAAAAACAACAACAACAACAACAACACACACACACACACACACACACACACACACACACTGTAAAATGTTAGATCAAGAGTCAGATGAGGCGAATTTAAAAAAATAAAATTATTTGTTGGGGCTCCTTCAGAGATAATCAGGTCAAACTATTTAGGAATATGTCGTCTGACAAAGAACTGGACTTGAACTCCAAGGAAAGCTTTAAGTAGTGGAGCAGAAGTAGTGGAGAATGAAGGAAAAATGAATATGATAACACAAGATGGGGAAGAGATGATTTACTAGAGAAGAGTTGTATAAGACTTTTTATCTCTATCTTCTTTAATTGTACTTCAGAAAAATGAGTTTTACTCAAAGAACACTATGTCACTAGCTAGAAACATTGTAATTCTAAAGGACATGTTGAAGCATTTCAGAGCTTAAGGACACAAGTCATTTATTATGTCCATTTTCTGTTCACCGTATGACTTTCCTTTCCCTATTATAGATCTATCACTGTCTATACCCTTTATATTTCAAAGATGTATCGAAGCATCAGGGCAGTAATTGGGAGGAGTCAAGGGAAATGGATCAGAGGAATGTACACCTATTTTTGAAAATTCCTAATCTGTGAGTGGGAAATAGCACAAGGGGGTGGACATCAGGCCTAAAGATGATTGTGCTCTGAGGGGGAGAGAGACAGTGCTGGGAGAGTCCCTGGTTCACAGCTCCCAGACCTCACGGGCTCCCTTGTTTCCTGGGATGAGAAGGCAGAGCAGAGCTATAGGGTGAGTGTGAGCGCATACACTGCTCTTCCTACCTGCAGGATATTCACAGTTCATAGGTAACGATTTGTGTTTGGGGCACAGACTCTGCATCAGAATTCATTGGCATTTCATAGTAAGTCACCTGGCACTGCTTTGATCTTTTCCTGACTGTAATCATTTAGCTAATGAAAATTCCTCTTGGTCTCAGGCTTGTTAGGAACATTTCATAGAAATTTGGGCCTTGGAGAAAACTGAAGTCTTCCCTTGCTCGATTAGGGAGTAGTATTAACTGAGGAAGGTCTTTACCTCTGACTTGAATGGACACCTGTGGACTAAGGATCTCCCACACCCCATCCAAACTGCTGATCCTCCCCTTAGAGTTCTGGAGCTCTCCACTTAGCTTTTCAACAGGCAAACTGCGGGTTTAATCATGAAACACGGCCCTAGATGTCTCTGGTGTCCCACAAGTGAGAAAATCTAGGGCAGAAGCTAGGCTTTGGGCCTGAAAGAAGTTTTGTTTTGGGGGTGGGTTTTTTTTGG